>NC_135422.1:22609054-23209054 GCF_051991245.1 Festucalex cinctus | reverse complement strand
TCACAGACTCTGTGTTTTGGTATATCATTTTCACTTTGACAACATATGGTTTTGTCACACAAGATCCGTTGCCATTTATCATTGCACATGTAACTGAACTAAGTAAGGATCACAGTGTTTCTAAGTTTCTCCATGACTTCAAACGATAATATCCTATGCTACAGAGTACCTAACTACTGGATGCAGTTTGTTTGAAAAGAGGCCAGCTCAAAGGTCTCTGTAGGTTTTGAATAAATGTGCTTAAATAATTGAGAGAGTCAATTGAAAAATGAAACAAACAGCAGATCGCTCCGTAAATTGAACAATAAAAGATTGGGTACATTCATAAATGATGTGCTCCACATACAGCGAAATATAGGTCTGTCAAAAAAAAAGAAAAAAGTTTCGTTAACAAGTAGGGCCTGCACTGTAAAAAAACGAACCAACAACCTCAGGGTTGCAAGACGACCATTCCACCACTAAGCCACGCCACCCTGTTCTTGTTAAGTTATCACTAAAGAACTGTTGAATCTACAAGGTGAAAAAGATACCAGTTTTAGGATATTTTTTTTTACAGAATTATACTGGTAACCACAACTGCCCGTATTTTTCTGTATAATAATTAAGTTTACAATATAGCAATTTTAAATAAACAATACAACAATTTTAACCTTTATATTCACATGGTTTTACTGTATATCTAAATATATCCTGGTTTTTAAATCACGTTTAAAAGCATACTATTTTTCTCTGGCCTTCAGCACATAGTAATACTGATATTTACAAGCAGTAAACTGGCATGAATCTGTTTATATTATTTTATGTGTTTTGTGATTTCTAAGTATGTTTTTATATTTTATCTGGTTTTATTTTCTTATTTTATGTGCAGCACTTTGGTTCCCTTGTGGATTTTTAAATGTGCTATACAAATAAAGTTGATTGATTGATTGATTGACTGTGATATGACTTTGTAAATGTTTACTTAGGTATAAACAAAATGTACCAAAGAACCTAATTATTTTTTTTTTTTTAAGAGAGAAAAGTGTTAATCTAACACTGCTATGATGTAATTTTAACCATATCCCAATGGCTTTTGTTTTACAGTTTATCTGCGTTTAAATTACAGTAATTTTAATCAGTAATTCTCCAAAAAAAGAGACCTTTTTAACATTCTCTATCAAATCAACAGTGCAGTTTGTTTTTTTTTCTTCAGAGTTTTACAACATATATCATGTATGTAATGTAAATTACACAATGCTTCATTGTTTTGTGTTGATTGTCAGGTTTTTTTATGTCACGGATATTATTAATTAATTTTAATAATTAATTATTGAATTTAATTAATTTTACAGAAATTAAGTCTACAGACATTTTTTAGTGTGTCAAATTATGGGCGGGGACTGAATTCAAATTTGTTTTGACTGTCACATATAAAAAAGTAAAATATGTTTACGCTTTGGATTTGTGGGCGAGAGGGGAAAACAAAGAATTAAAGGAGCATTCCAAATACAACATTGTACATTTTTAATAAAAAAAAATTGACATATATATCTTGAAATGGATTGTGATGCTGCTGCTCTAGATTGTTTTGGTGCACTAGTTTAGCTTGCATGGACAAAGTGATGAAGCCTCCAACTATTTAACACCTACCTCTGAGCCACTTGTCACTTATTCATGCTTGTTGTCAGTAATTCTCACACAAAGTGGATTGTGCAGGACTGAATAAAGGACTCTGCAACGTGATTTAAAGCTATTGCCTTTGTTATTTGTTTGTTTGCTCCTCTGGGGCACATACAGTGAACGGGTTACATGCCAAATGCACAATTTATTATACAATATTGAAAACATAACCCAGAATAATAAACAGACATCCATCAATTTTCTCCCACATGTCAAGGACTGTGTTGTTGTGGCAGAAGACTGGAGGTTACTAATCTGGGTTTTCTGCTCACTAGTACAATACTTGAACAACGAAAAAGTGTCCCCAGGAGTGACCACAAAAGAAAGAAAGAAAGAAAGAAAGAAAGAAAGAAAGAAAGAAAGAAAGAAAGAAAGAAAGAAAGAAAGAAAGAAAGAAAGAAAGAAATAAAAAAATAAAAAAAAAATACTATAAACTCACTAGTGTGAATCATCTTAACTTTAAATGTCTTCACTTTGAAATAAAATAAAAACATTTTTGCCTCATGTATTCCAAGGCTCAAAATAAGCAGCTTGGCATCATAGTTTGCAAGTCAAAATTCACACTTGGCGCTGGTCCCAAAAAGCTTTACTGGGCCGGTTCTTGTCACAATGCGCTTATGTCACACCACCTTGCTAGCAATGAGCTTCAGATGGTTAGCTAGTGCGGCTAAACACGTTAACGAGTCCGGCGAGTAAGCTTCTGACAAGAATCATTGTGAATGAATTGCTAAGCTAACCTAAGATTCACATGTAAGCATGAAACACCATAATGAGGTGCTTGGGTGATCGAGAACACTTTTCACACAAGTCTGGCTCTAACTGCATTGAATTCAGGCTATAGGCTAAACTCCATCTACATGTAATTGCATTTGCCAGCTTTTAAACACAATTCAGCTAGTCAAGAAGCCTCTTTCTTTTTTTTTTTAAATCGGAAAGACACTTTTTATGTATTTATTTATTTATTCATTCATTCATTCATTCATTCATTCATTCATTTTGATTACTGCTGTTTTATTTAATAAAGGTCCGACTTCCACCACACAGTGAAAATATTACCTTGAGAGGCTTTATTCCCCACATCAGGTACATGTGTCAAATTGTTCTACATCTGTGTTTGGAGCCATTTGTGTGTGTCTCTATTCATGTTTCTGTTAATTGTCATTCTGTTGTGAAAGGCAGTGGACATTCTCGACATTACCATTGGAGGAGAGTTAAACAAAAAAACAAAAACAAAAAATCAATACAGTTTTTTTTTTTGTTTTTTTTTGTATTATCTAGCAGTAGCTATACCAAAACAATACTCTGGGTACTATGCTTAACTGCCATATAATTTAGGCCCAAAGAGACAGTGTGTAGAATTTTGTGCCATCTATTGGTGAACTTATGAAATGCAACAATTTTGAAGCGCACACACAACGGTTTCAGGGAGACCACACTTTGCAAGCCTACCACCATTTACTACCAATTATTTGGTGTAAATGTGCAGAGGCGAGCGAGTGAGCGACAAAGCAAGAGTGTCTCTTTAGACAATTGTTGTAGATGAGTGTTTAGTCCAGCAAATTGATCACAGGTTGATTACAATAGAAAACACTAGCTAGATAAAGACGAAAAATGTTATCAGTAAAGTATGACCTTTTGGCCAAGCATCTTATATCAAATATATGCCTCAGAGACATCCATCATTCATGTATTTGCACCCTTAAAGCTATAAAAGCTGTTGGCTATGAGCTCATCGTGGCTTTTGTTTCCCAATCATTCTTTTATTCTTTTGAATGTTATTGTATTTGAAGTCAATCGCTTGCATGCAAAAAAAAAGGCAAGGCAAGGCAAGTTTATTTGTATAGCACATTTCATACACAAGGCAACTCAATGTGCTTTACACGAGGAAAGACAACACATAAGCATCAAAAAACAATAGTTAACATTCAGAGGAAAAAAAATAAATAAATAAAAATAGGTTACAAAATTTACTAAAAAAAAAAAAACATACAATAACAATCTTAAAACATTATTCAACAAACTTTAAAACATTTAACATAAGGAAGTTTAAAATAATATTAAAAAAAAAAAATAATAAAATAATATAAAGGAACTATTAAAACCACAAGATCCTTTTTTAAATCAAAAAATAAAATGTGCTGCTTTTAAAAAGATAGGAGATGCAATTTTCAGTCGGCTGGAAAAAAAAATAGTGAAGCAAACATGCTTATGAATTCAGAGTAAATGATTACAATGAAGTGACTTTTACTGCAAGTAACATGATTACTGTCTGCCAGACTAAGCTGGGTATCCCATTGGAGACAAAACTGTCAGTCTCAAATTAAGTTTAGTCTCTTCACCTGACATTTTGAATTAGAAAATGTCATCTTCCTTGTGTTTAATGGCTTGAGGCTTACTACAGGGGGATAATGTTTCCTGTTTATCAATCCAAAATGTCAAGATGGAAGTCACTTATATTTATGGCTTTGCCTTCCTACTTATTTGCAATTCACCAAGAGAATATTCAACATATTGGCAGAAGTCGAAAATTAAACTGGCATGGAGAGACAACTTCATTACATCCTGCTCATCGTCACGAAGAGGACAGCAAATTGCATAGAATAAATATATTCAGTTGCATTAACTCGCCACAACCTCCATACTCTTTATGATCCATGGTTTTGTTTGTAGAATTGAATCAGAAAAGCAAAATACACCTCTTTTTTTCCCCCTACCATACAAACAGCTCAAATAAACGGAACGTGTCATTATCAGCGTAACACTGAGTCAATCACACTTCTGGAATATCAACCTGTCAAGTTAGCAAGCTAGAAAGCGTTCTGTTTTTTTTTTTTGTTTTTTTTTTAAACATTTCTGTACATAAACTGCAATTAACTAGCAACTAGTTCAGGATCCCACCTCTCACCCAAAGCCAGCTGGGATATGCACAAGCACACCTGTGACCTTAGTGAGGATAAGTAGAGCAGAGCATGGATGGATTGATAGTTGCATAAAATCTAGATTCGGAAGGATTTGTGGATTTCCCACTACTTGTGTTGCATCATTCATGGAATTCTGAACTTTATGGTCATTATTCCATGTTGGCCTGATTCTGTCGTAGTGCAATGAGCCTGGATAATGTTCATATTTGAATAAAGGTAATTTTCATGCTGCCTGTACTACTCACAAGTGTGCAATGCAAGGACATGCTGGAAAGGCATTTTACTGTGTGCTGTGTGTTTAATCATCAATCAAGGTTTCTTTACCCATATTATTATTGAGCAATAGCATTAATGTCTTAAACAAACTAAACTGATGTTGTTTTCAAATTCCAGGAAAAGCCCACAATTTCCCCCCAAAGTGTCCACTCTGGAGGGAAATGAAATAGAGGTGGTTCATACATATAAGTACTTTGACTTTTAAACCCAATGTTGAGAACCTCGTGAAGAAACTCAAACTAAAACTGGGTTTTTTATTTCGGAATAAATGTTGTTTTTCTTTTGAGGTCAAAAAGCGTCTTGCACTGCAACTTTTTTTTTTAATCTGTTTTAGATTACGGAGATGTGTTGTATATGAATGCTTCAGCTCAGTGTTTGAGTAAGATTGACTCTGTATATCATGCTGCTTTGAGGTTTGTTACAAATTGTAGAGCCTTGACCCATCACTGTGAACTGTATTCTCGAGTGGGATGGCCTTCTTTGTCCACCAGGAGGTTGACTCACTGGTACATTTTTATTTACAAGGCCATGCTTGGATTGCTGCCCTCTTATATTTCTAATCTAATCACATTGAAAAGTGTTGATTCTTATGGTCTGCGTTCCAATGATCTTTTGTTCCATTTGCCCACACTGAGCTGGGGAAAAAGGCTTTTGTTTTCTCTGCCCCTTCTGCATGGAACATTTTGCAAAAGGACTAGAAACTAATGGAACTTGTTTCATTGAACGATTTTAGATCCAGATTAAGAGCACTTGAGACGGCCTCACTGATTTGTAACTGTTTTATATAATTTTTATGTGATTGTAAGTGAAACTTTTATTTGTAACTGTAATGTAAACTGTTTTGCTGCCTCTTGACCAGGACTCCCTTGAAAAATAGGTTTTTAATCTCAACGGGACTTTCCTGGTTAAATAAAGGTTAAATAAAATAAAAAACAAAAGGATTCAAATGTAATTATGGCTTACGTGTGAGAAACAATATTACAATCACTTTACTGACCCACTGGTTACAGCAGGGGTGTCCAAATGTTTTTCTGTGAGGCCACAAGCAGAAAAATTGAAGGATGCAAAAGCCACTTTGATTTTTTCCCTTTTTTTTTTTAATTTATCAAGCGCACCATAATCAGGTAATCAAGCAATTGCTTATTATGTATTATGCTGTTTTTTGTTTTTTGTTTTTTTAATGCTACCTTAAGAGGTTTCTAAAAGGCAGATTAGGATTTTAAAAGATTTTGGGATGGTCGAAACTCTGTAACCTGTTGTAACCTGATGGTTGTAACTGTAAACAACAGCCCTATTGTCACACCGTAGTGTGGTCACGTGCTCTTTCTTGTCTGCGTCAGCCCCGCCCCCGATCATATCCACCTGTTCCCCATTGACTAATCACTCTCTCTTATTAAATAGACCGCATCAGCCAACACCCAGTGCCGAAGTGTCACATCTGAGAGCCGTGACAGCGAAGCGTCCCCTCAGCCCTCAGCCCTCAGCCCTCAGCCCTCAGCCCTCAGCCCTCAGCCCTCAGCCCTCAGCCCTCAGCCCTCAGCCCTCAGCCCTCAGCCCTTGCCTTGCGCCTTGTTTGTTCTCTCTTTTGGAGCTATTTAATTTGCTACTTTGCCTGAGTCTCTTTTTCCCTCCTTGGAATCGTTTTTTGTTATTCTTAGTAGTGTTCTTTTGTCCCCATTTTCCTCTTCGGAGGCACTTTGTTTTCTCCCCATTTCCCCCCTCCCTTGCCTTCCCATAGGGAAGGATTTTTGTAATAACCTTATGCCTTGTGGCGACAAACCTACTCTCTGCTCCTGAGTCCTACTTCCACGTTGCCATGTGTCACCTATATTTTCTTATTTAATTGTTTTGTGCTGGCTGAGACACCTTTTTTATGTATGCATGTGTGTGTGTGTGTGTGTGTGTGTGTGTGTGTGTGTGTGTGTGTGTGTGTGTGTGTGTGTGTGTGTGTGTGTGTATATATATATATATATATAAATTAGGGCTATCAAAGTTAAAGCGTTAATAGATGACTTAATCACAGAAAAATATTGCATTAATCACGTATTAACGCATATTAATTGCACTATTTTTTTTAACCGTTCTTGAGGCTTGAACGTAACCGTGGATGGTTACATTGAAGGCTGCGCAGGTCAGTGATGAGGTCAATGCACGGCATTTCCGACGCCTGTTGTTCCAAAATGAGAGGGGTGACTCCAGTTGTTGTGCTCGGTGGTAAATTTCGCTTTAAAAAAACGCCACGACGGGACTTTAGATAAAACAAAAGTAATTTGCGTTTAATTAATTATTAATTGCTGAATTGCATGCAATGCACGCATGCATGCTATTGTGTACATGCATTTAAATCAATGTTTGCAAATGACATACAGATAATAAAATGCCTTAATGTCAAAATATTACGGTATTTTGTACTTTGTACTTTGTACTATATTATATTACGCAAATATGCAAGTAATTTAGCTGATTCATCATGATTAATCAAAATTAAAAAGTGTGATTAATCAGATTAAAAATTTTAATCGTTTGACAGCACTCGAAATAATTGAAAACATGTTTTATATTCCAGTTTCTTCAAAATAGTCACTCTTTGCTCTGATTTTTTATTTTTTATTTTTTTGCACACTCTTTGCATTCCCTCGATGAGCTTCAATGGTTTTCCAACAGTATTGAAGGAGTTTCCGAGGTGAGAATACCAAGAGTGTGCAAAGCAGTAATCAGGCAAAGGGTGGCTATTTTGAGTTATTGTACCTCTTTTTGTTAAGTACATAACTCCACATTTTCATTCTTAGTTTTGATGCCTTCAGTGAGAGTCTACAATGTAAATAAACAAAAGAATTTCGAAGCAACCAAAGTGTGTTCTGATCATTTTGATTATGTTGCCATTGTGAGATGGTAAAAATGCGTTTACCATAATGCGATCGTGATATATGTGAGCCGCTAACCGTGACTAGCTCTGGATAAAAATAGATCTGGTGGTCAAGATGTTCGATTTTGAGATCTCTCCAAATTCACTTCTTCAGGTCTCTTATTTTTCTTTCACAGCAGCCCAAAAGTTGAAATTGTTGTTAAAGTGTACGAAAACAAGTGATGAATCAACAATGTTGTTTTTGTTGTAAGATAGTAGCGCGGTCGGAAAATTAGCTAACTCGGTTTAAAAATAACTCAAGATTCTTCACTAATCTAACGTTTCAATGTGTAACATTGCAAGTAACACTAGAGGAAGCTGGGGGTGACATTCATCAATAACAAAAGAACATTCGATGTAAACACAATAGAAACACAGCTGAGTCTGCTGGAAAGTTGACCCACCATGAGTGGCCGACTCACAATCCTGTGACGTCAGTGAATACGATCCATAAACTAGCCCATGAGCCTACCAGGAATTTTCCCGGTGCTCCAGAGTCGCCACTCTGGGCTTGATGGAAGCGATTCTGCATTTATCAATGGAGTTTCATTTGAATTCAGGCTTTTACTCTGAAGGTATAAACACATCAGTCTTCCTGCTGCTCCTGGCTTGATAACTCTCTCTCTCTCTCTCTCTCTCTCTCTCTCTTCCTCCCCACTGGCATCCAGCACTGTGCGGCTGCCTCGCAAAATGTGGAGCAGCCTCCGGGAGGGATGAGCTGCCGGGCAACTGATGAGAAGACCACATAAGAGAAAATCATTTTGCCAAGATAGTTTTCCCACCAAAGTGCGAGGAGACCAACTCAGACGGAGGATTGCCTAATTCTCAGACTGTGCAAGTGTGTGTCAGTTGGAGGGTGTGTGCGTGTGCCTCGGACTTGCAATCTTCGATGTAAAGGTGGATTTTGCCATGCGGAGGAGCAGGTAACAAGGTAAGACTTGTCACACTCTTTAATGTTTTTTTTCTGGATTTGTTTGAATATTCAAGTCTGGATAGATGACAATTCTGTCCAGTATGACTCACGATCCTGTTAAGTCACAGGAAAAAGGTATTGACATTTGGTTTCATCAGCAATACTAATTGATGGAGCCTGCCCTGGCCAAAGGGTGTCAGAAATAATTTCCTATATAATAACTGAGTGAATATTTTAAACGAGCCCTGATGAGGTCCTTGTGGGTTGTGTGCTGATGAACAAAGATAACGTGCTCTACCTCAGTTTGGAAGGTGTTGCGGGCAGGGGAATGTGGTGCATTCAACTGTGTGATGACACTTCTTCATTTCAGGCATTTTTCAGATGAAAAATAATCAAATGTGGAGAAGAAAGTGTAAACGTGGGTGGGTGAGTGGATGAAGTGAGATAGATGCGAGGGGAGTCTCCAATGATTGTTGCGGCTAATGACGTGACGACAGCGTGAATACTCCACAAGGTGGTCTGTCCCTGAGATGCATGGCCAGGATGACACGTATGAAGTTGCCGTGAGTCAACGTGGCCCTGCAGCAGAGTAGCACTGAGCTTTTATTGTCACTCCCTCGAGTGCACCAGGATCTAAAAGCCTTGCTTTTTTATTTTTTTTTTATTTTTTAAAACATAGCTCAATGCTGACTTTAAGTAGGAGAAATAGGGATGAATTATAAATGAGTTATGTCCCAGCTGAGGGACTCAGCTCCTGTCTCCTGTCTCACTTCCAGATCTTCAATCGGAAACGGTGTGCTGCGATAATTGCGTGCAAATTAAGTCCGATTGTCCTCCCCTTTAGAAGGCAGAGGGAGAAATAAAATTTGATTTTCCATGAATTACCTGTCATAACTGTGTGCAAACATTTTTTTTTCTTCTAAGGATTGAAAAGCAGCTTTTTATCCTTTTTTTTTTCTTTTTTGTGTGTGACAAATGTATCCGTGTGCAGGGACTTTGTGGTACATGAGAGCTTTGACAAGCCTGCTGTCTCCAAACGAGAGGGGATGCTAATGGAGGATGCAGGCATTACCGCTGCAAGATAGCGAGAGGGAGTGCATCCGTGAGAGCTTGTGTGAGGCGTTTCCATGGCAACCTGACAGGGGTGTGTTTGGTCCCCGGAGATGGTGCGAAAGCAGAGGGGAGAGAGAAGAGAAAAACTCTCGCTTGTTAAGGGGGATGGGAAGGAGATGATGGAGGGAAGAAGGGCAGGTAGGCGCGTTTCCCTCATCCTATTGTTTGTTTTCTCCTCGCCCCGCTGTGCTTGCCTCGCTGCTTTCCTCAACCTTCACACGCAACACCCCCCCACCCCCACGCCCCATCCTTGGCAACTTGTAGGGCTCGCCGTGGTTATATTTCTGTTCCCACTATCATCAAAGGTGCGTTAGAACTCGTCACACGACATCAAGCCTCGATCATCCTTCAGTTGTTCTTAATTCGATTCCTCGCGTCGTTTGCGTGTATTGGATGCAACCTGTATACAAAATCACTTTATGACTGAACTAATGAGCTAACATCCCTGCCAAAAAGCTGCTGTTGTTGTCTTGCGACTTTTTCTGTTCTCAGATGGTGCAAAAAAAAACAAAAACAAAAAGCAAGAGAAGGAAATCAATGTCACTGTTTACTACAAGGGGTTTCTCCTATTAGTCATTGTTTATTAATTTTCCAAGAATTAGACCAGAAATTCAAAGGACGTCCAAGGCTTACATAATTCAACAATGCACCATATACTGTTACTATGAACATGCACATGATTGTAAATGCTTACTAATAATCTAAAAACATCTAGTTGTTGAAAATATGAAACATAAAAATGCCCCCTACCCCCTAGAAACATAAGTAAATAAATAACCATTAACTTTTGCAAGATTTTCAGACTCCAGGAGGCAGCAACAAGTGTGATTACATAATATTTGACTTGAGCACATATCTGTCTTCCAAATTTTTCAAGGAGGACACATTTCCTACCTTTGCTTTCTCATGTGGAGTGAATGCAAAATTGAACCAAGGTTTGAAAATGCAACTTGATTCTGTTTGGTGATGGATGAACTAAGTCTGAGATTTAGTTGACCAACTAAATCAACCAAATATTGACCAACTTACTGAGGGGTGAGTACAGATGCCAGGTAGTGGTATCGGCAGATACCCAGCCTTATATCAAGGTATCGGTACTCGAGACGGCCACCAATACCAGTAACAGCTGACCAATTCTAGAAATTTTAAAGAGAAATGCTAGATCACGATGTGTACGTGCTTCTTTAAAATGTTCTGTCATTTTTTTTTTTTGGGGGGGGGGTTATGTATCAAAAGTACTACTGGTATCGGTACTTGATATCTGTATCAAGGTATCAGATCTCCAGATGGTGGCCAATACCAGTAATGGCTGCTCACTTGTGGCTGTTTTACGACCAGGAACTAGAAATTAGAATATTCTGAAAATTTTTTAAGAAAAAATTTCTGTCATTGTTTTTTGGGGAAAATGTTATGTATCAAAATTTCTAGTGGTATCGAAACTTGGTATCGGAGTCGATTACTCGTATCGGTATCAGTCTTTAAAAAAAAGTGGAATCGAACATCCCTAGAGAAACGTTATTTGTACACTGTAAAAAAAACAAAAACGTTTTAGGCTGTAGCATAACAAAATTGTAAACTATCATTGAATTTATAAAAATAGACCGATTTTCCATATTAAATGCCAAATAACATGAAATTACTCTAACTGTGAAAACACTAAATATTTTTGTTCTTTACAAATAAAAACCATGAGAAATACATATTTAAACTGCTGTTACACGACTAAATTTTTTAAAACCAATTAATCACACAATTTTTTTGTGACTCATCGCAATTCATCACATTTTTCTACTTCTGCTTTTCATTTTTTCTTCAAAGCTTTTTACTTGAGTAAAATCTTGAAATGAATGAAAATTAACAAAAAGAAAGTATGTTTCGAATCAAAGACTGTTTTAATAGGTTACTTTGATCCTTGAACGCTTACGATTCTCCTGTAAAAGACAACTGTTCAAATAATCTAAATGGACTCCGCTTTACAGGCCATCTTTTTTCTCATCGAAACAATTGTCAGACCTCCTGGCTTCCAGGTTTAGTTGTGCCCACAAGCAGTACAGCACACTTCAGAAGGGTTGATTTGCGAGTCCCCGTGGAGGTAACTCGAGCAGGGTATTTTGCTCTCAGATGATATGCCAAAGGTGTACAAATTATGCTATTTGTAGTTGGCTCTGCAAAGTGTGCAAATTACTTTAGAGTCATCCAACAAGCATCAAGCAAGTAAATCATAAAGTAAAACTACCTATAGTCCATTTTTATTCATCTTCCCGCCAATGACTCCTCCAAGTTTGGCTGCACGCTGCAGTAACTGATTTAACTATTTTATTTTTTATTTTATTTTTTTAACACTTTGATGAATTAAATTACTCTCTAGAGTTAACGCTTTAATTAATTTTTAAAATACGGCCACAAATAAATATTAATTTCACAAATATTTGTTATTTAAGGAAAAAAAAAAACAGTAAATTGCAACATTAAAAAAAAAAAAAGGAAAACATCATTTAAAATTACTGAGATTACTAGTAAAAAATTGTAGTTTTACGATAAAGTCTGTGTTAATTGCCACTTGTTTTTATTGAAAATAAGTAAAATTACTGTAATGTCCTAGATGGTGATATTCATTGTCATTGTATTAACATTTATTTTGAAAGGACATCTAAACAGACATAGGGAAAAGGGAACACTTGAGAGGGTGACTAATATGCAAAGCAAAGAACTGGACTTGAACTTGCCACTGCTTTGGGGCAAAACTACCAACTACGTATACATTTCATTTAATCTAAAATTAATGAGAGAAAAAAGCAGTGATGTCATGACTCAGTGGTAGAGTGGTCGTCTAGTATCCCTTAGTTCAGGGGTCTCCAAGGTGGGTCCTCGTTAGCCCCTATCCAGCCTGTTTTCCATGTTTCTCTCCACTAACACACCTGATTCATGATCGGGATCGTTATCAGGCTTCTGCAAAGCTTGCTGATTAGCTGATCGTTAGATTCAGCTGTGCTGAAGGATGGAGACATGGAAAACAGGCTAGATAGGGGCTCTCCAGGACCCAACTTGGAGACCCCTGCCTTAGATTGTGGGTTTGATCCACTTTGTGACCATGTCAAAGTGTCCTTGAGCAAGATACTGAACTACTGATGATGTAATTATTGTTGTGTGCTGAGAGGTTGGATCCCAAATGCAGACACAAATAAAATTTTATCTATTTATTCACATTGAGAAGCAGAACGTATGAGAGCTGCACACAGGAAAAGTTGAACAATAATCCCCGGCAAACCACACACAATTCTCAGATTACACCTACAGACAGTGGATCGTAAAGAACTAAAGAACACCATCACATAGGCAGTGTTGCCACAGTTACCTTGAAAAAGTAACTTAGTTACTTTACTGATTATTTGGTTTTAAAAGTAACTAAATTGCGTTACTGATTACTTGATTTTAAAAGTAACTAAATTAGATTAAAAGTTACTTTTTTAGTTACTTTCAGCAGCTGCCGATACCACCATCTCAACATAAAAATAATGCAGTAGAAACGGAGTTCCAAATACTTTATTGAAAGTGCATTTTTAACATGAAAATAAAGTTTTTTTTTATGAAAAACAAAATAGGCAGTCTCTCTTGACTTCTTGTAACGTAAATACTTTTTATAAAACAAAAAATAAAAATCTATCCAGGTTGAAAATGAAAATCCCCTAAATTCCTCTATTGTTTGTTTGTTCCGCTATTCCAGTGTGTACACATGTATCAGTTTAAATATTTATTAGTAGTTATTGACAGTTATAATTGTTTTTTGGTTTGTTTGTTTTTTCTCTTCAAAATAAGGATCAGGAAAACAAAAGGTTGATAATTTAATGTTAAATATAAATATTTAACCTTTAGACAGACACCAACACAATTAAACAGAATATTTGCACATTGTGAAGTATTTCAGAAACATAAATTTAAGACATGAAATAAACCTACCGTCCAGCCAAAAGAAATATGAAGCCGCCTTATGGAACAATAAATCTATCAAACACATTTTAACCACTTAATATATGCAAAAATATTTCCAAAAGTTCATTTCCCTTTTTAATCAACAATTTTTGTATTTAACAATTTTTTTTTCTTTTGTCATCACTTTCATTTTTGGTTAATGTATGACATCTTTTTTTGTTTTTTTAATCTGAGACACGATGATGACCACAGAATCACTACTGTTTATATTTTGTTTTTTGGGCTGTCGTAATCGCGGGCACGTCTCAGTTCTCCTATCTGCTGCTCATGCTAGTTGTAGACATTGACAGGGAGCCACAAACTGAGAAATGAGATACTTGCAGTGTGCTTTTAGCTTAGCTGGTGTGTTGGCTGTGGGACATACCTGTGTCGTTTGAATCCATGCATTGGATCGTCACGGGAGTTATTCTTTTTGGCTCGCGCGCAGTACCAACGCCGGCCCGGGACATACAAGTGCACCGAGAGGACTCGATAGCCATGGGAAATACCGAGATGTACGGCACCGGCTTCTGCTAACTGTCTCCATTTGTATGTTGTCACTCGTTGCGCGCGCGCGCGCCGTGTCGCGAGCACGGAAACACGGAAGTAGCTTGAATGGTGATGCTACTGAAATGTAAACAAAACAAGTAGAGCACGGCGCAGAACTCTTGCTATTGTTATGAAAACCATAAAGCCTCACTCGCAACCGATACGGTCGTTTAGCTTGACGAACGATGGTTCTGTCGAATCGTTTTTTTGTTCCACCCCTACTGAAAACGTAACTTGTCTGACGTCACTCCCCCTGGCGAGAGGGCGGAGACGACCTCATCCCATAATGCTTCACGGACCAGTTGAGGATGGAAATAAATTATTTTTTTTACCACTTTTATGGTCCATAATGCACACTTTTTTTGTTGTGTTGTGTGCCTGTTGGTTAATAAAACTAGTAGTAAAAGTATCATCACTTTTGTTTTGAATGTGCAAACCATTCATGACCAGACCATGGCTGAATTCAGTGTGGTGATCAATGACTTCTGCCTCATCTTCGTAGTTAGCAATAGTTGTTTGTGACTGTTACAACAGTGAGATAGTTTGCCTTCTTCATGAAAATGTGGAGTAACGCATTGATTCTCTGGACAGTAACTTTAATCAGACTACTTTGTAGAATAAAGTAACGCGTTAGACTATTAGTTACTTTAGAAAGCAACTTTTTTGAGTAACGCGTTAACGCGTTACCGGCAACACTGCACATAGGTACCCGACATCACCTAAAGGATTAAAGGTTGACATCATGAACAGCACGTTTTGAAAACACTTGTTACATCAGGACCTAAACGGACGCATAACAGGCACATAACAGGTCAGGAACAGGTCAGGAACTCTGGCGCATGCGGCCCAGTCCATGACAATTATAAGTATTAGTATTTGTAATGCAATGTTTACTTAAGTTACTATATTTAAATGTTTTCAATTAAACTTTAAAAACAACCTGAAAATTAAGCAAAAGATATAGTTTCAATTACAACTACAAACTGTCACGCCGCCACCGGCGTGACGGCCCATGCTTTTATTTTTATAGTCATGTTTCCTGTTTTATTTTGAAAGTTCTAACTCTCCTCTCACCCCAGGTCACTTGCTCTTCCTGCAGCTTGCTAATTACCGGTCCCCGCCCATGATTACCACCACCTGCCACCAATCAAGCCACAATAAAAGCCACCTGCATTCTCCCCTCTGTGGCCGAAGTGTCACACACATCTCAGTGCATGGAAGCGTCCCACAGTCCTCGAGTCCTTGTTCCCGTTGCCTTGTTGTCTTGCTTTGTTTTTGTGCCTTGTCCTCCCCAGCGGAGCGCTTTTAGTTACCCCTTTTGCCTTGAGCCTTTTTCCTCCCTAGCGGAGCGCCTTTTGTTGTCCCGTATACCTTTTGCCTGTTTTTTCCTCCCCAGTGGAGCGTTTTTAGTTCTCCACTTTTTGATTCCCCTTTCTCCTCTCAGTGTGAGAGGAGACAGCTGCTGACCGGCAATAAACCTGTTGCCTTTGTGGCCTACCTTTATCCTGCGTCTGGGTCCTACCTCTCCTCGTCGTGACAGTACACTTCGGCCAGCATGGACCCAGCAGGAAAGGTCGAGGCTAGGCTACAGAGCCTGGAGGTCCGGCTTGCCAACCGGGAAAAGGTTCAGCAAGCCGTGATTTCGCAGCTGGAGGAGCTGTCAAGCCAGGTCCATGAACTGGTGAGCCACATGCAGCCTCTCGCCCCTGAACCTCGCCTGCTGCAGCCTCTCGCCCCTGAACCTCGCCTGCTGCAGCCTCTCGCCCCTGAACCTCGCCTGCTGCAGCCTTTCGCCCCTGAACCTCGCCTGCTGCAGCCTTTCGCCCCTGAACCTCGCCTGCTGCAGCCTCTCGCCCCTGAACCTCGCCTGCTGCAGCCTCTCGCCCTTGAACCTCGCCTGCTGCAGCCTCTCGCCCTTGAACCTCGCCTGCTGAAGCCTCTCGCCCCTGAACCTCGCCTGCTGCAGCCTCTCGCCCTTGAACCTCGCCTGCTGCGGCCTCTCGCCCTTGAACCTCGTCTGCTGCGGCCTCTCGCCCCTGAACCTTGTCTGCTGCCGCCTCTCGCCCCTGAACCTTGTCTGCTGCCGCCTCTCGCCCTTGAACCTCGCCTGCTGAAGCCTCTCGCCCCTGAACCTCGCCTGCTGCAGCCTCTCGCCCTTGAACCTCGCCTGCTGCAGCCTCTCGCCCTTGAACCTCGCCTGCTGAAGCCTCTCGCCCCTGAACCTCGCCTGCTGCAGCCTCTCGCCCCTGAACCTCGCCTGCTGCAGCCTCTCGCCCCTGAACCTCGCCTGCTGCAGCCTTTCGCCCCTGAACCTCGCCTGCTGCAGCCTTTCGCCCCTGAACCTCGCCTGCTGCAGCCTCTCGCCCCTGAACCTCGCCTGCTGCAGCCTCTCGCCCTTGAACCTCGCCTGCTGCAGCCTCTCGCCCTTGAACCTCGCCTGCTGAAGCCTCTCGCCCCTGAACCTCGCCTGCTGCAGCCTCTCGCCCCTGAACCTCGCCTGCTGCAGCCTCTCGCCCTTGAACCTCGCCTGCTGCAGCCTCTCGCCCCTGAACCTCGCCTGCTGCAGCCTCTCGCCCCTGAACCTCGCCTGCTGCAGCCTCTCGCCCTTGAACCTCGCCTGCTGAAGCCTCTCGCCCCTGAACCTCGCCTGCTGCAGCCTCTCGCCCTTGAACCTCGCCTGCTGCAGCCTCTCGCCCTTGAACCTCGTCTGCTGCGGCCTCTCGCCCCTGAACCTTGTCTGCTGCCGCCTCTCGCCCCTGAACCTTGTCTGCTGCCGCCTCTCGCCCCTGAACCTTGTCTGCTGCCGCCTCTCGCCCCTGAACCTCTCCAGCGCCTTCAAGACCCTGAGCCTCGCCAGGCGCCGCCCAAAGACCCTGAGCCTCGCCAGGCGCCGCCCAAAGTCCCTGAGCCTCGCCAGGCGCCGGCCAAAGTCCCTGAGCCTCGCCAGGCGCCGCCCAAAGTCCCTGAGCCTCGCCAGGCGCCGCCCAAAGTCCCTGAGCCTCGCCAGGCGCCGCCCAAAGTCCGGGAGCCTCGCCAGGCGCCGCCCAAAGTCCGGGAGCCTCGCCAGGCGCCGCCCAAAGTCCGGGAGCCTCGCCAGGCGCCGCCCAAAGTCCGGGAGCCTCGCCAGGCGCCGCCCAAAGTCCGGGAGCCTCGCCAGGCGCCGCCCAAAGTCCCGGAACCTCGCCAGGCGCCGCCCAAAGTCCCGGAACCTCGCCAGGCGCCGCCCAAAGTCCCGGCGGCGCAAGCCCTGCGGCTGCCTTCACCTCTCGTCGGGCGTCGAGGACGCCCTCCTGATTGGCCCCGCTGGGACTCTATTGTCGGGCGTCAAGGACGCCCTCCTGAACTGCCTTTTTGTCTGGGACGGATGGGTGGGCCGTGTTCCCACCTCCGTGCCCCCTTCCGCCCGCCCTTGTTTTTGGACTCTTTGTGTCGGATGGCCGTCAGGAGCCGGCCATTGAGGGGGGGGTACTGTCACGCCGCCACCGGCGTGACGGCCCATGCTTTTATTTTTATAGTCATGTTTCCTGTTTTATTTTGAAAGTTCTAACTCTCCTCTCACCCCAGGTCACTTGCTCTTCCTGCAGCTTGCTAATTACCGGTCCCCGCCCATGATTACCACCACCTGCCACCAATCAAGCCACAATAAAAGCCACCTGCATTCTCCCCTCCGTTGCCGAAGTGTCACACACATCTCAGTGCATGGAAGCGTCCCACAGTCCTCGAGTCCTTGTTCCCGTTGCCTTGTTGTCTTGCTTTGTTTTTGTGCCTTGTCCTCCCCAGCGGAGCGCTTTTAGTTACCCCTATACCTTTTGCCTGTTTTTTCCTCCCCAGTGGAGCGTTTTTAGTTCTCCACTTTTTGATTCCCCTTTCTCCTCTCAGTGTGAGAGGAGACAGCTGCTGACCGGCAATAAACCTGTTGCCTTTGTGGCCTACCTTTATCCTGCGTCTGGGTCCTACCTCTCCTCGTCGTGACAGTACACTTCGGCCAGCATGGACCCAGCAGGAAAGGTCGAGGCTAGGCTACAGAGCCTGGAGGTCCGGCTTGCCAACCGGGAAAAGGTTCAGCAAGCCGTGATTTCGCAGCTGGAGGAGCTGTCAAGCCAGGTCCATGAACTGGTGAGCCACATGCAGCCTCTCGCCCCTGAACCTCGCCTGCTGCAGCCTCTCGCCCCTGAACCTCGCCTGCTGCAGCCTTTCGCCCCTGAACCTCGCCTGCTGCAGCCTCTCGCCCTTGAACCTCGCCTGCTGAAGCCTCTCGGCCCTGAACCTCGCCTGCTGCAGCCTCTCGCCCTTGAACCTCGCCTGCTGCAGCCTCTCGCCCTTGAACCTCGCCTGCTGAAGCCTCTCGCCCCTGAACCTCGCCTGCTGCAGCCTCTCGCCCTTGAACCTCGCCTGCTGCAGCCTCTCGCCCTTGAACCTCGCCTGCTGCAGCCTCTCGCCCCTGAACCTCGCCTGCTGCAGCCTCTCGCCCCTGAACCTCGCCTGCTGCAGCCTCTCGCCCTTGAACCTCGCCTGCTGAAGCCTCTCGCCCCTGAACCTCGCCTGCTGCAGCCTCTCGCCCTTGAACCTCGCCTGCTGCAGCCTCTCGCCCTTGAACCTCGTCTGCTGCGGCCTCTCGCCCCTGAACCTTGTCTGCTGCCGCCTCTCGCCCCTGAACCTTGTCTGCTGCCGCCTCTCGCCCCTGAACCTTGTCTGCTGCCGCCTCTCGCCCCTGAACCTCTCCAGCGCCTTCAAGACCCTGAGCCTCGCCAGGCGCCGCCCAAAGACCCTGAGCCTCGCCAGGCGCCGCCCAAAGTCCCTGAGCCTCGCCAGGTGCCGGCCAAAGTCCCTGAGCCTCGCCAGGCGCCGCCCAAAGTCCCTGAGCCTCGCCAGGCGCCGCCCAAAGTCCGGGAGCCTCGCCAGGCGCCGCCCAAAGTCCGGGAGCCTCGCCAGGCGCCGCCCAAAGTCCGGGAGCCTCGCCAGGCGCCGCCCAAAGTCCGGGAGCCTCGCCAGGCGCCGCCCAAAGTCCCGGAACCTCGCCAGGCGTCGCCCAAAGTCCCGGAACCTCGCCAGGCGCCGCCCAAAGTCCCGGCGGCGCAAGCCCTGCGGCTGCCTTCACCTCTCGTCGGGCGTCGAGGACGCCCTCCTGATTGGCCCCGCTGGGACTCTATTGTCAGGCGTCGAGGACGCCCTCCTGAACTGCCTTTTTGTCTGGGACGGATGGGTGGGCCGTGTTCCCACCTCCGTGCCCCCTTCCGCCCGCCCTTGTTTTTGGACTCTTTGTGTCGGATGGCCGTCAGGAGCCGGCCATTGAGGGGGGGGTACTGTCACGCCGCCACCGGCGTGACGGCCCATGCTTTTATTTTTATAGTCATGTTTCCTGTTTTATTTTGAAAGTTCTAACTCTCCTCTCACCCCAGGTCACTTGCTCTTCCTGCAGCTTGCTAATTACCGGTCCCCGCCCATGATTACCACCACCTGCCACCAATCAAGCCACAATAAAAGCCACCTGCATTCTCCCCTCCGTTGCCGAAGTGTCACACACATCTCAGTGAATGGAAGCGTCCCACAGTCCTCGAGTCCTTGTTCCCGTTGCCTTGTTGTCTTGCTTTGTTTTTGTGCCTTGTCCTCCCCAGCGGAGCGCTTTTAGTTACCCCTTTTGCCTTGAGCCTTTTTCCTCCCTAGCGGAGCGCCTTTTGTTGTCCCCTATACCTTTTGCCTGTTTTTTCCTCCCCAGTGGAGCGTTTTTAGTTCTCCACTTTTTGATTCCCCTTTCTCCTCTCAGTGTGAGACAGCTGCTGACCGGCAATAAACCTGTTGCCTTTGTGGCCTACCTTTATCCTGCGTCTGGGTCCTACCTCTCCTCGTCGTGACACAAACTGTACGTGAAAAAAACCCTGTATTTTCATGAGAAGCAATTTTCTGTAATTTCACTATTTTTTTGGTACCCCAGTTGCCAGAAATATACCGTTTTTTTTTTGTTTTTTTTGTTTTTCAGTGTAGCACAGTGACATAAGTGCCAAAGTTTCCACTGTTGGCCGTAAAATATTGTGATATCTGAACAACAGCATACTGTGCAAGTCATCAAACGACTTCAACAAAGTATAATTCAACACAATATAAGAATAAAATATCCACCCTTTTTGATACCATCCCACTGTGCTTTGGAAGGATGAGGCAAGTCAACAATAACAATGGAGTGAACATATACGTGGGCTGCCAGTAATTGTCTCGATACGTTAGCAAGCTCAACTGATGAGACTGGCTGAAATCAATAAACACCAGACAACATGGGGCACAATGCAAAGACAGGAAAAACATGATTGATCGAACTCTGATAAACAAACCATAAATAGACCATCAAAAGTCCAGGCAGGTGTGCTTTAGCAGCACTTCTTTTGTTTGTATCTGGCGTTTAAGAAAAGAAAATCCCTGCAGCTCTGTCAACAAGGACAATACAAACTGTCAGTTTAATCGATCATACTATTTTTGCTGGCAAAACAAAATTAAAAAAGTGCTTCCACCCTGAGAGTCATATTGACAAATCTGTCAAGAACTATAGTTCAATATGAATATTGGCATATCCAGTGAAAAGATGAAATCCAATCAAAATGTCGCTGCAGTAGGCGACATCACTATGGCAGCTTACAGGGAGCCAAGTGAGCTGGCTGTGTTTGAAAGACGTCATAAAGTGGAGGGAAAAAGGCTGCCTGAATTGAGATGGCTTATTGGGAGATTTTAAAAGCTTTCTGGGAGTATTCTGAAAATAGGCCGCAAAACAGGGCTGGCCTGAATGGTTTGTGATATTCAGCCAATAAAAACTTGTGGCCGTGATGGCATTCACTCAAATCAGCTGAATCTTTTCTCACCCAAAAAATGTTTTGAATTCACAAATGAGAAAGATGCAAGACTTGTTGATGGAGTCTGTTGTTGAGTCTCTTTCACCCTTTCAGTCATGTTGTCTAAATTGAACACAGCTGCTGTTAGATTTGTGATTGAATGAGTTATTGTGTGGGCAGAACTTCCGCTTACACATGGCAGGCTTCCGCCCACCTTCTTTTGCGGAAGTTTGGTTGAGCGGACAACTAGTTTGATGGCTTTTTTTTCTTGCCGTGGTTTTGGCTGACGGAAATCATTCATTGTCTCAATTAAAAATATGCCACAATACACTAAATATCATACATACTGTATAGTATTTTTCCATAAAATTAAAACAGGATTTTATTTATTTATTTATTTATTTTTTGCCACGTTACAGAAAGCAAATACATCAGCAAGATTTTCTGGTATTAACAGAGGATCGGCTCCGCCCAAAAATCTGCAAAAGTCAATTTGTGAATACTAAAATACAAAAATGCTGGGGTCCGCTTTATTAAAAGGAGCAATAATTCACCCAAAAATATGCAGAAAAAAATTCAGTATAAATAAATAACATTTTCCACCAACCGCAAATTATGCATGATATAGTTCCAGAGTTTTGATTTTATGTATTATTTATTAGCATATTAAAAGATTTATACTACATGTTGTTCCCGTAGAGTTCATTTTAAATGAAAAAGCTGAACGTAGCTCACAGACACCCCTCACGAGCTTTTTGTTAGCCGTCCTTTTCATTGACTGTTTTATGAATTGCGGGTGCTGGTAAAATGGCACACAGTGTAGTCTAACTGTGAATGGGTGGAGTTTTCTTTGTTTTTGGTAAAATCGTAGACTTTGCGCCAGTAGGACTGAGCCGGCAACGCTCAGACAGGCGCAAGACATCCCCTAACAGTGCACAACTATGTTGTTATTTTGAATAATTGTATTTGTAAAATCTAATTACGGTTTCATTTCTTTTGTGTCCTGAATACTTTGACATAATGTCCAGACATCATCTATTCAGTTAGCTGACTTGTGCCAAAAGTTGGTCAAATTTTGAGCAGCTTTTCGAAACTTTTTCAGAAATGGGCAGACCACAAAAGATTTAATGGGCTGTGTAACGTCTCACTGTGGGCGGGGAATCCAGAGCTATCTATACAAACAGTTAAAAAGGTCAAATTTCCATAATACTGTATGTCCTTGTTTATTTAAATTAATGTATGCAATGCCAACCAACCAGAGTACAGCAAAGCAAAATAGAAGCAAATACAAGTGATGCAATTGTTGGAACTTGTTATGATTGTGTTGATAATGTGACATCAAAGTGTGATTCGATGGTGTACTAAATTGAGATGTTGCTGCATCCTAAGCATCCTCGGTTTGACTCTTCAGCTGGTCCTTGTCCTTGACTTCCTGCTCCAGCACGGCCATTCGCGTCTGCATCTGGTTGACCAGGTGCACCTCGTTATGCAAACGACATGTATGTCAGTAACGTACGTCTCATCTGAGCTGATGCCGATTTATTGCTTCATTTGACATTTCGTCTGAGTTTTGAGTCAATGTTGTTCTGAATAGAGCTTTTGTGACTAAGTAGACATTTTTGTTGACCTGTCACCCCACTGAGCATATTATGGCTGAAGTTTGCACTAGCAACGTAATGTTTGGTTGTTATTTTAGCTGAATTTTTAGTTTGACAGGGAAGCCGTGGCTCGTCTGTTGGGTCCTTTTGCCGGAGTGTGATTAGAACTGCAGATGTTGGTTTGTGTAGGCGTCAATTACAACAAACTCAAGGTTTCCCCATCTCGAGTGCTTGATTAAAATTCATCAGCGATGCGTGGGAATTTCACATCTCCCACCTTTCAAGTGACTATTTTTTGTTCAGTTACGTTGCACCTCCTCCTTCTCCTTTACTCTTTTTACACACACAAGGCCTTGAACCACAGGGGAGGTTTAAAGTTGAATGCCAACAAAGTTTTGTTTTTGTTTTGTTTTTTCCAATAGATATTTGGTCCCAACATTTTGTGTGGGAATTTGAATGAGGACGCTGCTGGAAAGGAAGATGCACTCATAACTATAATGAACATGTAATCCGCATATTAATATCATAATTATAATTATCAGGAAGTTACCTACAATAGTAATAACAATAAACCCATTATATTCGTAGAGAACCGTTTATTAAAATCAATACAAAAGAGAGTCATTAGTAATCCATCTTTAATGTTACACATTAGAATGAATTTGTCTCTATCCTTTAATGCTCCCACAAATAAAACTGTTCATCAATTTTACTGTGAACTAGTGATCAATCAAATTGATTGACAGTATATTCGTGAGTCAAGACAGCAGTCAGGATCTAATTGTTAATGAAAGCCAAGCCCCATCTAGCTTAAAAAAAATAAATAAATCAATATGCTATATTGCAACTCTAGTGAGGAGAAGCACTACAGAGAAGGATGGATAGATGGCTGCAACTTACACACGCACACACATTTTATTAACATATAATGAGGTTGTTTGTTGCCATCATAAAAAATAAAATAAAATAAATGACAAAGAACAACCTTATTTGACCATTGGGGTTGTTTTCCACTACACACCCTGACCAGTGGCTTACCATCCATCATCAACTTTTTTCTTGTCACAGTATTGATTACTGTTTGTAATCAATCAATCTATCTACCTATCTAATTTGCTAATAATTGTTTCATGTATTTGGAATGACGTGAATAATACTAACATGAATAATATTTAAAATTTTGAGTGAAGTTTGCTGTTCACTATATATGATGCACTAAACCCCCAGTTGCTCCTTTCCCTATACACATGCTCACAGATTTAGTGATACATGGTGGTACTTAGTTATTTGGCCATACTATAGAAAGACTTAACAGTACAGTATTTACATTTAGAGATTGATGAAGCAGTGGCAAATTTAGTACCGAGCTTGGTTGTTCTTACCATTTATTAGTGCAGCTGAACCCGTTGTTACCTTTGTTATCCTGTTGTTGACATTCTTGAATAGATTTGCTTTTCCTGGATTTTGGCCACTCCTCATTCCAGCTGTCAAGATGCTTGATAAACTTTGTACCCGCTTCTTGTCTCATGTGTGATCTCTGCACTGAAGACTACTTGATGGCCGCACATCAATTGAATTCTGAGCATCTTGTTTCAGATAGATTACCCATGGTCTTTTTCTTGTTGTTGTTTTGTAAGGCCAAATTGTTAATACTGATCAGTAGTGACAGCGTAGTTGCACTTTATCCTGTATGTCTGTAATTTTGCTGAGAAATATTTGATTCAGTCCATAAATCCAGTTCATCTGTTCTTATCCTAGTGGCCCAGGCGGTACATTCTCCTCTCGAAATACGTTGAAGTGACTTCACTGAGTTGAGTAGGAAGACAAAATTAGATACAAGGAATCCTGCTTGAACCTCATGTGGCAAGTTCCCATCAAAGGTACAAGCCATTCGGATTGGCTGTCACCCAGCAGGAAATGATGTCAGCTTGACCGGTAACTCCATTTAAACGTTATTGGCTGTGGGCGGCGGCATATGGCGCCTAATACGTATGCATTGCATGAGGACTGACTGCGCATGTCACACATTTAACGGTGTTATTGTTACGGTGGGAGTGTGATGGAACCCAAAAGCGGAGAAACCAGGCAGGAAAACAAACGGGAAGGATGATATAAGGAACTTTATTTACAAGGAGGGTGAAGGACTGAACAGGACGGAACGTGAGCAGACTGGGCTTGACATGGAGACTGAACATGGTGTGGAAGACTTGGAGTGGACGTGGCGTGGGACTAAATCAGACGGCGTGAAACTGGACCAGACTAGATAGGGTGAAACTAAACCAGAACATGGAACACCAGCAACACAGCTTAGTATAATAGACAAGCCGCCATATACCATGCAGCAACAGCAAACAATGCTCCCACAACCGCGTGAAACAAACACCACTCCTTTATACCAACACTAATGAGACAATAACCAGACACACCTGGGAAACACAGCAGGCAGAGGGCACTAATTAGGTCACACAAACGGGGAGGGGAGACACACACAGGTGGACGAGGTGAACAGTGATGAGACTGGGGGAGACAAAACTGGACAAAAGACAACACAAACAACCAAAACCAATCAAAAACTCAACCACCCAAAACCAAAACATGACAGTTATATGCTCGCATAGGATGCCAGTGATAAACAAATCCATTGTACTCATCGCTAACCATACATTATTTATTCTGCTAATCTAAGAACAGAATTTATGTATTTATATATATATATATATATATAAAAAATTATTTAATTGTTGTCCCTAACAATGCGACTAAAATGCGTGGGAGGACGGCACACCAGCGTCCTCTCTTGACAAGCCGCCACCTGTGACAGGAATCCTGCTTACAGCATGATTTAACAATTTGAATGCGTTTACATTTCCCTCTGAACTTTGATCACATGATGTCGTTCCAAATTGGAAATCATCACAGCTGTTGTCTCCTAGCATTTCACGCACATGGGTCTTGTGTTGGATGGTGGGAGAATGAATCCAAATGTGTCAGTCCATTCTTTGAATTTCCAATTTTCACTGTCCACCTGCCTTTTAGAAGCTGATTTGGAACAGTCCATTTTCATGCCGGATTGCATGAAAATGGACTGTTCCAAATCAGCTTCTCCACCTGGCAATGTATCAAAGATATGCTAACTTCTCCAAAAACCAAAGATGAAAATTGCACTTGCAGCAATGAACTCCAAGTGACCCAGTAAGAGGACGTCTGTGTACTGTTGGTATGGTGATAAGTCCCGCTATATCCTGTTTTCGCTGACCCAACCAAAGTACATACAACACGTGTTTTTTTGCAGCGCCCCTTCTGCGCCACAGCCCTGAGTAGTTGCGCCACAGCAACACATAGACAATGAATGGATTGGTTGACTAAGCGCAGTGTGAAAAGCCCACAAATAGTCACATCCAGCATGCCAGCTGCGTTTTAAAATTCAATTTGTGGGGATTTTGAAACCATTTTTTATATAAGAAGTAATTGAAATAGGAATGTAGTTCAGCTTCTAAACCATCACCATCTTAAAAGTCTTTATTTAAATCTAGATAAGCAATTTTTGAGTAGCATTTTTAATATTCTTAACTGTTCTTCAAGTGACTGATGCAGTGATTAATTAATTCAGCTCACTTCACTCCTGCTGTACTTTCCTATTATGTTACGAGTTATGAGGGACGCAGAGAGGCGAGGCAAGACTTCTCTCAAAAAAGTATTTGAATATTTCAGTTTAAAAAAAATGTTGTCAAGGAATACAAAGCTTTGGGGGTTATAATATAATCAAAAACTTAAAATAAACAAAGGTCCAAAAAAATGAGTCAAAGTAAAAGATTAAACTCACCATGACAACTGACGTGAACAACAAACAACTGACTAACGAGGCCTGAAAGAAATCAGGGAAATACTGAAAAAATTGTAAAAGTAAACTGACGAGACAACAAGAAACACCTGGACAAGACACTTTGGAGGGAGATGATTGGTTTACACACTGGAAATAAAACCTAATGAGCAAGACATGAAAAAGGCACACAAGTAAACAAGAATAACATGAAACAAAACTAAACAACCCAAAACTATTATTATTATTATTATTAGGGGTGTGAATTGCCTAGTACCTGACGATTCGATTCGTATCACGATTCACAGGTCACGATTCGATTCGATACCGATTAATCCCGATGCGAATTTTTTCATTCAAATTTAGAAAATACTAATCAGTAAGCTTGTAGAGTGTAAGATTTATATGAAAATGTATTATTTATTTATCTGAAATTTCAGTCTTATAGAGGTTGTAATCTGTTTCATGTTTGAACAGCATTAAAATAAAATATTAAGGCTTAATGTTCCGTTCATATAACATTCTTCCATGCTCAAGGTGTGAATCCTAAAAAAAAAAAAAAAAAAAAAAAAAAAAAAATCGATTCTGCCGATTATTGAATCGATTCGAGAATCGCGCGATGTAGTATCGCGATATATCGCCGAATCGATTTTTTTTTAACACCCCTACTATAAATCATTCTCATCTAAACATAAATATACATATATTTGAAATTATTATTAATATTATTATTATTATTATTATTATTATTATTATTATTATTATTATTTGTGTATGTGTTATTCAAGGTGACGCAATTGAGTAGCCCCCGTGCCCTCTGATAACCCTCTTCAATACAAAACTCTTTTCAAAAAGGCAGCTTCTTATTGGTTCGTTGACTTATGACTAAATTCGCTACGATGCGTATGCATGTCCTCATCATTTGTAATCCAGCGACGCAGTTCATACTTGCTAATTCTCCAGCAAAATTACAAGGTGGCACATTATTTCAATGCTATCTCAGAGATGCTGACTCAGCAGGGAATCGTTGAGACCAGTGCAATTAAAGGATTAGTATGGGTCACACCAATTTCCTTTGTTCTCACCCTAATTAAACAAGATGAGGCGCAACACACTAGAGAATAATGTACAAATCCGCAGCAGGCCAGCAAGTGTTTGTTTCACTAGTAGAGGAGACAAAAATCTACCAATATTAGAAGTAAAATCTGTCCAGAAAAGGCAAAACATTATTGTGATATTGTAACATTGCTGCATGTTGCAAAAAAAAAAAAAAAAAGGGACACATAACTGTTTGTTTGCGGGTCTGAAACAAAAACAAATGAGCCATGGAGGTTCAAGAACTCTTTGCCTTGTTTCAGCCCTTCGGACTTGATTGAACAATCGTAAAGCAAACGTGGCATTGCCAAACATGACTGAGAAATCCAGTGCCACTAATTGGTCAAAAAGGGAACACTGCAGATCCGTGAGTTAGAAAAATGCAAATATATTATGACTCGCCTGTGTGCTGGCAACCTTCGTCTTCAAACTGCACCTCGTGCACAAGATGGACTAAATAGGTCCCTTCAGGCAATCCCATCTGGAAACCCCCAAAATATGCAGAATTGGCTTTCTTTGATGAAGCTTATTAGCCTGAAATGATACCTAAATGCATTGGAATGCTGCCGGAAGGGCTGACTCTCTTATGCATAAAACATTCAAATGTAATCACAATCATGTTTATGGGATTCCCTTTACAGGCAGCGCGGTGGCCGGCAGGTTAGATAGATACTTCGACATAAAAATGTAATGCAGTATAATAACTTCTGCAGTGTGCTTATTTATTATGCTGGTATTTTCCACCACAGAAACATTTATTAAATGTGAGACCAAATCAGGTGTGTTTGGTATTCCTTTGGAGACAAGTTAGACATCACATGCAATATACTTGATTGGCCTTTGCTCAGCCACTCTTTTTAAATCATGTGACATACATGTGTTAGGTCCTAAACTATGGAATTGCCTGCCAGAAGTCTGCAGAGACTGGTGATATTTTTATTTTAGTTTGGCATTTAAGTGGGGATTTAGCCACCCATTCATCCATTTTCTTAACTACTTATTCCTCACAAGGGTCGTGAGGATGCTGGAGCCTATCCCAGGTAGCTTCGGGCAGTAGGCGGGGTACACCCTGAATTGGTTGTCAGCCAATTACAGGGCACAAAGAGGCAAACAATCACGCACACTCTCACTCACAAGCACACCTAGGGACAATTCAGTGCGCCCGATTAACGTGCCATGCATGTCTTTGGAATGCGGGATGAGACCGGAGTACCCGAAGAAGACCCACACAGGCACAGGGAGAACACGCAAACCCCACCCAGGAAGGCCGAAGCCTGGACTGTGAGGATTTATTCTATTTTGATTGATTAATGTTACTCTCTTTTAGGTTTTAACTTCTTTTATCATACTGTCTTTTAACTTTGCTTTTAGCTTTATTATTTTGTTTTCTGGGAGGGGTCGCTGGCCTAATCATTGGTTGGGGTGGTTTGTGTCATGGAGGCTCTTTAGGGGTTGGGACTGCGGTGTTCTACATGCTGTGTGGGCTGTCATTCCTCTCAGTGTGGAGAGTTCACCTACAGTGTGTTTTTCCTCACATGGTTTCTCTGTGCTCCGCCATGTATGTCTTTTTTTTATTTTTTATTTTTTTTTTAAACATCGTTCTCATGGGGTGTGCATGTGCGTGTTTTTGTGTGTGGGGGGGCTTATGTTATACTATGGATGTTGAGATTACACAGCACTTTGAGTTGCATTTTTATTAGTGTTGTTCCCATACCGTTTTTTGGCCGCCGATACCGATACCCAGCTTTGCAGTATCGGCCGATACCGATACCATACCGATACTTAAGGTTTTTTTCCTCAACATGAAAAAGCTGTCCTGCTATTGGTTCAGAGCATTTAAGAGCCAATAGGATATCTTAGATCGGCATGCAGTGAACATGTCACATACCAGTGAATGTCATGCACCAGCAAGACACAAGATGCTGCATCCAAAATCCTATATTAGCGTTGGAATTAATGGTATCGGCATGTTACTTGTGAGTAGTCACCGATAACGATACCACTGTTTTAATGTAGTATCGGTATCGGAACAACACTAATTTTTACGTATGAAAAGTGTTATATCAATAACGCTTGATTTGATTTGTTATTACCCGCAAGATACAAGTGTGTGTAAGAACAGTGTTAGTATTAAAGATCCTGAGCCAGATGCAGAGTACAAAAATGACAGCAACAGATTGAGTATCACAAATCATCCTGATTTGTTGCATGGTAATAAAAGCAGCTCCTGATTGCTTGCTAGCTTTGTGATTGGAGGAAGGGGAGTGCTGATTGTTACACGTTTGAACATTGAACATTTGAGCACAAATGAAGCTGCACAGTAAGTGCACATCTAAACAAGTCATTCGTTCTGCTAGGGGAGGGAACGGAGCAACCCCCCGACCCTACCCACCCCTCTCCGTCCAACAAACACCTGCTTCACCACAGTCACCACTGTGTCGATTCCATCGGCCCCTGAGAGATGCATTCTTAATGCGCTGGCCACGTCAACGTTGTAAAGCACTTGAAAGAACACGAATCCCATTAAAAGCAGCAGTCTGGCCTTTGTGCTTCCTGTTGTGGAGCCAGTGGCCTCTCAGCTGTTCTATTGTGCGGACACGCACTCCCCGTGCGAGAGCACACTTCTTGCCGAGGGGCAACACATCTGCTTGATGGCCACGCTCGGCCTTGCTGCTTGTTAAGGATGAACGTGTTATTAATGCTTTGCTGCTTTCGGTTTTAGCTGATGTTGGACGCCCACATTCAGAAGTATGGGCAATTTTTAATCTAACATGCATGATTTTGGAATATGGGGAGTAAGAGCCATGTAAAAATAAGACTGTTTACGTTTTAGTTTTGATTTGGTTAAAATCATGAATGCACCAAAAAATGGACCAATGCCACTTTGTTGTTGTAGCTGAACACATTAATGTGGTTATTTCGGTGTTACTTTCGGTGAAAGTTGGACTACACCCTGGACTGGTCGCTCGGCAATCACAGGGCACAAATAGAGACGGACAAGCATTCAAATACACATACGTTATTTCAACGCTACTTCTATTCTAACAGCAATAAATGAAATTACATATTGGCATTCAAAGTAAACCAACTTTCAGAAGAAAAGGGCACATGAAGTGAAAATGTTTTCCTTCCATCCATCCATCCATCCATCCATCCATCCATCCATCCATCCATCCATCCATCCATCCATCCATCCATCCATCCATCATCTGCCAAAACATGGTCGCGGGGCAGCAGCTTTAGCAGGGAAGCCCAGACTTCCCCTTCCCCAGCCACTTCGTCCATCTCTTTCAGGGGAATCCTGACATGTTCCCAGGCCAACTGAGAGACATACCGTATTTTCACGACTATAAGGCGCACCTAAAAGCCTTCAATTTTTTTCAAAATCTGACCATGCGCCTTATAATCCATTGCGCCTTATATATGGATCAATATTGTGAGTGGCTTTGTCTCTCTTTTTCACTCGACTGCTTTCTCATGAGCGAAAAAGTAAGAGATAGCAGATTGATTTTGTGACACATAGTATATCAAAGTGCTCATAACTTTTGATCTGGGTTGCGATGCGAGGCGGCCACCTCCCTGTTGGTTGTCTTTTCGTAAAATGAATTAACTCAACTCTATATTCTGCCCCTAATGTTCATTTTGACTCTTTATTTCTCATACATTGGTTACATTATCAACATGTAACAGCTGTTACTTGTTTGGAAAATGAATGCAAGTTTTTTTTTTCTTTCTTTCTTTCTTTCTTTCTTTCTTTTTTTTGCCTCTAGTGGATATTTTTCGGAGCATTTGATCAACTATATCTTCCATCCGCTGTTGCGGCTGTGCGTTGATTGTTTACGATGCATTCAAAAGCAGCTCGAAAAGGTGCCTTACTAAAAGTGATTTGAAATGTTTTAGTGGCTGTAAAACTGTGCAGGAGGACACTTATGTTGGGCCTATCCTTTTGCGCTTGATATTTTTAATTCAAGATACCATCAGCAAGTTTGAAAGTATCTGTATACAGACCACCTCCTGATTTACTTTTCTTTTAACACTGGGCTGGTAGTGCCGATGAGATCTGTAAGTTCAATGGAGGGTTGCTTGGCTGTAATTAATGACTGGATGGCTCACAACTTGTTTTAGTAAAATGTGGCAAAAACGGAAATAGTAATTGTTAACATCGAAACTTTTGCTGCTGATGTTGCTCCAGATTGTGAAAGTATGGGGTCATATTGATCAGGACAAACTTTTAGATGAACATGAGGACAAGTGGTTTGGAAAATGGATGGATGGATATTTAATCTAGCCTGTAATAATTCCTGCCCTTTTGTTCTCACGTTTTGACTGTTGCAATTTTGTCAACAAAAGGTCATTAGAGTGCATCCATTTCACGATATAGCCACGAGGCTTTCATATGCAGTACTTGTGGATACAGCAACATTCCTGAATTTTGTCGTCCTTGCGACTGCTTTTAATTTACGTAATTTCCTTCATATGAGATTAGGAACTTTACTAGACGATGAAGCCTTTTGTCCCATCCCTTTTGTCCAGTAAAAGACCAAAAATGTACTTCATATGCAACCATGGATTTCCCACCACAGCTGACTGACGAGAGATGGGAATCATCAAATAAACAAACAATTGCTCATATTCACACCATCACGTCATTGAGTGGAAACTGAGTGATACCAAAATATATAAATATTTATATTGCAATTGGATCACTACCCTGTAAGCCAAAGTTTTTTTGTTTTTTTTGAGCGATCGACTGAATCTGACCCACTTGTGCCTTTTGCTAAATCATTTTGTATTGATATTGGTGTGGTTACTAGCATCACTGCAAAAAAAAAACTTCAAAAAGGCAAAATTATCTGCCAACAGAAGAAGAACATTTTACTACAAATTTACCTGTAAGATTTTGTAAAATAAGAAAATAATACTAGGTCCATATCAACCGCAGTGGTCTTGAAAATAGTATATTTAGACTAAAAACAAGTAATACTGACTTTTTTTCAAGCTGTAATAATATATCAAACTATTTTCTTAAAATATATACATATTCATTTATGTTTGGCCAGCTTAGCCTGAATGTCAAGCAAGGAGGTATTTTTCATTGTCTTCAGAATGACCCTGACCAATCTGAGGGTAGACACTCTACCACTACACCACAGAGCTGATAGTGTACTTATTGGAAAGAGGACAAATAAGCTTACTAAATACAACTTAATGAATCTCGAGCTGATGATATACACAAGATTTAATGAAGCGTATTATTGCACTTTTATATGATTGCTTTCATACTTATTTTTTTTCCATTTATCTATTATGCAAAAATATTCAAATAAAATAATTCAACTTAGGAAACTCCAGTTCAGAGCCTTTGATGTTGGTTAGTCATCTTAAAACATGGAAAATGTTTGCTTTAAGCCTCACAGTATTTAAAACTGGCTGTTAACACTCAATGCCAAGACTGCTTTATCAAATAAGACCATTAAGTACCGATAATATGTATCTTAAAATAAGCAGAATGATCTTGTCTGACAATCTTAATTTTAAGTAGTGTTGTTCCGATACCGTTTTTTTTGGCCCCCAATACCGATACCGATACCCAGCTTTGCAGTATCGGCCTATACCGATACCATACCGATACTTAAGTTTATTTTTCCTCAACATGAAAAAAACTGTCCTGCTATTGGTTCAGAGCATTCAAGGGCCAATGTTAAATGTGAGACCAAATCAGGTGTGTTTGGTATTCCTTTGGAGACAAGTTAGACATCACATGCAATATACTTGATTGGCCTTTGCTCAGCCACTCTTTTTGAATCATGTGACATACATGTGTTAGGTCCTAAACTATGAAATTGCCTGCCAGAAGTCTGCAGAGACTGGTGATATTTTTATTTTAGTTTGGCATTTAAGTGGGGATTTAGCCATCCATCCATCCATTTTCTTAACTACTTATTCCTCACAAGGGTCGTGAGGATGCTGGAGCCTATCCCAGGTAGCTTCGGGCAGTAGGCGGGGTACACCCTGAATTGGTTGTCAGCCAATTACAGGGCACAAAGAGGCAAACAATCACGCACACTCTCACTCACAAGCACACCGAGGGACAATTCAGTGCGCCCGATTAACGTGCCATGCATGTCTTTGGAATGCGGGATGAGACCGGAGTACCCGAAGAAGACCCACACAGGCACAGGGAGAACACGCAAACCCCACCCAGGAAGGCCGAAGCCTGGACTGTGAGGATTTATTCTATTTTGATTGATTAATGTTACTGTCTTTTAGGTTTTAACTTCTTTTATCATACTGTCTTTTAACTTTGCTTTTAGCTTTATTATTTTGTTTTCTGGGAGGGGTCGCTGGCCTAATCATTGGTTGGGGTGGTTTGTGTCATGGAGGCTCTTTAGGGGTTGGGACTGCGGTGTTCTACATGCTGTGTGGGCTGTCATTCCTCTCAGTGTGGAGAGTTCACCTACAGTGTGTTTTTCCTCACATGGTTTCTCTGTGCTCCGCCATGTATGTCTTTTTTTTTTTTTTTTTAAACATCGTTCTCATGGGGTGTGCATGTGCGTGTTTTTGTGTGTGGGGGGGCTTATGTTATACTATGGATGTTGAGATTACACAGCACTTTGAGTTGCATTTTTATTAGTGTTGTTCCCATACCGTTTTTTGGCCGCCGATACCGATACCAGCTTTGCAGTATCGGCCGATACCGATACCATACCGATACTTAAGGTTTTTTTCCTCAACATGAAAAAGCTGTCCTGCTATTGGTTCAGAGCATTTAAGAGCCAATAGGATATCTTAGATCGGCATGCAGTGAACATGTCACATACCAGTGAATGTCATGCACCAGCAAGACACAAGATGCTGCATCCAAAATCCTATATTAGCGTTGGAATTAATGGTATCGGCATGTTACTTGTGAGTAGTCACCGATACCGATACCACTGTTTTAATGCAGTATAGGCACCTCTGCCGGTACCAGTATCGGCATCGGAACAACACAAATTTTAAGTAAAAAAATAACTCGTCAGAGCAAAATAAGCAAATTGAGGTTAAATTTAAGAAATTGTATCTTCAGTCTTTGCTAGGGCTGGGTATTGCCGCCAACCTCACAATGCGATACGTATCACGAAACAGGGGTCACGATACGATACGTATCGCGATACATATGTAATACATGATCTCCAAGGCGATACGTATTGCGATATTTTACATTAATTTACTTGCATTTTATAATAATAGTCATATATATACCTAAAGGATATGTTAATTATGCTGCATGACAAAAATGTTTTTGTTATTAGCTCTTCTGGTTTACCACTAAGCAGCCTAGCTGCCTGGTTTAAATGTGTACGCACTGCAGAGAAGGGAGCAGTTTTCACAGACACACCGGGGAAATTTACTAGTAGGCATGAGCCGATATGAGCAAAAATATCAAAATATTAAAATTAAAGCTCTAAAATGTGCTTATTTTATTTTATAAACAGCATTTTTTTTCATGTAACACATTTTATTTCGTTTTTTTAAACAAAATATAGAAAAATTAGTACATTGAAAAATGTGCCATGTTAAGTTTATAAGTAAATAAATGTTGATATTCTTCCTCTGCTTTAATTTTTCTTAGCAAGACATGGTGTCCAATCACTGGTGAGCTATTTTTGCATTAATTGAAGGCAATTAACTTTAAAGACGCTGCTGGTTTTATTTTTTAGGTGCAATGCAAGCTGCAAAGGCAAACGTTAACTACCTATTTAAAGTTAACGAGCAATATCGACTCTGATGCCTGCGTATCGATACGTGTATTGTAATGAGGCCCGCAACGATATATTGCCGTATCGATTTTTTGAGCACACCCCTAGTCTTTGCAGTATAGCACTACTTGTTGCTTTAGGACTGCACGTCAGACTTCAAATGTATTATGGACAGAGATGTTTTCTTTTGAAATTCACTATTGCTGTCAAAGAGGTTTTAAAACATTGAATTGAAAAATAAATGTTTTTTTTTTTTGTTTTTTTTTAAATACCGTTGCGCATGTGTGTGTGCCGTTGTGTGCAACTGACTGATGGAATGCGCACCGCTGCATGTATCAGGATGGCTCAGGACTCCAGGCAAAAATCAACAACAACCTGTCAAAGACATCTGGCCTTCAGTTAAGTGACCACAGGTTCAGCAAGCGCAGCTTTCAAAGATTACATAAGAAGTGACCCGGTGCATTGAAAGTCAGTCTTGTGCGAGTGAGTGCTGCCTTTTGTTGCTTCTGAGCTTGCCTCCCCATGAAAATCGAGACGTGAAGTTTCACATCCCAACAGAAAATATCTCTTCATTAATAATTTCCACTCATTATGTGAGTGTGCTGACTGCAGAAGGAATTCACTTTGTGAGACAATCAGAGGGTTGCACATGCACAACAAAGGAGGACTCTGTGCAATTTCTGTTTTCACTCACATTGCATTCAACTGCAGTATTGCTAATCTTTTTTTTTTTTTTTTTTTTGTGACGTGAGATGTTTGTGAACTTTTTATATTGAAGTGAATGGTGATGAGTTCTGCGATTGGCTGGCAACCAGTCCAGGGTGTCCCCTGCCTACTGCCCACAGCCAGCTGAGATAGGCTCCAGCACCCCCCTTGACCCTTGTGAGGAATAAGCGGTCAAGAAAATGGATGGATGGATGGATGGATGGATGGATGGATGGTGATGAGTTACACTGATTCACAATGCAATGACAAACTGGCATTTGTACATCCTTTTTCTGTAATTAAAATTATATTGCTAAAACATGTCAAATACATAACTGTTATGCCTTCCCCCTATCTCAACAAAGGACAACAGTAACCCTGTTGGAACTGTTTACTCCATCAACCAGAGACTATTTCTGTTTAGGACGGTGTGCACTGTGGCTTTAGTTACTATGGCAACTGTTGAGAAGTCTTTTCCTCACAGCAACAACACAGAGACATTGTAAATTACTGTCACAACTTCATTGCTATTGCACAAGCAATTATAAAAGGCGTTCCTTGAGCTTGATGGCTTACAACACTTTAGCCATATATCATGTTGTTGGAGTAACCGCAAGAGTAAAGTATACTTGCTGAAAATGAGCCCATTTGAGATGACAAGCCAGCTCTCATCCCGCCCTACATACTGCTGGGCCAATGGCGAGTATGGATTTTGTTACCATGGCGACTAGGAGTGGGGCTAGAGGTGGCTGCACTTACAGACCCGAATCTAAAAAAGTGACTGCGAACTGCAAAGCACACGGCTTAAATTCTGTTTTCCCTCATGGAAGCAGCATCAAGCCGCCAAATTACGCTTTGGATGTAAAGAGCAGCACATACATCACAAAACACAAATATCAACATTCCCCAATGTGTCGATGATTTAGACAGCGCAGGTGAGCTCTAGTGTAAAAACTGGCACATCTTGATTATTTAGCGTGATTGGGAATTTGGTATGTTGGGCGTTGCAGTGTACCGAGTGTGTCTCATTTGCCGTGCCACTGGCGCACCTGACAATTTGGTGGCGGAAAGCAGGTGAAACGTTAAGCCTGCTGGAACCAAGTCTATGTATTGGCGCAGATAGTGTAATGCCATTTTGGTGAATTTGAACAACAGCCACAATGGGGAAGTGGAAACTGATTTGCTGGAGTCCATGCAGGAGGATGAAGTGCACAAATTATGTTGATCGCCCCAAACCATTTGGAAAAAACCTCATACCGTCAGAGTGCGTGATAGATCACTTTTGAAGGTTGCTGGCAGACATTGACAATAACCACAACACTGTAAATGCCTTTTTGATTGCTAGCTATTACTTTTTTAATTGTGAATGATTGGTCCTAAAACTGTAAACAGAAAAGTAATCAATGTTTTAAATCAATTTTACAGCTTCTGTGGGGGCATTGAGTGAAACACATTCCAAATAGGATTTGGCTTACTGTTGCCTGAAGGGAAATAATTTGCTATATCATTGCTGATCATGCAGTGAAAAGTAAGACTAACACCAGTACGAGTCACCATAAGTGGTCGTAATGTTTCCTGCCATTTATCTGTTTTAATGGATCCTTCTAGGAGAGGAAACTAGCGTGGCGCTTTTCAGTTGCCAAGACGTGCTAAAGTGCACTCAACATCCCCACATGGTTAGGGAAGAGCTTTGTCATATTTGGAGGATAATTTGCACAGGCACTTATTACACATAAATCATAATCACGTCATGTTAACACCGATTACATTTTCAACATGATGCTTCGATTCATGGATTCCCAAAGGATTTTGGATGCACACTTACACTCAAATGAGGGTGATTAAAAACAAACAAACAAGGATTCCATTCGATTCAATGCTCAATTTGCTCACAGAAATGATGCAACAACAGCAAACATGCAGGTGAGCAGCGAGTAGTTACAATTTAGGCAAGTCAGAAAAGTTCCAGGACTGGTGTCCCAAAAGTCCAAACTTCAGGAACAACGCCGACAAAAACCTGCAGTTCCTGTCCCCTCCCACCTGCCAATCATGTGAATTGTGATTAAAAGACCTGTTGTGAAGATTCACTTAAAACTTCCCGTAGCACCTACAAATTAAAAGTCCCTAAATATTCCATTCTTGCGTTTCCTCCTTTAAAAAAAAAAAAAAAAAAAAAAAAAAAAAAAAAGGGGGAACATGCGTAAGAGTAAAGTAAGAGAGTATTTCCCTTCTTTGGAAAAAAAAAAATCTGAATGAATTAGCGGAGCAATATGTGCAAAAAAAAAAAAGACAAGAAAACGGACAACTGCATGGGGAAAAACTGAATGTTTTAATGGACCAAAGAGGAAGAGAAAAGAGACTGCAATTGTGTCACTACACTGTCTGACAGTTGGTCCAATCTTCCTATTCTGCTCCAAAACTGTTTCCTTTCGTAGAGTACATTTTACTCTTAAAAAAAAGAAAAGAAAAAAAGACTATATTCCATCCCACTCAAAACAGAGTAAACTTTCCACTTAGAAGAGAGTGTAACAGCCACTTATTAACATATTGTTGGTTGTGTCCAACAGGAGACCAAAAATGAAGGTACGGGGATTCCACCAGGCACCTGCGATACATTGATGCAAAGTAGGAGCGGCATGGGTCAGTGGTTACGCCCAACCGGAAGGTTTTGTGATTGTTCCTCAACTGATGTTTTTTTTATTTTTTATTATTATTAATTTTTTTTTATATTTTACTCTCTTCCGAGTACAAGATTTACTTTAGACTGGGACCCAATAGTCTTTTTTCAGAGTTAAATTGAATTTAGTGTTTATTTTTCCAGTCATTTTAAAATTTCGTCTCAGTTTTAGTCCGGTTTCAATCACACTTGCTAGTTTTTTGCCATAGGTGGTCAACATCATCCCAATACCTGGGACAATCTGTCCTTGATCTGCCCCCACAAAAGTTTCATCTTGCCAACAAAAAGTACACTTGATCTTGAGTTTCACAGCAGAGTTCAAGAAAAATAACTTATTTTTCTCTCTCACGCACACACCAATGTCACCTTGATTCCAGCACTGACATGAATTTGTTTGGAACAGGAGTAAAATCTCCTGAGTGACAGTGGAGACTGCTAATCCGTCAAAATGATTTGGTGACGGGTGAAAGTGTTAATCCCATGTGTGTTATTCATTGCCAGGGAGGACGGCCTAATCCCTTGCTGTGAGGGTCTAATGTTAAAGACAATGCAAACTACATAGTCTGTTTGCAAAAATGATGTCAAGTTTCTAAAAGATATTAGCATAACAGATATTTTTGTGTTGTTTAAATTAACTCCAAAACACCGTTTTCTCCTGCGATTGGCTGATAACCAGTCCAGGGTGTACCCTGCCTACTGCCCAGAGCCAGCTGAGATAGGCTCCAGCACCCCCCACGACCCTTGTGAGGAATAAGCGGTCAAGAAAATGGATGGACACTGTTTTCTTTTCAATACGTATTATATATTTGATACTGCAAGTTACTGGTAGTGTAGTAGTTCACTTGTCTGACTTCCATGCAGGCATTGTAAGTTTCTGCTCAGAGGTGGCGTGAATATAAGTCCAAAAGGTTGTCTGCATCTATATGTGCCCTGTAATTGACTGGCGAGCAGTCCTGTACGTGATCTACTGTCAGCCTCCAACACTCCACAACCCTGAAGAGGAGAAGCAGTATAGAATATGAATGGATGGCTAACAGAGCAGCTATTTTTAATCATGCAAAAAGATGAACTTCTTATATTTTTTCCTTACTGTGTGTCAGGACAACATTTATCCAGGTCACAGCAACATCAGTCTTGATTTTGCCATTTGGCATGTACAGTCAAACCTCGGTTTTCGAACGCTTCTGTTCTCAACCAAATCGGTTTTCAACCAGAAAATTCGAGAATTTTATGTCTCAGAACTCGGCCAAAAATGTGTCTCTCAACAAAACTGAAAAAAGCCGAGCGTAACTGAACGCGACTCACTCTGGAGCCGAGCTAACTCGAATGCCCAGGATGATTCCTCCGTCGCACATTCGTGTTCAAAGTTCGTTTGGAGCAGACCTGTTCATTGTTATTTACGCAAATCTGTTTTGTTTTTTTAGTTTTGCATCGTGTATTAGCCCCTAATCATGGGTCCAAAGAAAGCAAGTGCAAGTGGTAAAGCTGGTGAAGAAAAGAGGAAAGTAGTGCGCAGAACTATTGAATTTAAAAAAGAAATGTTGGCATTTTGTTTTTGTTTTTCATCATTTTAGATTGTACAGTGTAATTTATGGTGTAAAATAGTAAACAAAAAAAACAAAACAAAACAAAAACTTGGAAAAAGTTTTTTTTGGACTTGGAACGGATTAAAATTATTTACATTAATTATAATGGGAAATTAAAATGGGAATTGTTTCGGATTTCAAACAAATCGCTTTTAGAACAGCCTTCTGGAATGGATTATGTTCGAAAACCGAGTTTTGACTGTATAATGCTTTATTGTGAGCGTGCTATGAACTGTCTAGGAATAAGTGCCCACAGAAAAAACAACTTGTGACGTGACTCCGAATGAAAGGGTTAGAGTTACCCCAAAAGACTTGGTTTTGGAACTTTCTTTCAAACAAACAAAAAAACAAACAAACAAACAAACAAACAAAAGGAAAGACACAAGCACAATAGACACTTTAACATGCTCGAAAGATGGTAGAAGAATGTAATTGCAGGAAAAGTAATAATTCAGGGAGTACAGTGCAGGATGGATCAAGTATGTACCTTGAGCTAGGGTGGGCAATTAATGAAAATTTTATTTCGATTTTGACTCAATATATTCTTAGAAAGATTATAATCAAAGAAACGCGATTAATGTGCCAAACCGCATGTTGTGTTGGCAAGTTCTGACATTGTGAAAGTCCCCTGAATGCATCATGTTTTTGGTGTAGCAAGCATGTAACATGTATGTGATTTTGCAGTTCCTGAGCGTGCTTTAAGCTGTTTAATGACACCCCAGTTGGAATTTTCTGTAAAAAACAAACACACAATAAAAAGACACATATTGTATATGTAAACTAGATCTGTCAAACGATTAAATTGTTTAATCAGATTAATCACATCTTCAAATTTTTCACCTTTTTATCAACATTTGAACATTTCAAATTTGAGGAGCACCTGTTCTGTGTCAATTCTTTCTACATTTAATATTATAAGGATGTCTTCCACATTTTTTGATCCACTGCACGCTCTCATCATCCTTTTGTTCTAATCAGTTAATTACTTACATAATTTAAAATGAGAAAAATGACCCAATATTTTGACTAGAGCAAATATTCTGAATGTCATACGCAAACATTTATTAAATGCCGTTTATATTAATGAATGTAGTAATATTTATTGCTCAAACACAACCTGTGCTACGTAGCCTTCCGCTGTCGAGCTAAAGGATCATCTGCGGTCAAAATTAATGTGATCAAGCTGTGTTGACACATGATTAATGCGATATTTTTTGGGGATTAATCAATGAGTTTACCCATTAACTTGAACACTGATTTAAATACAAGACATGTTTCGTTTTAAAAAATATTGCCAAGTGTTGACATGCTAACAGAACATTAGTTTGAAGTTTGAAGTTTATTGAACATATGCATATATACACGTATAATTATATAAACACATAAAGAAAGTTAAAAGTAAAAAAAAAGTAATAAGTAATAATAATAATAGTAATAATAGTAATAATAACATTAGCATTGACTTAAAAACATTAGCATCGACTTAGCATTGACATGCTAACAGAACATTAGCATCGACTTCCGGGAATGATGTTCTTTTGAATAACAAATACTCGCACACACAAAAACACCGTAGGAATACATGAATACAGGTAATATAATACACTAAGTCACATACTGTATTCTTCATTTTCATGTGAAAATAAAAATAGACAAAATAAAAAAAAGACAAATATATTAAGTGCGCGCAAAGTCCTTCACTTGGTAGTTGAATAAATACAAAGCTTAAAAATGAATAAATAATCATTTTTATTTATTGTGATTTCAATATCAATTAAAATACTAAAATAAACATTTCATTTATTTATTTTTTATTTTTCAGAATTGCCCATACCTTGAGATAATCAGAATCAAGAATCAGACTAATCATACCAAATCAAGAGTAACGTAACACCACTAAAGGTTTCTGTTGTTGTTCCATAATGCACATAAACACCCCCAAAACAAGTCTAATCAGCGTACTTCACTAACCCTCTTTGTTGTAAAAACAGTATAATTTTCAGTCTTGTCTAATTTCCGCTCAAGAAGTGCCTGTTAAAAATCAAGGACGGACTTCAGTCAATACTTTTGATCAATATGGGCAGCACATAATGACAACATGGTCAGTACAAATGATTCCCTTGACTTTTGTGCCAAATGTAAAAAAAACATACAGTGGGCTCTTCTCGTTTGACTTCAATAGTAAATTGGCAGATGTGATTTCCCATTTGGCTCCGTGGCTTGGCTTAATGTTGACAATTTCAAAGCCGTTGGAGTCTAATCACATAAGTTACATTAAGAGTACAAAGTGATATAATATGGTGCATGCTGGGGCTTTTGGAGTTTTAATATGCTTGTTAGATTTCACACAAGCCAAGACACTAATCCCCTCGCTCATCTAAGAGTGCAATAAACCATGAAGACTTGCAACTAAACTCAACATGCAATCTGAATACCACTCAAAGTGCATGAAAAACAAATGCAATCAAATTTTGTCTCTGGAATACGTCTGTGAATGGGTGCTTGCGGTGAACATGTGTCATGAAAAATGGATGAGATGGAGCTTCTGAGAGGAAAACTAGACAGGAACCTAATATGGCGAGTGTCCTTCAAGTAACACCCGGATTTAGAGGTATCAACGAGAGAAACAGTAGAAAAGATCGGCCGCTCTGTGAGCCTTTTGTCAAGTTTGGCAGGGAATCAACACATTGTGCAAAATCAGTTTTTGCATTTGCAGGGAATGTAAAACACCACTGAAATGAAGGCCTGACATTTTTTTTTTTTTTTTTTAAAGCATTCACTTCACACAATATGCGGGACGTGCCGATGCCCTTGGATGAATCCGCTGCTGAGAGGAGAGATGAAGTGGCACAAAGGATCATGCACAGTGAGAGTGGAGCGTACTGCCATTAGTTACACATTTGGCAAGATTTCTTGTTGAAATGTAGAAAAACAGCCAATCATTTTGCTCATTTGGCAAGACAAAATGATTATTTTTAGATGTTTAATTGATTCTACATGACTAAAGAATGTACTTTGATGGATAGCCTGGTTGTTCAGTTTGCGCAAAGAAGTCCACTTTTAAACAGCACAGTGAAGCAGAACACTTTGGAGACACACATGAGCAGCCTTTTTATTTTCTGGAAATGCCATGTCCAACTTGATGTTATTACTTCTGTTTCTTGAATGCGTCTTGATTCAACATGACAGCGCCATTAAGGAGTGCAGCACGGCTAGAAGTGAATGGCTTTTGACAGGGTATGGCTGCTGTTTTGTTTTTTTTCTCTCTCATATATATATATACTGTATATATATATATATATATATATATATATATATATATATATATATATATATATATATATATATATATATATATATATATATATATATATATTAGAGCTGTCAAGCGATTGCATTTTTTAATCAGATTAATCACATCTTAGAATTTTGATTAATCACGATTAACTCATTTGTTCCAAAAACGTATGAACACGTTCTATTTCAAATATTGCCATGGTCCCAAAAATGTATTTACACGTTTATTTTTTTTTATTTTTATTTTTTTTTAATGCTAGAGCATACAGAAGGCTTTAATGCAGCTTCTGACCTGAAGAGGTTGTTTAAAGCAATGGGAGGTATTCCAAAAAAAATGGCCAGAAGGTGACACCAGAGTATAAGAGCTCAGCGAGGGTAATGTTGCAACAAGCTCTTTTCCCCTGTGTTTACAACAGGTTTGTGAATAATGATGAAATGTAGCTATATTGCATTGCTAAACCGATACAAATATGCTTTGTTTCTTGATGAAAAAAGAGATTCTAATCTTTCTTTTGGTAGGTTCCATGATTTTATAGAAATAGAACACAATATTCTGTGGGCCTTGCAAAATCACTCAAAATCCATTAAAGCAGCCGGGAGCGAAGGGGGTTGCTTAAGTGAAAATGGCGGAGAGCAAATGAGTAAATTGCTGAATTCAAAAGGCTTTTTTAAATTAACATTTTTGCCCAGCAAAGTTCAAGAGCACTTATGTGTTATTTTTTTAATTAGTTGCATAATTTAAAATGGGGGGTTGACCCAGATGGTTTGATTTGACATGAATAAATATTTTGAATGTCATACGCATATATTAAACTCTTATTAGATTACTTTAATGAATGTAGTTATGTTTATTGCTCAAAGACAGCATGTGCTACCTTTAATGTAACCATCCGCTGTTAGCTAAAGGATCATCTGCGGTCAAAATTAAGTGATTAATCTGCGTTAATACATGATTAATGCAAAAAAAAATTGTGATTAATTATTTATATATATATATATATATATATATATATATATATATATATATATATATATATATATATATATATATATATATATATATATATATATATATATATATATATATATATCCGCGACCCTTGTGAGGAATAAGCGGTCAAGAAAATGGATGGATGGATGGATATATGAAACTTGCCAGTAACTTAATTTTCTGGTTAAAATGGACTGTTGAGAACTGTTTCATGCTGGTAAAGAAACATAATGTTCTTATTATTCATCCAAACAGCATGCAGTCTGTGTTCCAGCAATACAATAGTATAGGTGGACCATTTCTCTGTACAAGCAATGATGAAGTATTCCTGTCTAAATTTAGAGACTGCGGGATAATGCCCTATTCTGTGCGAGCCTCAGGCACATTAGACATACAAGAAGCCACATGGCGGAAGGATCCGCTGCTGATGGCTCAACAAGGCACCCTCCCGAGGAGGCAAGGCCAGTGGTGCAGAAAGGAAATGTTTAATTGGTCCACTTTGAATGCGCTTTCCCTAATTAATCCCAGTAGCATCCTGAAAATTCTACTGACATTTTACACTCTGCACGCTGGTCATTTGGAGTGTCACAAAGCCCACGATTGAAATTTTGATTGTTAGTGCTTGTGGTTAATACGGTCGATGTAGCATTAAACTGAGACTGGTGTTGACGACGTGCGGAAAGCTTTGGATACTTTAAAATGCCACAGACCTACAACGGAATTTGATATGAAATCATCATATCGTGTTAAATCTGTGCATCAAAACCCAACATTAAACTTGAATTGTAAAGGTGTCTTCCTGCACTTCACAACAATAAATGAATGTTTTGGCAACATATCACCTCAGGTCAATTATCATACACACTTTATTGCATTGCTCACACTGCAGTTCTAATCGCCTGCAAGTGAACTCGCTCATGTGCAATAATTCCATTATTCATGCTGCTATTATACATGGAAATGTGAAAGATACCAAAGTCAGATATAAGTTGAACATTTAAAGGGGAAACAAAAGCAGTTTGCGTTTGTGACTCCTGTGATTCTGTCTGTCGTGACAAAGAGAATGAAAAACATGTTTTGTTGCACTAGAAAACAACTGGAAGAAGCCATTGAGATATCTTTCAGATGGTGGTCGGAGTCAGTCGACTTTGATGTATGCGGAGACAAATAATAATGGCGTCTTTCCAAGGCGCTTCGGTGAAAAATAATTGTAAGCATGCAAATGAATTCACAGCCTCGTGTTCACAGGGCTGTGGGAAGAGGAGAGAGGATTTATAGCTGAGATTATTATGCACACTTACCACAATAATGGAGCACGCATGTTAAAATCGGTGTATGCTATCGAGGTGAGTCGAACATGTCAACTTTAGGGGAGCTCAGTACTCACAATTAACCATACAGAAACTTGCAATTAGTATATTCATGCAACAATAATGGATAATGAAACCACAAATTATTGCTTGATTATCGACCAGAGATTAACTAGTGTAATATGGTGATTAAATTGTAAACAGATTTTAAGTAATGTTGCAATTAGGTACATATTACAATGTCACTTTGAAAATTTACCGTATTAGTAAGATGCACTTAAAAAAAAAAAATACCTGAAAGACTTCTTAGCCATACACTTGTTTTAAGATCAGCCCTTTGAATCATGGGAGAGACAGTTCGTCAAAAGGTAACAATATTAGACCTTCATTTTGCGCTCTATCAATTTTTAACTGGAGTGCTTTGAGACCGTTTTTGACCTTTTAAAAACAGGCGCATCTTCATTTTTGTGCCGGGCCAAGTCTAGTTTGGCCTGTTTGTGCATTAGGTAGACTGCACTATGCCTCTCTTCTGGTTCTGATTCTATACCGACGCACATGGCAATTTGGTAACAAAAAGTAGACTAGATTTTAGACTTGCTAAAACCAGGTCTAAGTGGTGATGTGGTGTTGTAAAGCAATTGTTTTAAGGATTTGCTTGAGGTGCAGGCAGACAGATTCTGAGCTCAGTGGATATGTGTGGTCCACGTAATTTTAATTTCATTGAGAAGTATGACAAGTGTGGGACAATCCATCTGAATTATTTCTGAAATCAATTTATGGATTGAATTATTTGCTTTATAAGAATATTTTTTAATAGCAATCCCCTGATCATGCGGCACAATTATGGGTGGTGGATGTAAGGGTGGTCGGGTCACATGTTCGGGGTCTCCCAATTGCTCATGTCGCACACCCGGCCGACTACATCATCCGCAAGTGGAGAATTCTTGCAGTTCCTTTAACTGTTACTTGAACCGCATTTTGCATGCACTCCAGTAAGTCCTTCCGAATATTCATTTCATAATATTTATAAAGTAATTTGTAAATTAATAAATGTGTGGACAGACGTCAAATTGTCTGAATCATTAATATTTTATTTGATCTCACTGAAGTGCAGCCCTAGATTGGTACAGTTATTTGTGTGGCATACGAACGTGCGGGGGTGGAGGTGATCTCCAAGCGCCCATAAGGTGGGCGCCACCTTATGGCGCAGTTGTGCTTCAGAGACTGAAGGGGTTCTCATCTCGTGGTGGTGCTTCTCATAACAGACCCTTTTCACAAAACTCGAAAGTTAAGTGATCGTTGTGAGCATCAACTTACGGTGTCGTTCACAGTGACTAGAATAATGGCGCAGGTGAAAAATACAAGCCACTGTATCGTACCAGGATGCTCTTCCTGCGTTTCAAGCAGCCTGACCTTTCATTTCATTTGTTTCCCTGCGACACTGAACTAAAACAGAAGTAGATCCGAGCAATTCAAAGGCAGCAGCACACACATCTGCAGTAGGCATTCACGTCCGAGGATTTCGTGTTGGGGCTAAAGTGTCACATGCCTGAAACCCGAGGCTGTTCCAAGCCTTTTCGCTTGGATGAATTTTACGCTGCCTCTTACGAGGAAATCTGTGTTTGATCGATGCTGCAAGTAAACGAGCCCTCAACCGGATCTTGGTCATTACATACTGGGATTATGACACACGTACGAATTATATTATCTTATATTTGTCGGCCCATTCGTCATTAAAACGGCGATTATCAGCGTCCATCTCTCTCTGACTTGCCATTTTGATGTCAAGACACCACTGCTTGCACCGTTAACTAATTTGCTCCCAAAAACATATAAATATGTTCTATTTTAAATATTGCCATGCTCCCAAAGACCTATTTATACGTTTGTTTGTTTTTTGTTTTTTGTTTTTTTAATGCTAGCATATAGAAGGCATTGATGCAGCCTCTAAACTGAAGAAAATGCTTGAAGCAATGGTAGTTATTACAAAAACGGCCAGCAGGTGGCAGCAGAGTACAAGAGCTCAACCCGGGCCATGTTGCAACAAGCTTTTTTCCAACACTGTTTTAAACAGATTTGTGAATAGTGATGAAACTTAGATATATTCTTATGCTAATTGCTATAAAAGTCAAAATCCTGTAAAACAGCTGGGGGCGAATGGGGTTACTTTAATGAAAATGGCTGGGAGTCAATGAGTTAAAGTGACTTCCGGGTTTGAGTAATTATCAGCCAATCAGCGCATCGATGTCATGGGAATGACAGTCCATAATGCAACCTCGCGTCAGTCACTCATAGTGGCGTGATTCTGAACCAGTGCCACATAATTGTAAAATAACCGCTTAAATGTGCTAGTGCTAGCTATGGGCTATATTCTCTGTTTGTGTATTTGTCTTTTTGTTACACAACTGGAGTTGCACCCTTTCATCTACGCTTATTCTCCTGTCCTGACTTCTGACACACTCACTGCACGTAAACAGAATGAGTGCGCAAATGACAAAGATATGTGATTTATTGAATTCTGAGGTGGCTGTAAATTATGGCGCATAGAGTTCTTCTGAGACTTGTGAATGTCACTGAAATCTATGAGAAAAAATAATGCACCATCCTTTACAAAGAATTTCTAGGCAGAACAGTGTTAGTGGTTTACATGCCTGCTTTACAGTTGCTGAAGTTCTAGTTTCAAATCTTAACCCAGGCCCTCCTGTTTGGATAATAACACTTGCAGATCACACACTAAAAAAAAAAAAATCAGTAAAATCAACATTATTAATTCATAGACACATTTGTGTCTTGTGAGATCAATATTGTATCTGAGAGTAGTCATTAAAAATAAATTGGCTTAGTCCAGTAAAGTTCTCCTTAGTCAAGATAAATTCATGCCGCTAATGTCAAAAGCCGTAGACTTTGAAGTGTTGATAATGAACAAGGTTTTAACGGTGCTCATCGTGACATATCAGCCTAGAGATTGAAATCAACACACTCGCTGAGCTTTTTCTTCAGCTCTCAAGGGCGCTAATCGGTTTTTGCACTTTCCTTGGATTAAGGCACATTAGAAATCACGGTGAGTCCAAAAAAACAAGATCGTATCTATTTGTTGATATATTGAGATGCTAAGTTGAAATAAATACATTTATACTTCTCCCTACTCCTTATCAAACATGTAAATAATTCAGTATGTGTAAGCGGGTACTTCATTACCCATTTTGAACTACGTTGACTGTTTTTTCCCCCCATGAGGTAGCTACTGCGTTTTACTTTTCTCACAAAGAGAATTGTCCCTTTAGAAATTATTTTTATTCATGTTACAAATGAAAAACAATAATCTTGTAAGCTTGACTCTCCTCATCGCTTCAAGTATTTTGGCTTTATTCTGCGCTTGTCTCTTATTTATCTCCTTCGTCTCGCTTCTGCGCTCACAGTGACTCATGCATCACCCTACAGCTCCTTTTCCACTGTCACATTCTAAGCAGTTTCACTGTGACTCTAATCCAATTCAGAACCAAATACTCAACCCTTAGGCTGACCTTCCCAATGACCCCCCTCACCATTACCATTTACCCAGAATTCTAAGTGATCGTGCTTGCCTTCCATTTCGCCAATGCCACGCTTGGCTCAGAGAGTGTTTCTAAAAATACGTTCTGAGCCTGAATGGAGCTAAGAAATTGTCCCATTCTGTACATATGTCATTTGGGTCAGCCTGGGTGCGGAAAAGAAAAAACGACATAAGCTTGTCTGTAGAGAAATTAACAGACCTATGGGCAACTCAAATTGGATACAAGTGGCACAATTCAGATGTGTCATGGCAGCATTTTAAAGAAATGCATGGAATCAGATATTCCCTGTAGGCAATTAGGCCTCTTTCAAATATGGATGAAAATCCAAAACTTAACGGACATCTGCCAATGTGAGTGCTACTTAAACTGACATACTACATTGTTCGGTGTGAGAAATTGATCATATATGGCCTATATATATATATATATATATATATATATATATATACATATGCTAAGGTAGATGCTGAATGAATATGTATAATCATATTACTGAATGATGAATGGACTACCGGTTACCTTTTATCCTTTTCATGACCCGAGACAGAAGTTTGAGGCAGGGAAACATCAAGGTTGTGTAATAATGAAAGTGCTGACTAGTACAAGATGAAAAACATCACCAGTCGAAACTCGAAACTGATATTTTAAAGGGCTTCCTCTTTTTTGAGACATTCGCTAATCACATCACGTGAGTGTCGTCTTTATTTAGCCAGACAGAGAAGAAAGGGCTTATCACTAGATCGGTAGTGAGTGATCGATGTTTAGATCAGACCTTATCAGTCTTTGATTAATGCTCAATGTTGAAGGTCTCCAGATATAATATTATATGCAACTTTGAAACGTCTCCCACTGGTCTCCTTCCAATGAACACATTTGGCATATATGGATCAATCCTGACAATGCCACGTGGATGTTATTGGGATATTCTAATTGTTGATGTGATGTCCAAACAACACAAAGAGGAGGCAAAACTACTACTACGCACACTCTTTACTTAAGTAGAAATACAAATATATGTGTAAAGGAACACTGGAATATAAGTACTGATTGAACTCCTGTAAGTAAAAGTTAAAAAACATCAGTCCCCCCCATGTTAGAGGGCGGCCATTTTGCCACTTGCTGTTGATTGATCATGACGTTACACAAGACACAGGTAATAATAACCAGTCACCACTCAGCTTGTGAACATCACCGGGCCATATTCAGAAAACAGGTGAGCCGTGATTGGTTGTTACATGAGCCAGTGGACAGCAAGTGGCAAAATGCCTCGAGCAACAATGATGTCATTTTCAGTCGACAGTAAGTGGAAAAATGGCCGCCCCAATGAGTGGATTTTGCTGTTTAATTTATATTCCACAAATGCAATGCTACCCGCATTTTCACGGCTATAAGGCGCACCTAAAAGCCTTTAATTTTTTCAAAAGCTGACCATGCACCTTATAATCCAGTGCGCCTTATATATGATCAATATTGAGCCGCAACAGGTCTTGCTGTCAAGACGCTATCGGTGACCCTGCATGATCGGTGGCGCGCATGCGCAGAAGATCCCGCCATCTTGGATCGCGAGCTAATACTAATACTTTACCTCATGGAAAATAATAAATCAGCTGTTTATTCATTTTGGGAGTGAATGGAGTTGTCAGAAAGCTGGTTTGTAATCTATTAATAAAGTTTGACTGACCTATCTGACTGTTTTGTTGACATTCCCTTTAGCGCAGCACCATCTAATGGATGCATAACGTAACCCCAGCCTCTACTGTAGCCCCTTATATATGGAAAACGTTTTAAAATATGTCATTCATTGAAGGTGCGCCTTATAATGCGGTGCGCCTTGTAGTGCGGAAAATACGGTAATTAGAATGCTGTGTTTGGACTAGTGGGGTTGCATACCACATTATTGTCAAGAACATCTTGGGGTTGACTTCCACCTTAAGTACAAAATGTACTTTTATGTAAAGCACTAAAAATGTAACATGAATTTGTACTTCAATGCCTGTTTTGCTAAGTTGGCACTGGTAAAAACTTTAAAGCACATGATATCATTTCCCACTATTAAGTCATTCAATGCCAGCCATTTAGCTCACAGAATACATTATTGTGTCCTATAGCTATAAAAACATGGAACCTAATAAAAGAGAGGTTCAACTCTCTTCTTTCATTAGAGAAAAAAAAATGTTTATTTCATTTGTCATTATTCAGTGAGTGTGTGAAAAAAATAATAAAAAAGCAAAGCTGTGATTGTTCATTATCTGAGTGCTTAGCAACTGTGATGTCATTTTCAGTCAACAGCAAGTTGCAAAATGGGCGCCCCCTGAGATGAATGGATATAAATGGCTGGATTTTGCCAATTAACTACAAATAGCACACCATATTTAGACTAGTGGGGGCACATATAAAGAAAGTTTTGGGGGTGACTTCCCCTTTAAGACATTAAAATTGGTTTGATGAACAGATAAAAACAAAAACAAAAAATCAGGATGTGGGCAAATTTCGCCTTTTCCACAGTATTGTAGATTATTTGGGAACTCGTCTTTGTTTCATTGATTAAACATGATGGACCAGAGCATATTTATAACATTTACTGGGTTATATTATTTTCTGTAGCAGAACATGAAAACACAATTTTATAGGCCTTTTTGTCAAAGTTTATATTGGAACATTTTCATCACCTTACACACATATTGTATTTGTTGTTTGTTTTTGGTCTCACCGCATTTCAGCTAGCAGAGCTGTTGCTGATGGCCCGGCTCTCAGACAAATCACCTGACCACTTGCTCACTGCGGCGCCGGACAACTGGCCTGTAATTATTAAACAGAAAGCCTGGGAGGCACACGCGCTGACGGCTAAAGGCAGACTGATAAATACACCGAGACAGGAGCAGGCTTGTGGATGGATAATAAGGTAGACTGACAGAGATAGTTACTGGAGCACAAAATGAATGAGCAAAAAGACAGGTGGACAAATAGCAAGGCGGTCCGAATGACAGCTCGGAAACACCTTCGGCTGGGCTTGGCTGGAAAACGAAGGAATGAGATTTTGTTCAATTTGTATGTTCTGTCAATTCCGGGACTAAAGAAATATGAATAAAACAACACTCCTCTCACTCTATTTGTCCGGGGTTTCATTAATTTGATTGGCAGACTAGATCGGGCAGATAAGAGGAATGGCTTGTGGTTGCTGTGGCAACAGCCCACTCTTTGTTACGAGCTGCATTCCCAGCATCTGATGTGTCTTATGCTGCGATCGATAAATAGCCTACCCTGCTGAGACTGTTGAGCGAACTGATGTCTTTGCCATGCCAGGAGTGTGAAAAAGAAGGCAGTTAGGTTAGGGGAGGAAATGGGCACACAAAAGGACTGGAAAAGATGACACTACACGAAGATGCAAGCAGCCTGGCTACCGAGCTGGTGGAGTGGTGGGGTCAGGGGGAGCTTGATGGCCTCTGTCTCATCAAAGCTATATTTTTCTTTTTTTTTTATGTCATTCACATCGCTATCAAAGTATGGTTTGTGTCTGGGTGATCTTCATCTGCTTACCTTGCCAGGATTCCATGTTGTAGTGATTGACACGGCACTTTGAAGGCGCATTTCACGTCTGGGTAATTTTTTTCCACCCTCAGTGCATTCAAATTTTCAGCACTCATGGACAAAGCACACATTTTGCACACCTAATTGGCAAATATAGCCATGAGCAGAATGCAGATACTATGGGTAATGAGGCAATTATTGGCAGGTTCTCGGCCCTCGTAGGCATCTGTCAATTCAACAACCTGTGGCTGCTGGGAAGCCTCTTTCTGTCAAGGTCAATGCCCTTCCAAGTTGGAAAGAGGAATGTCTCCCATGTTTTTGTTGAAGACCGTATCCTTGCCCTCATGACGTCCCAGCACATTGACAGGAATTCTCAGGTTTTTTTCAAACTTCTAAAAATAATTCTATAATTATATATATATATATATATATATATATATATATATATATATATATATATATATATATATATATATATATATATATAGTGGGATCAAAGTTAAAGGTTTAACTCATTGATTATTCACAAAAACAATATTGCATTAATCATGTATTAACACAGATTAATCACATTATTAATTTTGGTCACAGACGATCCTTCAGCTAACAGCAACCTACTGACAGGCCCTTTAAAGGTTGCGTTAGAGCAATAAACATAACTACATGCATTAAAGTAAAGCATTTAATAAATGTATGGCATTCAGAATATTTGTTCATCTCAAACTATTGGGGTCATTTCCCCACCCCGTTTTAAATTATGTAAGTAATTAACTGTTGTTGTTTTTTTTGTTTTTTTTTAAAAGCCATTTTAATTAAGCGATTAATCGTGATTAATCAAAGTTCAAAATGTGATTAATCTGATTAAAAAATTTAACTGATTGACAGCTCGAAAACAAATACAAATACAACTAAAAAATGAAACGTAACATTTGAACATGTAAAAATGTCAGAATTTTATCATTGCAGTTAGGGATTTTGATGCCACTTTTGTTCAGGCCGATACCAGTACAGTACGAGAATTAACTCTTGAGTAGTTGTCGATAGTGATACCAAGTACAAATACCACAAGTACTTTTGAAACATAAAATTCCCCATAAAAAGCAATGATTGGTAATTTTAAAGATAGATCTATATATCCCAACATATCATTTTTCATTAAAATTACAAGAAATTAACATCTTTTTTTTTTTTTTTAAGACTATTCTCATTTCAAATTACTAGCTCCTGGTCGTAAAACGACGAGTACCGATTCCTTGAATTAACGCCTGGTATCGTCGTTATACTGTTATCGGTAATCATCCATCCCTAATTACACTTGTCATGTTTTGTCAGCTTTATTATCAAAACACATCCTATCCACAAGAAAAATTGTGCATTACACACGCAACAAATATTGTGATTATTGTGCCTACTGTGAAGCATCCTTGTGTCTCTCGCAAAGTGCAAACAAATTATATTAATAATTATTAATTATTACTTTTTTTTAAATGTGTTTGTTTTGATTTTTAACTTGTGTCAAAATGGGCTTTCTTATTTTGCTTTTAAATCAAATGAGTTTTCATGAAATGTAAAACATTTATTAGATTTCGGCTGCGGGCGTGAGACTCAAGGTAACACGTTTCTTTTCTTCTTTTGACTGTTCTAGAAGAAATTGTAATTGAGCATCCACTACAGTAGGTGGCAGTGGCGCTCTTACTGTTTGTGAAGGAGTATTAACTCCTTTAAAAAGGCATACTTACTGCAATTTAATAGACAAATGATGCTGTTTATAGTGACAGTGGAGAGTTGGAGGCCGCAAAATATTTTCTTCCTCTGAGGGGGCGTATCATAAACCAATTGAGAACCACTGCTTTACATGCTAAAGTTGTTACGGCTAATGTTTGCCACATACAACCACATTCTTGAATTGGAATTTAGGGGTCATTCTCAATTCAGTTCTGAATTCCAGCCCTGCAACTTATAGTATATGTAATTTTTGTACATATCGTACTTCCGAAATCATCACCTTTCAGGAGACCACAAAAGCAGCATGTTTGTTCAACCATTAACATTGTTTCATCAAAGACAGCAAGCCATTTTCAACACTTTAGATTGGTCAAGAATTTGTAAAAATGACGTGTGGACTGACCAAAAGTATAGATTTTTTTTTTTTAAATGTGAAATTTGAAATTGTGACTTATGAGGTTTTGGCCTGACAGCAGCAATATGTAACTAAGTGTAAGAAGAGAAAAAAAGAAAAGAAAAAAAAAAAAAAAGGAAAACATACCACTTTTGCCTGCTGAAAAGGCCACACAAACATTTTTTGAAAACATGGATCAATGTTGGAAACAGTACAAAGACACAAAAAATACACAAAGAAACACAAGGTGTAAAATGAAGCACTGAAATAAATACAAATGTGTGAGGAAATGTGCAAATATTTGCATCTACGTTTGCCCACAAATTTGACATTTTATGTTGTGTATCAAGTAACTGCAGAAATGTGCACTTCCGTCTCTCCGTCGTTGACGGATAACCACATTTTCGGCAAGTGCTTTATGACGCAAAGCCTCAAATAAATACATGGACTGAGCACCAACTTAAGCAGGTTTTTGTCCACCAGTCCAGGCCAGTATAAACGGGCCTTTTCAGACCATGTATTTTTTAGAGGCTTCGCGTTATAAAGCGCTCGCCGAAAATGTGGATCCGTCAACCTGTGCAAGCAAGCAATATATGGATTTTAAGCAAGGATTGGTAGAACACTTCTATATACACGTACACAAATATGTGTCATGTAGTGTCCCTTGCAATGAAGCAAAATGTTATGGAAGCAAACATTTGCTGCCACACTTGTTGAGGATCTGAACCCAGATCAAACGAGCCATTTGAACAACAATGAATCTGCAAAGGCAAGATGTACATGGCGGCACGAAACTATTACCGCTCAGGCTTTTAGCCTCATCATTCTGTAATGAGGGTCATTTCTCGCCACTTGGCTAAAATCCTCCATCCTCAGGAGACATCTCCAGTTAGCCTGGAACCTTTTGTGCTACCCTGTGATGAACATTCACATTTTTCTACAGATGATATTTCTCTTGTTGTGCCTTGCCCTGCTTTAACTTTAATTCCATTCTTTCCAGTGAGCCAAAGAAAGTGACAGTTCATTAAAGAGATGGAGGACTTTAAGATTCTTTAAGGTGTAAAAAGGCATAGGGCAGACTAATGAAGAGTCTGAGTAGAAAAAGTATTAACAAATTTCTTTTTCATACGTTGTGTCTTACAGGGGCCTGATCGTGATGGTGTTCTGGACGTATGAGGAGCTGTGCGATGACAGTGGGCAACGTGGGTAAAAGAGTCATGCGACGCCCAGTCCCAAACTACCACATCCTCCTGGGTGGGGCTGTGCTGCTTCTCCTAGCCAGATTGGCCCTGAGTTGCCCTGCCCGATGTGAGTGTTCTGCCCAGAGCAAGTCAGTGAGCTGCCACCGCAAGCGTCTGAGCACCATCCCCGAAGGTATCCCCATCGAAACCCGAGTCCTGGATCTCAGCAAAAACAAGCTACGCATAATCACGCCGGACAACTTCTCTTCATTCCATCTTCTGGAAGACCTGGATCTCAGTGACAACCTCATCAGTGTGGTGGAGACTGGGTCATTTCGTTCTCAGATCGCTCTGCGCTCACTGAACTTCCGCAGTAATGTGATCCAGCTGGTTCCTGAAGGCGTGCTGTCTGGCCTGACCAACCTCACTCGGCTTGACCTCAACCACAACAGACTTGTGGTTCTACTGGACCATGCCTTCCAAGATCTGCGCAAGTTGGCATCCCTCGAAGTGGGTGACAACGAACTCGTTTTCATCTCTCAGAGGGCCTTCATGGGATTGACTGGACTCCGAAGTCTCACGTTAGAACGTTCCAATCTCACTGCAGTCCCTACTGATGCTTTGGCACATCTCCACAACCTGGTCGAACTACGTATGCGCCATTTGAGCATTAGTTTTCTTAAGCCTTTCTCTTTTAAGAGGCTATTCCATCTCCGCCAACTAGAGATGGACCATTGGCCTTGGTTGGACACACTACCCCCTTTGTCACTTCATGGCCTCAATCTCACAACATTGTTTATAACTAACACTAACCTATCTGCCTTCCCTGGTGCAGCATTGCGCCACCTGCCCTACCTCACGCACCTCAACTTGTCTTTCTCCCGAATTCAGCATATCCACCAAGGAGAGCTTGGCCACTTACCACATCTGATGGAGCTCCGACTCCAAGGAGCTCAGCTTGCTTCGATTGAACCCTTTGCATTTATTGGCCTCATATCTTTGCAACTACTGGATGTGTCACAAAATCGCTTAGACTCTCTGGAGAGGGGAGTCTTTGCATCACCAGACAGCCTCCAGCGGCTTTGTCTGGGTGGAAACCCATTGGTGTGTGACTGCAGATTGCTTTGGTTGCTGAATAGCTACAAGCCCCCGTCTCTTCATATTCTGGATATCCAGCCAGAGTGCAGTGCCCCCGAGTACCTCCTGGGAAAAACTCTGCGTGAGCTCAAGGAACCGCTAGTCTCTCGGTACATGACCTGCACCAAGCCTCGAATCGGACCCAACGTAACACAGCTGCTGATGACTGACGAGGGTCAGCCTGCACGTTTGAGCTGCATGGCAGAGGGAGCGCCCAGACCTTCGGTGGTCTGGATTACACCTCACAGACGCTACATCACAGCCAAGAGCAGCGGCAGGGTGGAAGTCCAACCAGATGGCACCCTGGAGATCAAGGCTGCGGAGCTGCATGACAGCGGGGTGTACTTGTGTATTGCTAGTAACCCTGCTGGCAATGCCAGCTTGTCAGCCTCTTTAGCTGTGAAGAGTCTGGGCATTAGGGACAGCTTTCACAATAGCAACAGGAGCTCAAATTATATGACAAACTCTAACAGCACTTGGGGGAATGGGACTGTGTTGTACAACATGACAGTCCCCATAGACATTAAGACTATCATCATATCCACAGCCATGGGCTGCCTGTCCTTTCTAGGTGTGGTCGTCTTCTGCTTCTTGCTTCTGTTTGCCTGGAGCCGAGGGAAAGGACGTCATAAGAGTAACTTTGATATAGAATATGTCCCGCGCAAAACCAATGGGGCCTCATCTGAAGTGACAGAAACAAGCGGCCCTCGACGAGTCAATATGAAAATGATTTGAACATGATGCACACAAATACCAACAATGACAAAAAAAAAAAAAAACAGTGCGCACATATCAGCTTAAAAAAAAAGTTTTCTATGCCACAGTGGAATTGTGACAAATGATGTAATAGTGGCTGTCGATGAAGGTGATCTTGTGATCATGTGAATATCAAAGTGAAACCGTGAACGTGTTTATATGAAATAATTTCCTTACATTACATTGAATATAATACTATAACCGACATATCAATATGGGAGTGATCTAGTGTTGCACTTGGCATGTGTTTCAGTGGTGATGTGATGAGTAATGATGTTGTCGACTATCCGTGACATCAAAGTGAAGGACGGAGCCACTGGGGGGTTACGGGGGATACTCGGAGTGCAGTGATAGTGATCATTGCTGCACTATATCAGGACGAAGTTGTCTAATACCCACCTTAGCTGCAGTGTGAAAGGTGTGTGTTGTATTCATGTGTGCTGTGCGTGCATCGGTGTACGCATGTTGCATTTGCGTCTTTCTTTGTGCATGTGCACGCATTGCCTTTCTTATCTAAGAGGAATATTAAAAAGATGTGGCTCAGGCCTTTGTTCTTGTTGGGTCATTGTCAACAGGATCATACTGTATATGTTTTGTATGGAAAAATCCCACTTACTCTTAAAAAGAAATGCTGCATCCATTTAAAAATAGTTGCCCTCATTCAATGAATCGATCATATGGGGAATTAACTGAACTCAGGGGAACATTATGCTGTAATTTAATGTGAGGTGTGAGCTTTGTCTTGCCCATATAATTCACTTTCTGGCAAGACAAGACACTTCTCCTTAGAAATAACACTGGTCAAAAGGCGTTATTGCAAGAGAAAAGCTCCAAGCAATAGAAATGGCACGTTAAAGCTGTTTCATGACATAATAAATCACAGGCAGTTTTTGCTGCCAGAAAAAACTCCCTTGATGTGATATGAAAGACTCTGTGGCCAGACACAATGGCAAAGATTTACAGGCGTGTGCCCTCTTTTGGACAAGACAAAGTTAAGCCTCACAGAGTTATGGCTTAAATTTCCCCTCATATTTCTTTGATCGCACCTCTTCAATTCCTTACAGGGGCTCTGCTTCTTTTTTAGGTGTCAATTTCAAACTTGTGGTGCAATCTTGTAATGTTATGTTTCTTTGTTTGCAAATATTTTTCATGTTTGGTGTAGGCAATATTGGCAAAACAATTAAGGGCAAGTCTTTGTATTACAGGGATGTGGGTGTTTATTTGTGTAATTCTGTTGTGATAAAACATTTAAAAGTTGTATCATTGTTTTCAAATAATAAGTTTATGGGTATATTTTCAAAAGAAAATAAATATCAAACATACCCCCTAATTGGAATTGTATTTTAAATTCAGCTAAAGATGCTCTTAACCAGAGATGGGGAAATCCAAGTCCAGAAAGTAAAAATCTACATCCCGCATGTGGTTTCAATCCATCCCATAAAAATCGGATTTCATGTGTTTTGTGACTGTTCAGACAACAGAAGAGCCATCCACTTTCAATCTGGATGGGCTAAAATCGGATTTGGGCTGTCAGTCGAAACGCAGCCTTTGGCTTTTAGCTTCAGGTGGTTGTATTCAACCGTCAGGTAAACGAGGTCATTATGAGAAGCACCTGTGGCTAAATCCAAACTGGCAGGATTTTTACTTTCTTGACCTGGTTTTCCCATCTCTGTTTTAAACAGCATCACAATCGTTGTTTGTTTGTGTCTGGTATTAAATAGTATTGCTTGAACTGCTTTCTATCGGGTAAAAAAAAAAAAAAAAAAAACGCCCCTCACACAGATCCACCTTTGTGGTGTTTGTGACCGCTACTTGAAATCTGTGACGTCCTTCTCTGAAAGCATCTTTTCACACAGAGAGTTGTTGTGTGTGTGTGTTTGAGACTGAAACCCTGCAGGGAATACAAAGGCTGCTTTGACACATTAAGATATATTCGAAGTCCCTCAAATCAACTTTTATTCATATTTTCATCACAGGTTCCTTTTTTTATTCACTACATTTCTCAAGTAGCAATTTTCTTCTTCCTATTCTTATTTTTATTCCTGCTTGATGGATCCTATTCTCAGGAGCAGCATGAAGGATATCCAATAAAAAAGGAATGCAGTACCGAAATCTAACCTACAAAATAAAAAGATGTGTTTTTAAGGATTACAGTACTCAAAGTCAAACCCATGTTTTCCAGGATGCTGATTATCTCCTGATTTCTTTAACGGCACTGTATTTTTGAAAATAGTCAGAAACTCTAATACATGCTATGTCTCCATTATTCAGCAGGCGTGTCGTCCACGCTATGTGGAGACAGCATCTTTGTGGTGATTAGCAGTCGCCTGTGTGCCTGCTCTGCAGAGTTGTGTGCTTCCATTTTAATGCTATGCACCTTCAGAGTGGATCCACCCTGCCTCTATCCATCCTGGCTTGGTTTCCGCTTTTCTTTGCATTTCTCCATATTAGCAATTTCTGAACTCTTAGTTCACTTGTCATACAGTACACCGTATTAGAATACAAACGTAAGGTTGGTTTTGGTCATCGTCTGCTCCTCCTCCTCTTCCTTATCCTACTACTACTACTACTACTACTACTACTACTACTACTACTACTACTAGTAATAATAATAATAATAATAATAATAATAATAATAATAATAATAATAATAATAATAATAATAATAATAATAATAATAATAATAATAATAATAGTGGTCGGCGGCACGGTAGTCGAGTGGTTAGCACGTCCGCTTCCCAGTTCTGAGGTCTCCGGTTCGAGTCCAGGCTCGGACCTTCCTGGGTGGAGTTTGCATGTTCTCCCCGTGCCCGCGTGGGTCTTCTCCGGGTACTCCGGTCTCCTCCCACATTCCAAAGACATGCATGGCAGGTTAATTGGGCGCTACGAATTGTCCCTAGGTGTGCATGTGAGTGTGGATGGTTGTTCGTCTCTGTGTGCCCTGCGATTGGTTGGCAACCAGTCCAGGGTGTCCCCCGCCTGCTGCCCAGAGCCAGCTGAGATAGGCGCCAGCAGCCCCCGTGACCCTTGTGAGGAATAAGCGGTCAAGAAAATGGATGGATGGATGGATAATAGTGGTCTGGACGGGCAACACAGACTTAAATAAATAAATAAATAAATAAATAAATAAATAAATAAATAAATAAGCTGCGCACATTAGCGTCTTGTGTTGTGGCAAGTAACTGGCATTAAAGCGATTTTTTGACATGAATCTCTATTTCATCCTCACCTCCAGTGGTATGCGATCAGCACTGACTTACCCCTGACAGCGTTCTGTGACACGAGTTCTGGTCCGGTGTTGGACGAGAGGAAAATAGTCCGGCAAGTTGGCTGGGGCCACCTAAATAAAGTGTTTTTCTTCTAAAACCAATTTGTGTTAAAAAGAGTAATACATTTGCATCACAAAACTCCCTCCTGAAAAAAAAAGTCAGACTCCATTCCCGCCGGGCACTATTCTTCTGTTCGTTCTTATCACTGCGCATCGCCCCGCATATAGCTGATAGCCAACTACGGAAGCCCAGCGGCTCAATCCCGCAGGTCCCGGCGACGTGAAAGATGGACATTGAAATGAATAGAACCGTCAAAATGACGGCTCTGGGAAATCGCTGTTGTCAGTGCCCAGTGACGCACCACTAAAGCCTATTGGTCCCTTTTGGTTGTTTCTTTTTTTTTTTACGCACTAATCTGCAGCGTAATTACTTAATCTAATTCACACGTTAAACTGACAGCCTTAAAACTAACATAAGATCGCAAAAAGTTGTCAGCGCAAACCCCCTCTTGGCAAGGGCGCCTCTACACATAATACAGCCCAAAATCTTAGATGAAGATCAACATACCTGCATCATCTTTCACTTCTGGACCAACTGCTCAGATGGGGAAAAGATGGGTTCAACAGCTGCATCCTTCATCACCTGACAAGTCAGATGAAAGGAAATGCAGATTTGGCATCCTGCTCTAACAGATTGTTTCATTTTTAGACAGCGCTTGATGTTATCATCCTGATGGCAAAGAGAATGCAGGTCTTCTGTGTCCCAAAGCTCGTGGGGAATATTAAGGCTCTTGCCGTGGCATGATGAAGACAAGATCAAAGTGTCTCAAATGCTCTTTTATTATTTTCATTGTAGAATGCATTTTACTGGGTTGCTGTAAACAAGCAATGAGATGCAATGAATATATTAAGTTGTTTGTACAGTTTCTAGGACACATTTTAATTGATCTAAACCAGGGATGTCAAACATACGGCCCGTGGGCCGGATCAGGCCCGCAAAGAGGTCTAATCCGGCCCGCGAGATGATTTTGTAAAGTAAAAAAATAAAACTAAATTGTAAAGTCTGACTAATTAATCAGCTGTACACAATCAAAACATAACAAATTTGTATGGTCACAAGCAGTCCTCAGATAAGCAATGCAACTTGTACGGGGAAATCGTCATATATATATATATATATATATATATATATATATATATATATATATATATATATATATATATATATATATATATATATATATATATATATACACATACATACATTAATAGGGCTGGTCCAGGAAAATCTGCGTATAAATGACGGCAATTGTTTTTAAGTTATATACCGTAATTTTACCGATGCGGCCCACTTGGTAATATATTTTCTTTTCTATTTTTTGATGGATGATTACTGTCAGCAACTGCGGCTGTGTTTTGTTTTAGGACCAATGATGCATTGAAACAGCTTCAAATGATGATGAGTCGTTAAAAACATAGTACTTAGTCAAATGCACCAGATGGTAACAAGTTGGCTAATGATTCTTTAGGGTCCCAGTTAGCAAATCACAATTACTATGAATACAATTATAGAGAAATATGACAATGGTTATTACCATTTGGTCCTTTACAGTGGTAGATTATGCTTATCTGTCATCCATAGTTTCAAAAAAATTTTATTTAGGGTGTGAAAACTGACTCTAAACATGGCTTTGCATGGTTTGAAAAAAAATGATACTAGACCACGATTCGATCAGAAGATGGAGCAATATATGTATTGGGGGGGGGGGGTGCTGGAGCCTATCCAGTGGTAGGCGGGATACACCCTGAACTGGTCGCCAGCTAATCGCAGGGCATACAGAGACAAACAATCATCCATGGTCACAATCACACCTACGGACAATTCAAAGCGTTCAATTAACCTGCCAAGCATGTCTTTGGAATGTGGGAGGAGACCAGAGTACCGAGAGAAGACCCATGCAGGCACAGGGAGAACATGCAAATTCCACCCAGGAAGGCCGAAGCTTGGACTCGAACCCACAACCTCAGTACTAGGAGGCGGACGTGCTAACCACTTAGTCACCACGCCACCCGAAAATTTGAAAAATGCTCACCAAATGGCTATTGAATAAACAAAGCACAACTGAATGTTATCTGAAATCTTATTTATTTGACACAATATAAAATAGCAACAGGTCAACAACAGATTTTTTTTTTTTTTTTTTTTTTTTTTAGTAAAATAGGCATTTCGAAATGAGCAGCAAGAGTCATTTAAAACACTGCAAACAAAACAAAACAACCATATATTGACGGGTTTATATATATATATATATATATATATATATATATATATATATATATATATATATATATATATATATATATATATATATATTTTATTTTATTTTTTACCAAAATTGACATTTATGATTTAGCCACCTCCCATTTCTGAGGACTCCGGTTCGAGTCCAGGGTCCGGCCTTCCTGGGTGGAGTTTGCATGTTCTCCCCGTGCCCGTGTGGGTCTTCTCCGGGTACTCCGGTCTCCTCCCACATTCCAAAGACATGCATGGCAGGTTAATTGGGTTCTCCAAATTGTCCCTAGGTGTGCTTGTGAGTGTGGATGGTTGTTCGTCTCTGTGTGCCTTGTGATTGGCTGGCAACTGGTCCAGGGTGTCCCCCGCCGACTGCCCAGAGCCAGCTGAGATAGGCGCCAGCACCCCCCGCGACCCTTGTGAGGAGTAAGTGGTCAAGAAAATGGATGGATGGATGGATGGATGGATGGATGGATGGATTTAGCCACCTTTATATTGTCCAACCAGGTCAAATGGCACAATCTGAGTCGCAAATCCAGTTCCGTGCTCACAGCCTTGTTCAGACCCTCTGCACATGAGCACGCATGCGCCCGTGGGTAATTTCTGGGGTTTCTCACTGGTTCCCAACTTAATTCAAACAAACTACTCAAAAGTAGCTAATCTTTGTCGTGCTGTTCAGAAAATCTTAGTTAGGACAACAATGAAAAAAATTTACTGGGCTTACAAGCAGTGTTGCCGATAACGCGTTACTTAGTAACGCGTTACGCGTTACTTTATTCTACAAAGTAGTCTGATTAAAGTTACTGTCCAGAGAATCAATGCGTTACTCCACATTTTCATGAAGAAGGCAAACTATCTCACTGTTGTAACCGTCACAAACAACTACTGCTAACTACGAAGATGAGGCAGAAGTCATTGATCACCACACTGAATTCAGCCATGGTCTGGTCATGAATGGTTTGCACATTCAAAACAAAAGTGATGATACTTTTACTACTAGTTTTATTAACCAACAGGCACACAACACAACAAAAAAAGTGTGCATTATGGACCATAAAAGTGGTAAAAAAAATAATTTATTTCCATCCTCAACTGGTCCGTGAAGCATTATGGGATGAGGTCGTCTCCGCCCTCTCGCCAGGCGGAGTGACGTCAGACAAGTTACGTTTTCAGTAGGGGTGGAACAAAAAAACGATTCGACCGAACCATCGTTCGTCAAGGGGAGCTAAACGACCGTATCGGTTGCGAGTGAGGCTTTATGGTTTTCATAACAATAGCAAGAGTTCTGCGCCGTGCTCTACTTGTTTTGTTTACATTTCAGTAGCATCACCATTCAAGCTACTTCCGTGTTTCCGTGCTCGCGACACGGCGCGCGCGCGCGCAACGAGTGACAACATACAAATGGAGACAGTTAGCAGAAGCCGGTGCCGTACATCTCGGTATTTCCCATGGCTATCGAGTCCTCTCGGTGCACTTGTATGTCCCGGGCCGGCGTTGGTACTGCGCGCGAGCCAAAAAGAATAACTCCCGTGACGATCCAATGCATGGATTCAAACGACACAGGTATGTCCCACAGCCAACACACCAGCTAAGCTAAAAGCACACTGCAAGTATCTCATTTCTCAGTTTGTGGCTCCCTGTCAATGTCTACAACTAGCATGAGCAGCAGATAGGAGAACTGAGACGTGCCCGCGATTACGACAGCCCAAAAAACAAAATATAAACAGTAGTGATTCTGTGGTCATCATCGTGTCTCAGATTAAAAAAACAAAAAAAGATGTCATACATTAACCAAAAATGAAAGTGATGACAAAAGAAAAAACAATTGTTAAATACAAAAATTGTTGATTAAAAAGGGAAATGAACTTTTGGAAATATTTTTGAATATATTAAGTGGTTAAAATGTGTTTGATAGATTTATTGTTCCATAAGGTGGCTTCATATTTCTTTTGGCTGGACGGTAGGTTTATTTCATGTCTTAAATATATGTTTCTGAAATACTTCACAATGTGCAAATATTCTGTTTAATTGTGTTGGTGTCTGTCTAAAGGTTAAATATTTATATTTAACATTAAATTATCAACCTTTTGTTTTCCTGATCCTTATTTTGAAGAGAAAAAACAAACAAACCAAAAAACAATTATAACTGTCAATAACTACTAATAAATATTTAAACTGATACATGTGTACACACTGGAATAGCGGAACAAACAAACAATAGAGGAATTTAGGGGATTTTCATTTTCAACCTGGATAGATTTTTATTTTTTGTTTTATAAAAAGTATTTACGTTACAAGAAGTCAAGAGAGACTGCCTATTTTGTTTTTCATAAAAAAACAACTTTATTTTCATGTTAAAAATGCACTTTCAATAAAGTATTTGGAACTCCGTTTCTACTGCATTATTTTTATGTTGAGATGGTGTTATCGGCAGCTGCTGAAAGTAACTAAAAAAGTAACTTTTAATCTAACTTAGTTACTTTTAAAATCAAGTAATCAGTAACGCAATTTAGTTACTTTTAAAACCAAGTAATCAGTAAAGTAACTAAGTTACTTTTTCAAGGTAACTGTGGCAACACTGCTTACAAGTATTTGTAGGTTATAATATGGAAGCTTTATTTTTAAGTCGGTTTAATTTTAAAACTTGCATGAACTCAACAATTACTGGTTACCGTTTTTACAGTGCAATTTTAAACATGCAAAATATCGTCCAATCCCGATCTAGCCAATCAGATGAGTGGAAAATTCTACACTAAACTAAGCAGTTGTTGGATCTTTGTTGTCCCAAAATAGTGTCTTTAATAACAAGTTGAATTATCACACACAAACACAATGGGTATAAATTCAACAGCCATACTTTCAAAGCCCTCACCTTATTGTTGATGACTTGTCACATTTCACTGTCTGGTTGTTTCAGACATGTTTGCTATTGGGAGGCATGCTTCATAGGAACACAAATCAATAAAAACATATTGGTGTCAGGTGGGTTGGCTGTAGTCTGGGTGTTTGTGCAGCTTACTGATAATGAAAGGTCAGTTTCTAATCGAGCGGGCCTTCAGAGACAGCAAGTTCGCATCACCCCAAATCACCCTTGAAAGCAGACCTGTAAAAGTCTCATTTTAGAAGTTGGCGGCTTTGATTGTGGTGTGTTGTACTGTGGCAATGTTATAACCACTTTTCTTTATGGAAGTGTTTTTTGTTTTTTTCCCCCCCCTAGACCAGCCGTTAAAAAAAACAAAAAACCCTCAGAACTCAGAAAATCTTCATTGACTAAAACTCAAGCTCTCAGACTAATTTGATACATTCTTCCATTTGTTATAAATGGGCTTGATAACAGCAGCATTACTCAACTGATTCAAACTCAAACAAAGTACAAACTATACATCTTTTTTTTTGACGAGTCAGTTATTAGTTTTGTTAACAAGGCAAGAAACACACTGGACCATGATGTAACAGTGATGCTGTTGCATCATCCCAAAGCATAATCCTCCAATCTGGTTGTTATGATGTCATCCCCTATGGGTTGCAGATTTGCATGCATACAAATACAGTAAAGTTGTTAACAAGAAACAATGTTTCTTTTTCTGTGTATGGACATTCTCTGTTGATTGTCTCCCCATTTTATGTTCTTTTTGACACGACAAGGAGAGGTAGGACTCAGACGCAGGATTGAGGTAGGCCACCAAGGCAACAGGTTTATTTCCGGCCAACAGCTGTCTCCTCTCAAACTGAGAGGAGAACGGGGAGTCAAAAAAGTGGAGAACAAAAGGCGCTCCACTAGGGAGGAAAAAACAGGCAAAAGGTACTGGGGACAACAAAAGGCGCTCCGCTAGGGAGGAAAAAGGGCTCAAGGCACAAGGGGTAACTAAAGGCGCTCCGCTGGGGAGGAAAAGGCACAAAAACAAGGCAAAAACACAAGGCAACGTGAACAAGGTCATGAGGACTGTGGGACGCTTCCATGCACTGAACTGTGACACCGGCACGGAGGGGAGAATGCAGATGGCTTTTATTGTGTGTCTTGATTGGTGGCAGGTGGTGGTAATCATGGGCGGGGACCGGTAATTAGGGAGCGGCAGGAAGGGCAAGTGACCTGGGGTGAGAGGAGAGTTAGAATTTTCAAAATAAAGCGGGAAACATGGACACAAAATAAAAGCATGGGCCGTCATGCCGGTGGCGGCGTGACAGTACCCCCCTCAACGGCCGGCTCTTGACGGCCCAGGAATGTCAGGGTGCTCTGCGTAAAAATCAGCAATGAGGGAGGGATCTACGATGAACCGGGAGGGGACCCATTGCCTTTCCTCCGGGCCGTACCCCTCCCAGTCAACCAGGTACTGTCTCCCGCGGCCCCGATTACGAACATCTAAAAGGTTTCTGACCTTGTAAACGGGGCCGCCTTCAATCATCTCCGGGGGGGGTGGGTCGCGTTCGGAGGGCACAAGTGGGCTTTCATGGACAGGTTTGACTTGACTGACATGGAACGTGGGATGGATTCTGAGGGATCTTGGCAGGCGAAGTCGAACGGCGGCAGGACCTATGGACTTGGTTACTGGGAAAGGCCCCACAAATCGCGGGGCCAGCTTTGGACATGGTACCTTGAGTCGGAGGTGTTTGGCTGACAGCCACACCCGCTGGCCTGGGCGGTATTCGGGTGTCGGTTTCCTTTTCCGGTCGGCGGCCCTCTTCACCCGGTCTCCCTGGCGTTGAAGCGCCGTCCGGGCCGCCGACCAGACTTTGTGGCACCGACGGATCATGGCCTGGACCGAGGGAACCGTTGCCTCCTCTTCCAGCTCGGCGAATAATGGTGGATCGTAGCCGTGGACGCATTTAAACGGGGTGAGACCTGTGGCAGATGTGGGCAAAGAGTTGTGTGCGAGCTCGACCCATACCAAATACTTGCTCCAGGTTGTCGGGTTCTGGGAGACGAGGCATCGGAGACCGGTTTCGAGCTGCTGGTTTAGCCGTTCTGCCTGCCCATTGGCCTCAGGATGATACCCAGAAGTCAGGTTGGCTTTGGCACCTAGGGCTTTACAGAATTGTGCCCAGAATCGGGAGACGAACTGTGGTCCACGGTCTGAGACGATGTGCAGTGGAAAACCATAGAACCGGAAAATGTGGTGAATCATGATATCTGCGGTGGTCTTGGCGGATGGGAGCTTGGATAGTGGGATGAAGCGAACCATTTTAGAGAATCTGTCAACAATGGTGAGGATCGTGGTTTTACCATGAGATGGGGGCAGTCCGGTTACGCAGTCCAATGATATTTCCGCCCATGGTCTGGATGGGATTGGTAATTGTTGGAGAAGGCCCATCCGGGACTGATTTGACGTCTTGTTGCGGGCACAAGTCGGACAGGCAACTACGTAATCTTTTATCGTGGTTTCCATTGCCGGCCACCAGAATCTCCGGGCGACAGCATACATGGTCCTGCGGACTCCAGGATGACAAAATAGTCGTAATGTGTGGGCCCAGTGTATTACCTGGGACCTCAGCTCCTCAGGCACAAAGAGCCGACGTGGGGGGCATGTCGTGGGAGGAGTAACGTTTCGCAGCGCCTCTTTGACATCGTCTTCGATTTGCCATCTCATTGCCCTGACTATGCAATCACGGGGCAGAATTGTCTCAGGCTCGGCCTCCAATGGCTCGGACTCGTGGACTCTTGATAAAGCGTCAGCCTTGACGTTTTTACTGCCTGGTCTGTAAGTCAGAGAAAATACGAAGCGGTTAAAAAACAAAGACCATCTGGCCTGTCGAGGGTTAAGTCTCTTGGCCTGGCGTAAGTACTCCAGGTTTCGATGGTCGGTCCAGATCACGAAGGGAAGTTCGGCTCCTTCCAACCAGTGTCTCCACTCTTCGAGAGCCACTTTTACCGCTAGCAACTCCCGATCTCCGACGGAGTAGTTGCGTTCCGCTTGAGATAACTTTCGTGAGAGGAAGGTGCAGGGATGTGTCTTGCCGTCCTCTTGACATCGCTGGGACAGTACTGCCCCAATCCCAATACTCGAGGCGTCCACCTCCACCACGAACTGGCGTTTGGGGTCAGGGACTCTGAGGATTGGGGCATTGGTGAAGCAAACTTTTAAGTCCTTAAAAGCCCTTTCGGCTTCCGGGTTCCACATGAATCGAACCTGTGGGGAGGTCAAGGCGTGCAGGGGAGCGGCAATGGTGCTGAAGTTTCTGATGAATCGCCGGTAAAAGTTGGCGAATCCGAGGAACTGCTGAACTCTTTTTCGTGAGTCCGGCGTGGGCCAATCTCGCACGGCGCTAACCTTGTCTGAATCCATCTCCACCTTTCCGGGTGAAACGACAAATCCCAAGAAGGAGATGGTGTTGACGTGGAACAGGCTCTTTTCTGCTTTCACGTAAAGCTGATGATCCAGCAGGCGTTGCAAGACTAGGCTCACGTGGTCTCGATGGCGTTCTTGGTCAGGAGAGTAGATCAGGATATCATCTAGGTATACGTACACAAAATGGTCAATGAAATCCTTGAGTACTTCATTTATCATGGCCTGGAAGACTGCTGGAGCGTTCGTGAGGCCGAAAGGCATGACCAGGTACTCGTAATGTCCCCGGGGAGTGTTGAAGCCAGTCTTCCATTCATCTCCCTCGCGAATCCGGATGAGGTGATAGGCGTTCCGGAGATAGAGCTTGGTGAAGATCTTAGCCTGTTGCAGCTGATCGAACACAGAGGACATCAAGTGCAATGGGTACCGGTTCTTAACCGTGATGTCATTCAAGGGACTGTAATCAATGCATGGGCGTAGGGATCCATCCTTTTTACTCACGAAGAAGAAGCCTGCTCCTGCAGGCGAGGAAGACGGTCGGATGAGGCCGGCTTTCAAGGAGTCGTCAATGTAGGTGTTCGGGTCCTGAGACCGAGTACAGTCTCCCCTTGGGGATGGTTGATCCGGGAATCAAATCAATCGGGCAGTCATACGGTCGGTGTGGAGGAAGAGTCATGGCCTTGGTCTTACTGAATACCTCCCGCAGGTGGTGGTAGCAGGAGGGAATGGTGTGCAGGTTCGGGTATTCCTCTTGAGCAGGTGGGGCGAGAGACACCTGGTGAACCTGGGCTGTGGTGTTCCGGGGTGCGGGTTGTTCCAATCCGTGAGTGCTGCATTCTTTTCCCCACTCCAGTATGATTCCCTAGTTCCAGTCGATTCTGGGGTTATGTAGACGCAGCCAAGGGTGACCCAGAACCAAAGTGGGGGATGAAGCATGGAAAACGTGGAAACGGAGAGTCTCGAAGTGCTGTCCGATTCGGACTCCCAGGGGTTCGGTGATGTGGGTGATCCTGAAGAGCTCCTTGCCGTTCAGCGCTCTAGCCTGGATGGTCAAGGGAAGGGGTTCGGTGGTGGCTCGTATCTGCTTTACGAGCTCCCAGTCGATGAGGCTCTCGTCAGAGCCGGAGTCGATGAGGGCTGACAGATCTGTAGTGAGATTGCGGTGGGTTATCTGAATTTGCGTGAGCCTGTGGTTCTTGGCGGGTCGGGGTGACGGGGAACTCACCGGTGAGCCGCACTTCGCGGTGCAGGTTCCCACCAGGTGGCCAAGATCACCACAATAGAAGCAACGGCCTTCTCGGCGGCGACGCTGTCGCTCCTCGGGCGTTAGCCGAGCCCTTCCAAGTTGCATGGGTTCCTCTCTGGCGTGACCCACCTCCCCTGGTTCCGGTCGGGGAAGGAATATGGGCTGTGGCCTCCCTGTCACCGGTGGGCGTGACCAGGAGGTGGGTTCCTCCCTCCTTCGGAGTCCGCCGATCTTAGTCAGTTCCTGGCGACGATGATCGGTGCGGATCGCGAGGGAAATTAAAGCGTCCAAGTCCATGGGAAGTTCTACGGGAATCAGGAGTTCTTGAATGGCAGGTGAGAGTCCTTTCAAGAAGTGATCATGTAGCGCTATGGCGTTCCAGCCACTGTTCGTTGCCAAAGTGCGAAAGCGGATTGCGTAATCGCTGACGGGTTCTTTGCCTTGTTGAAGCCGGCTCAAAGCTCGTGCCTTCTCTCGGTCGTTGTTCTCGGGATCGAAGACTTGGCGCAAGGCGACTTGAAAGTCCTGTACGCTTTGACAGGCCGAGGAAACCCTGGCCCATTCCGCGGTTGCCCAGGCTTTGGCCCGTCCAGTCAGGTGAGATACCATGAAGGCCACCCGGGACCGGGCTGTGGGAAATGCCTGTGGTAAGTGTTCAAAGTGGATATCACATTCCGTGAGGAAAGTCTGACAGCGTCCGGGTTCACCGGAGTATCGTTCTGGGGAGACCAGTCTTAATCCTACCCCGGTGAATGACGTGGTCGGGACGGAGACTTCAGGATGGGGAAGTTGTCCGGTGGGGGCTGGCGCTCGACGCCGTGTGAGGCTCACCAGCTCGTGGACCTGGCTGGACAATTCCCCCAGCTGTGACATCATGGCTTGTTGGATCCGGTCCTGGTTGTCAAGCCGGGCCTCCTGGCTCTGCAGTGTAGCCTCGACCTTGCCTGCTGGGTCCATGCTGGCCGAAGTGTACTGACACGACAAGGAGAGGTAGGACTCAGACGCAGGATTGAGGTAGGCCACCAAGGCAACAGGTTTATTTCCGGCCAACAGCTGTCTCCTCTCAAACTGAGAGGAGAACGGGGAGTCAAAAAAGTGGAGAACAAAAGGCGCTCCACTAGGGAGGAAAAAACAGGCAAAAGGTACTGGGACAACAAAAGGCGCTCCGCTAGGGAGGAAAAAGGGCTCAAGGCACAAGGGGTAGCTAAAGGCGCTCCGCTGGGGAGGAAAGGGCACAAAAACAAGGCAAAAAGACAAGGCAACGTGAACAAGGTCATGACTAGTGATGGCAAAATGAAGCCCCGTAAAGCAGTGAAGCCCTGCAGTGAAATGCTTCACACACACGTAGGGGCTTCAAGATGATTCATTTCCTCGACTACGCCATCATGTGGACAAAAAATGTATAACATGCTTGGTGCATGCAATAAAATGGTGGGGTGTAAATCATGCTCTAAATACAAAAGAATATATATTTGAAGAGTGTTTTAACATGAATTGTTCTGTGTTACTTTGTCTATGTTTGTGCTTATGCAACAAGTGAAAATGTGAAATAAGGAGGTAAAATAAAGTGCTTATTCATTTTTATTTAAAAACTATTTTTTCCGAAGTTTTTGGACTCAGGCGGTTTCTTTTTTTTGCAGAGAATTTCACCTGCTTTGGAAAAAAACTCTTTCACATGGTACTGATGAAGCAGGGGTGCATCGATATGAGATAGCAAGTTTGTATAGAATTGGACACGTATATTTCTGTGATTCCCAGTACTGAAGGGGACTTTCAACTGTGAACAGAAAAATGTGAATTGTATGTGTTGTCACATTTTATTTTATTTTATTATTGGAATCTGTTAAAATAGTACCGTAATTGCAGTGCATTACCTTCTGAGGTGAGATCTGCTCAAAGTGCTCCTAAACAAGGGAAAATCTCTTTCTTACTGGTTCCATCGCAAAAAGAGGCTCGTCAAATCGAATGCCAAAAGCAAAAAAAGTAGCGCAATACGGGACCCGAAAACACAAAAAGTGAAGGGGAATCCATAGCGTTTCTTTGTCGCTTTTATTTCGAACTACACTCAAACCTAGCGAATCATTTCCTGAATCAGTCACGTGGTACACCTGCTTCGTGGGGCTTCAAACGTCACCACGTACGTCATCAACACACGCATTGACACGCCGTTCATAAACCACTCATCTGCATTACTCGGCACACACTTCAGGGATTCGACCCGAGAAGCACATCACTAATGAGGACTGTGGGACGCTTCCATGCACTGAACTGTGACACTTCGGCACGGAGGGGAGAATGCAGATGGCTTTTATTGTGTGTCTTGATTGGTGGCAGGTGGTGGTAATCATGGGCGGGGACCGGTAATTAGGGAGCGGCAGGAAGGGCAAGTGACCTGGGGTGAGAGGAGAGTTAGAATTTTCAAAATAAAACGGGAAACATGGACACAAAATAAAAGCATGGGCCGTCATGCCGGTGGCGGCGTGACACTTTTCTAGAAGCAAAGCTAAATTGGTTAAAGGGAAAGTGTGTATTATTTTTATATTTTGGGCCATCTGGTGTTGAACTAATAATTAATTCATGTTAAAACACCACAATTAATTAAATTATATGCAAAAAAAAATTCGATCACATCTATCTATCATATATTTATAAATGTAGGTCTAATAATCATTAATTATATTACACAGGTCATGGCACGCCTTACAGGAGGAGCAAAATATTTTTCACCAGCATCTGGAGAACAACTTTGTTTTAGTAAGTCTCTGGTGGTGCATGCAGCACGTGTCGGACCCAATGGGTCGATTGTCGTTTACCTTTTACAGCTGCGGCCTGCAAGTGGTTGTCGCTGAGTCCTGTGATTTGGGGTATTGCCGTTTGTCTCCCTCTGCTTTGCTCTCGCACAAAGTTGGAAGCACAAGTAATTTTGATGCACCCACACGTCGCAAACCGAACCGGAAACAAACTGATGTGCAAAAACAGTCCCGCCTCTTCCGTGGCATATACATCATTTGAGTTGTTGATAGTTGTTTTTAAATGTTTTTTTAAATGATATGATGTAGAATATTTTCTACACTAATTCTTCATGTGATTATATATTTTTGTTATTTCTATTTTTACTCTTGCACACAAGAAACATACACAGTTTAAAAATGTGTTTACTAAATCTAATAAAAACTAACAAACCTACTCTGAAAATTAAATTTCAAAAATAATTTTACCATTTGCATATACTGTATAAACAATTGATCACACAGATTCATATTGGTGTTGTAAATTCTTAAATTAACCTAACATGCATGTTTTTGGACTATGGGGAGAAAGCCAGAGTAACCAGGGGGAAAGGAAAAAAAAAAAAAAAAAACAAGAATGGGAAGAACCACACAGTAGCCCGATCCAAGACTCGAACCCAGCATTTATCAACTGTGAGACGAATGTACCAAGCCAGGACCCAACTGGAGTGGCGAGAGAATTCCTGGTGGGTCACCAGCAGTGTTGCCACAGTTACCTTGAAAAAGTAACTTAGTTACTTTACTGATTACTTGGTTTTAAAAGTAACTAAATTGCGTTACTGATTACTTGATTTTAAAAGTAACTAAGTTAGATTAAAAGTTACTTTTTTAGTTACTTTCAGCAGCTGCCGATAACACCATCTCAACATAAAAATAATGCAGTAGAAACGGAGTTCCAAATACTTTATTGAAAGTGCATTTTTAACATGAAAATAAAAATGTTTTTTATGAAAAACAAAATAGGCAGTCTCTCTTGACTTCTTGTAACGTAAATACTTTTTATAAAACAAAAAATAAAAATCTATCCAGGTTGAAAATGAAAATCCCCTAAATTCCTCTATTGTTTGTTTGTTCCGCTATTCCAGTGTGTACACATGTATCAGTTTAAATATTTATTAGTAGTTATTGACAGTTATAATTGTTTTTTGGTTTGTTTGTTTTTTCTCTTCAAAATAAGGATCAGGAAAACAAAAGGTTGATAATTTAATGTTAAATATAAATATTTAACCTTTAGACAGACACCAACACAATTAAACAGAATATTTGCACATTGTGAAGTATTTCATAAACATAAATTTAAGACATGAAATAAACCTACCGTCCAGCCAAAAGAAATATGAAGCCACCTTATGGAACAATAAATCTATCAAACACATTTTAACCACTTAATATATGCAAAAATATTTCCAAAAGTTGATTTCCCTTTTTAATCAACAATTTTTGTATTTAACAATTATTTTTTCTTTTGTCATCACTTTCATTTTTGGTTAATGTATGACATCTTTTTTTGTTTTTTTAATCTGAGACACGATGATGACCACAGAATCACTACTGTTTATATTTTGTTTTTTGGGCTGTCGTAATCGCGGGCACGTCTCAGTTCTCCTATCTGCTGCTCATGCTAGTTGTAGACATTGACAGGGAGCCACAAACTGAGAAATGAGATACTTGCAGTGTGCTTTTACCTTAGCTGGTGTGTTGGCTGTGGGACATACCTGTGTCGTTTGAATCCATGCATTGGATCGTCACGGGAGTTATTCTTTTTGGCTCGCGCGCAGTACCAACGCCGGGCCGGGACATACAAGTGCACCGAGAGGACTCGATAGCCATGGGAAATACCGAGATGTACGGCACCGGCTTCTGCTAACTGTCTCCATTTGTATGTTGTCACTCGTTGCGCGCGCGCGCGCCGTGTCGCGAGCACGGAAACACGGAAGTAGCTTGAATGGTGATGCTACTGAAATGTAAACAAAACAAGTAGAGCACGGCGCAGAACTCTTGCTATTGTTATGAAAACCATAAAGCCTCACTCGCAACCGATACGGTCGTTTAGCTCCCCTTGACGAACGATGGTTCGGTCGAATCGTTTTTTTGTTCCACCCCTACTGAAAACGTAACTTGTCTGACGTCACTCCTCCTGGCGAGAGGGCGGAGACGACCTCATCCCATAATGCTTCACGGACCAGTTGAGGATGGAAATAAATTATTTTTTTTACCACTTTTATGGTCCATAATGCACACTTTTTTTGTTGTGTTGTGTGTCTGTTGGTTAATAAAACTAGTAGTAAAAGTATCATCACTTTTGTTTTGAATGTGCAAACCATTCATGACCAGACCATGGCTGAATTCAGTGTGGTGATCAATGACTTCTGCCTCATCTTTGTAGTTAGCAGTAGTTGTTTGTGACTGTTACAACAGTGAGATAGTTTGCCTTCTTCATGAAAATGTGGAGTAACGCATTGATTCTCTGGACAGTAACTTTAATCAGACTACTTTGTAGAATAAAGTAACGCGTTAGACTATTAGTTACTTTAGAAAGCAACTTTTTTGAGTAACGCGTAACGCGTTACCGGCAACACTGGTCACCAGAAGGTGTTCTTTTCTTTATTTTGGGCCGTGGTTTAGTTCACACATTTGTTTCAAAAACTCAGTCTGTAAGTAAAGCTCATTCACATAATCTTAATCTGTCTCATTGCCAATCAACTGTAACTCCAATGCTATGTCCATCCATCCATCCAGGGCCGGCGCTAGCTATTTTGGTGCCCTAAGCATAAATGTTTTGTGGTGCCCCCGCCAACACTACGTCCGCACACCCCATCACCCCTCCCCTGGGAGAAATGAACCGATCTGAGTATTTGTCAGTTTTGCTTTATTAAACAAAATAACTTGTAAGTAGGGCTGGGTTTGAAATATCGATATATCTCTTATATCGATACACCTTTTCATATCCCAATATCGATACATAAAACCATGTATCAATATATTGACCCCCCATTTTTGTCAATTTATTTACACAGACTGTGCTGTGGTTGTAATTGATTTAAATTATTATTTATTGTTTTTATCAGGCCATGTTAAATGAAACAGATTAATGTAACTGCAATGGATTCAATTCCTAATGTAAATATTCATATTCTTACTAATGCATTAAATTAGAGCAAGAAGTTTCTACTCTTTGCAGCATTGGTACTTTTGACGGTCTAAAATATGTGCTGCATGAATTCCTCAACTGAATCGAAAATCGTTGTGAATCATGAATTGAATCGGGCCCTTGTGAATCGATACCCAGCCCTACTTGTAAGTGTCAATATTGAAGTTTTAAAAATGTTCACAAAAATAAGTGATAAATAATAAGTCTTTCTAAAACTAACAATGACACCAAATACTCAAATAAATAAAGCTAAATGAATTAAAATAAAACTCAATGCCACTACTATTAACAAATAAACATCTGGAAATAAACAAAGTGCAAGCAAGTTAGTAGAGGCCCTACAGAGGCACATGTCTCCATTTCTGGGCTGCAAAATCGGCTATCAGGTCATCATATGACAGCTTTTGTGCAATTTCCGCATTTATGAAATGCTCCTTGAACATATTGAAGCATTGATCCTGTATTCAGAAATACAAGACAATATTCAGGGATTCTACAATGAAATATGGTTTTGAACCAACCATAGTACAAACATTTTCTAAATTGATTAGGATGATGGTATTGTGCAGGCCTATATTTAAAACACAGGTACATGAAAATTTTAATAATCTACCTTTTTAGAGAAGGACTGATAGGGCACTATGTAAAAATTCTGGACATAATGTTAAAACTATGAATATGAAATGAGGAAATCTACTTAGCCTTAAGATGATGATTATTATTATTTTCAAATTACACTTTCACCAGTACATGCCGCTCTTGGCCGTTCCATATGAAACAAATATTGTCTCGTCACATTCCATTTAACATACCGTATAATGAACGTGCTGGTCACAACCATTCCACTGCAGCGGTTTGGAGTGTTTTTTTTTGTGTTTTTTTTGCTAACTGTGGTCATGTAAACGTAGCTGCTACAAAATAAACAAATTGTCATACCTGCAAGTGACGCGCGAGCATCAACTCATTGTTTTTTCTTTTCCTGCTTGATGCCTTTTTGATGACATGTCCAGATATCCAAGAATAAACTTCTGCCAAATTTGCGATTAAGCATAAAGTGCACCACACCCCCTCCCCCTTTCCCTAGTAGTTTGCTTCGTTGGAACAAAAGTGCACCCCGCCCCCCTCCCCCTTTCCCTAATAGGAACAAACTACTAGGGGAGGGGGGGGCACCAACGTAGACCAGCGATACCGCTCGTCGAGTAAATAATGCTACTTTATTTTTTGTATTTATTAACATGCTTTACAAGCTTTTATTTTAAATATTAGACACTGATATTATAATTACTAATATGATTATTTTTACGGGCTTGATTTGTTTTTTGGTGCCCCCTTAGACAGTTGGTGCCCTACGCGCAGTGCGTGATCAGCGTATGCGGAGCGCCGTGTCTGCATCCATCCATCCATTTTCTTGAACGCTTATTCCTCACAAGGGTCGCGTGGGGTGCTGGAGCCTATCTCAGCTGGCTCTGGGCAATAGGCAGGGGACACCCTGGACTGGTTGCCAGCCAACCACAGGGCACACAAAGACGAACAACCAACCACACTCACAAGCACACCTAGGGACAATTCAGAGCACCCAATTAACCTGCCATGCATGTCTTTGCAATGTGGGAGGAGACCGGAGAAGACCCACGCATGCATGGGGAGAACAAGCAAACGCCACCCAGGAAGGCCGGAGCCTAGACTCGAACCCGAGTCCTCAGAACTGGGAGGCCGACGTGCTAACCAGTCACCCACCGTGCTGCCCTACTATGTAGATAGTCCATAATATTATATAAATCACTGACTACCTGCCTTTGTTAGTAAGGGTGTCACCAAGTTCCAATAATTGAATACCAAAAGTAGCATAACTTGAATACACAAATAGAAACAGTAACAATGCAACTATATTAAACGTCTGTACAAAAATAACACTTAAAAGAGGCAAAACACAATCACAAGTGTGACTAGTAACAGCAGCAAAGCATGATGGGAAAGTCTCCTACGATTCCCGTTGCAGTCTTCAATTTAGCATCAGTCAGCTTATTAGCTTAGTCAGCACATTAGCTTATTGGTTCCTTTTTGTCCTTTGTTTTGTGTGCCCATTTTATGTTAACGTACTTGTTCAAATAAGATTGATCATGCTCTTGTAAGAGCATTCAATTGTATTACATTTTTGATCAAATGTGGTATGAATATCATTGGAGGGAATGCTCATGTATTTTACATTGATACACGAACTGTAAAATTGTGTATGTTCATTAAAACGTGAACGACAGTGGGACGGTCTGATCCCTGAAACTCCAGGGCTAAAAATGAGTGCCAGTCCAGCCCTGGACACAATCATTTCATTTATACTGCATCAACCATTCTGCCATCAAGTGTTAGGTACTGGAATGGATTTCTGTATATTCTGTCATTAAACGCAACCTAGACAATGTTTAACCATTGCACAACATCCCGTGCGGTTAGTGTGATCAGAGTTCACTGTGTGTGGGCAATTACAGAGCAGGTCTGAGACATTACAGCAGCTGCCTCCTTTCAAATGGAAATGTAATGACGCCACACATTTTATTATGACCCCTCCCGTGCATTATCTCAGCATTCAGCCGTGCCCTGGTCAAAGCCGAGCGGCGCTCAGCTGGTCCCGGTGGAACTGCCCCATTAAAACACGGCTTGTGGCAAGTGTCAGCGTGCACCGCCGTGTGAAAGATGAGAGCAATAACAGAAAAAGGAGCATATCACACAGCATCACAAGTAGGCCTCCGGGGTGTGAAGTGAGTTGATACTGTACGTCACGTGAGCCTGTAGGCGTAAAAGAAGGTTCAGTGTGACGTCAGTTCACGCACTTCCCCTTAAGTAATATCAGCCTCAGATAGGAGCTAATAAACCTGTAGTTGGTAGTTGGATGTGACATGTATGAAAAAATAATGAGAGAGGCCTCCAGGCATATAATGTGAAGTTTGCTGAGGCACGATGGAGCTCTCAGTGGACAATAAGTTTGATTAAAACTAGAATTAATACACTATTAGATGTCAATTACTATAACAAACAATCTACAGAAAATATGAGTGATAGAAGTGTTTCATTCACATTTGACTGATTGATATCACTTCTTGTTAATTGATCACTTTACAGATGCTGCAGTAAAATAAATGATTATTAAAGATTAATTTGTAAGTTATGGATTTGGCCTCCCACAGACTTTACATCACATAAGCAGAAAAGTAAAGTAAGGCGCAGATTAATTCAAACATTAATTCTCCTTACAACAAGCCTCCCAGCTAGCTTTAAATGAGCTCATTGTTCATCCCAAATCTGCCTTTTCTCTTTTTTGTGGAATTTTCATGTGGCAGCTGGAATTATTGGGTACATTTTTTTGGTGTTCAGCAGGGCTAGCCTCTGGGAGTAGTAGTTACATTTAAAAATGTATTATTAGTCTGTTTAAACACACAAATGTGACCCACATGCAGAATATTGCACGTTATGAATACATGTGGTAATAGCTTTTAAACATAATTAAAATAACCCCGGAAAGTGCAGAAACAAGCTCCCAAAACAAAAACAGTTTTCTTCTACTCGACCAATAAGGATTCATCATCCATTTAGTGGTTGCTTCTTGTATTCTGACACGACATGAAACAGTCCATCTGGTTTAGAGGGTCTACAGGGCTAATTTTGACAGAAAGAATGAGCGACTTGAAGAATTAAATACAATTACCAACACAATAAAATCTATAGAGGAGATAACCCACTGTAATATCGAATAAGGGTGGAATTTCAATTACCCTCACAGTATTACTTTAAGTGTCTGTCCATACTTATCCATCCATCTATCCATCCATTTTATGAACCACTTACTCCTCACAAGGGTCGCGGGGGGTGCTGGAGCCTATCTCAGCTGGCTATGGGCAGTAGGCAGGGGACACCCTGGACTGGTTGCCAGCCAATCACAGGGCACACAGAGACGAACAACCACTCACACTCACAAGCACACCTCGGGACAATTCGGAGCGCCCAATAAACCTGCCATGCATGTCTTTGGAATGTGGGAGGAGACCGGAGTACCCGGAGAAGACCCACGCGGGCACGGGGAGAACATGCAAACTCCACCCAGGAAGGCCGGAGCCCGGACTCCCATACTTATTTTGAAGGTTTATTCCTTTTCTCTAAACCACAAAGTGTGCTTTTGAGTGTGGATGGTTGTTCGTCTCTGTGTGCCCTGCGATTGGTTGGCAACCAGTCCAGGGTGTACCCCGCCTACTGCCCAGAGCCAGCTGAGATAGGCGCCAGGACCCCCCGCGACCCTTGTGAGGAATAAGCGGTCAAGAAAATGGATGGATGGATGGAAACCACAAAGTGACAATTAAGTTAAAAATTCCAATTGTTCGGATAAAACTTCAAACTAGCAAAGTACAGTTATGAAAACGCTATGTTTTTACTATTAGGCCTATACTGTATACCAATACTGTACTAAAGAAAATTAAGTACGGAAAGTAAACATTGTTTATTAGTAATATGTATGTTTTTTTTATTTATTTATGTCTGCAGTGCATGATTTTCATTCTGCATTTTTTCCCACATAATGCCATTATCGACTTGTGCAAGCTGTTGTGTTTTTAGCATTTAGCTTACACACTTTTGGCTTCTATTTTTACTATTATGTATTTTATCATACCCCCATGTTGCTCAAATGATTTTACAGATTAATATAATTGAGTAATATTTCAATTGTTATGTTTTGACTATCTTGTTGAGTTTGTTTTCTGTTGAAGTTGCCATGGTGCCAGAAGGGCGGTGTCTACCACGGCGCACCTGCTGTCACTTTATAATCAGCAGGGGTTTAAAAGCCGAGTGTCGGCAGACAGGAGACGTCGGGCTATTCTGCATTGCTCCCTTGCTTGCTGCCAACGCGACCACTCGTTCCTCGACTTGCTACGGTTTGTTTTTATGACGCATTCTCCGGTCCGCAGCGGTTTTGTCCACGCGCGCGTCCTTAGTTACTCTTCGGCTCTTTTTAGTTATTTGTAGACGCATAGTAGTTTTCCTCCTTTGTTCTCTCGCTCGCGGCGGTTTGTTCCTTCTGCGCACTCTCGGTTGTTAGGTACTCATACTGTATAGTTTTATTATTTTGCTACTTTGTACGTTGTTACTTCCTTGGAACTTTTTCCATGCGCCCTTTGTTAAATTAAAGTATTGTTTGTCTCGGATTAGCTGCTCTGGGATCCTTATTCGCACGCACACACACACGCACGCACGCACGCACACACATATCCTTAACATAATAGCCCGACCACGATGGATCCCGCAGATTCCGATCACGTCCGCCATGCGTTGTCCAGTCAGGGACAACTTCTCGGCACACATGAGCAAACCCTCCGACAGCTCATGGAAGCGGTGTCTTCCCTCACGACACAGCTTGGCTCGCTCGCTACTCGTGTTAACCAGATGTCGGCCCGGGAGGCACCCGGCTCGCCACCTCGATCCAGTGCGGAAGCCCCCGCCCCCCTTGCCGGCACGCACGAGGGTAGAGAACCCAACTTGCCACATCCGCAGCACTACTCGGGGGAGATTGGGTTATGTAGTCAATTTATTCATCAACAGTGTTGCCACAGTTACCTTGAAAAAGTAACTTAGTTACTTTACTGATTACTTGGTTTTAAAAGTAACTAAATTGCGTTACTGATTACTTGATTTTAAAAGTAACTAAGTTAGATTAAAAGTTACTTTTTAGTTACTTTCAGCAGCTGCCGATAACACCATCTCAACATAAAAATAATGCAGTAGAAACGGAGTTCCAAATACTTTATTGAAAGTGCATTTTTAACATGAAAATAAAGTGGGGTTTTTTATGAAAAACAAAATAGGCAGTCTCTCTTGACTTCTTGTAACGTAAATACTTTTTATAAAACAAAAAATAAAAATCTATCCAGGTTGAAAATGAAAATCCCCTAAATTCCTCTATTGTTTGTTTGTTCCGCTATTCCAGTGTGTACACATGTATCAGTTTAAATATTTATTAGTAGTTATTGACAGTTATAATTGTTTTTTGGTTTGTTTGTTTTTTCTCTTCAAAATAAGGATCAGGAAAACAAAAGGTTGATAATTTAATGTTAAATATAAATATTTAACCTTTAGACAGACACCAACACAATTAAACAGAATATTTGCACATTGTGAAGTATTTCAGAAACATAAATTTAAGACATGAAATAAACCTACCGTCCAGCCAAAAGAAATATGAAGCCACCTTATGGAACAATAAATCTATCAAACACATTTTAACCACTTAATATATGCAAAAATATTTCCAAAAGTTCATTTCCCTTTTTAATCAACAATTTTTGTATTTAACTTTTTTTTTTTCTTTTGTCATCACTTTCATTTTTGGTTAATGTATGACATCTTTTTTTGTTTTTTTAATCTGAGACACGATGATGACCACAGAATCACTACTGTTTATATTTTGTTTTTTGGGCTGTCGTAATCGCGGGCACGTCTCAGTTCTCCTATCTGCTGCTCATGCTAGTTGTAGACATTGACAGGGAGCCACAAACTGAGAAATGAGATACTTGCAGTGTGCTTTTAGCTTAGCTGGTGTGTTGGCTGTGGGACATACCTGTGTCGTTTGAATCCATGCATTGGATCGTCACGGGAGCTATTCTTTTTGGCTCGTGCGCAGTACCAACACCGGCCCGGGACAAGTGCACCGAGAGGACTCGATAGCCATGGGAAATACCGAGATGTACGGCACCGGCTTCTGCTAACTGTCTCCATTTGTATGTTGTCACTCGTTGCGCGCGCGCGCCGTGTCGCGAGCACGGAAACACGGAAGGAGCTTGAATGGTGATGCTACTGAAATGTAAACAAAACAAGTAGAGCACGGCGCAGAACTCTTGCTATTGTTATGAAAACCATAAAGCCTCACTCGCAACCGATACGGTCGTTTAGCTCCCCTTGACGAACGATGGTTCGGTCGAATCGTTTTTTTGTTCCACCCCTACTGAAAACGTAACTTGTCTGACGTCACTCCCCCTGGCGAGAGGGCGGAGACGACCTCATCCCATAATGCTTCACGGACCAGTTGAGGATGGAAATAAATTATTTTTTTACCACTTTTATGGTCCATAATGCACACTTTTTTTGTTGTGTTGTGTGCCTGTTGGTTAATAAAACTAGTAGTAAAAGTATCATCACTTTTGTTTTGAATGTGCAAACCATTCATGACCAGACCATGGCTGAATTCAGTGTGGTGATCAATGACTTCTGCCTCATCTTCGTAGTTAGCAGTAGTTGTTTGTGACTGTTACAACAGTGAGATAGTTTGCATTCTTCATGAAAATGTGGAGTAACGCATTGATTCTCTGGACAGTAACTTTAATCAGACTACTTTGTAGAATAAAGTAACGCGTTAGACTATTAGTTACTTTAGAAAGCAACTTTTTTGAGTAACGCGTTACTAAGTAACGCGTTACCGGCAACACTGTTCATCAATGTAGTTTAATTTTTGATCAACAACCCCGTACGTTCGTTTCCGATCAATCAAAGATCGCATACATAATGAGTCTCTTGACGGGTCGGGCCGCTGCTTGGGCGTTGGCAGTAAGCAACGCGAACCCCACATTACGTAATTACTTACCCGACTTCCTTACTGAGTTTCGCAATGTTTTTGATCACCCGGTAAAAGGCAAGGAGGCGGGCAGCCGTCTGCTGAGCCTAAAACAGCGGGACATGTCAGTCGCGGATTATTCTATCGCTTTTCGTATCTTGGCCGCAGAAAGCCGTTTTGATGAGACTGCACTTTGCAGCGTTTTTCGTCAAGGACTGAATCCGTCGATCAAGGACGAACTTGCAGTGCGAGATGAAACCACCAGCTTGGAGGAGCTAATTAGACTGGCCATCCGGCTGGACAATCGGCTGCGGGAACGTCACCGCGAGAGGAGAGACGAGGAACGGCGGCAGCCAGGTTTCAACACCCGGGGGATGAGGGCACCAGCCACGGTTGAGCCAGCTCCGGGTCTTCTCCCTACTCCTCCGACGGCTGCCAGCCCGCCGACTGCCCACGCTGAGGAAGCCATGCAATTGGGTGGAGGACGGCTCACCCCGGCGGAGCGCCAACGACGAACGACAAGCCGTCTCTGTTTCTACTGCGGGGTGTCGGGGCACCTCATTTCTGCCTGCCCAGTGAGACCCGATCGACGGGCCAGCAGTACGAACCCCCGGACCTCCTCGTCCCCTAACTGTGAGTACTCGTCGGCCGTTTCGGCGGCGAAGCCAGCTACCATGTTGAAACCGTCGGAGGGGAAAAGACTGCAATTACGAGGGGAGGTGTCGGGTTATGGGGCCAGGGTTGAAATCGTAGCCCTGGTGGACTCCGGGGCTGATGACTGTTTTTTAGACGAATCAATTGTTAACAAGTTGAGATGCCCGGTGTTAGAGCTGGAGAAGCCCACCGAGGTATTTGATCTGGACGGACGGTTGTTGGCCGTGGTAACACATATCACGGATATTTTGAAAATACGCTTGTCGGGTAACCACGTGGAGAACAGACAATTTTTTGTTGCACACATGCACAAGGCCCCTGTAGTGTTGGGACTGACTTGGCTAGCAATGCATAACCCAGACATTGACTGGAAAAAGGGGGAGATAACCAACTGGAGTTTGTTTTGCCACTCTAACTGCCTGAGATCGGCCAATTCAGCTCCCATCATTCCAGCTAGAGCTGTAGAACCTCTGAACTTGGAGAACGTCCCACCAGAATACCATGACTTGCGACTGGCTTTCAGTAAGGACAGGGCACTGTCTCTTCCACCACATCGGCCATACGACTGTGCCATCAATCTCGTACCTAACGCGCCCCTGCCACACGCGAGACTATATCAGATCTCAAAGCCCGAACAGGAAGCACTCCACGAATACATCTCAACCTCGCTGGCAACAGGGCTCATTCGCCCATCAACATCACCAGTAGGCGCTGGGTTTTTTTTTCACGGACAAAAAGGACAAAACGTTAAGACCTTGTATTGATTACCGAGGTCTCAATGACATTACCGTAAAGAATAAATATCCATTGCCACTGCTAGATTCCGCGTTCGCACCACTACAGTCTGCTACCATATTTACCAAATTGGACTTGCGCAATGCTTACCACTTGGTCAGGGTGAGAGAGGGGGATGAGTGGAAAACAGCATTTAACACACCCATGGGCCACTACGAGTATTTGGTTATGCCGTTTGGCCTTTGCAACGCACCTGCGGTTTTCCAGAACTTGATCAATGATGTGTTGCGGGACATGATAAACAAATTCTGTTTTGTTTACCTTGATGATATTTTGATTTTTTCCAGAGACCTCCCCGAGCACCGTCAACATGTCCGACTAGTCCTCCAACGCCTTCTAGAAAATCGCCTTTACGTCAAGGCTGAAAAGTGTGAATTTCACACTGCTTCGGTTCAGTTCTTGGGTTTCATAGTGGAGAAGGGCCAACTAAAAGCGGATCCAGCCAAAATACAGGCTGTGGTCGACTGGCCGTCACCCACATCAAGGAAGCACCTGCAGAGGTTCCTGGGCTTCGCCAACTTCTACAGGCGTTTTATTCGAAATTATAGCATGGTGGCGGAACCTCTGACAAGGCTTACATCTAACAAGGACCAGTTTCGGTGGAACCCAAGAGCTGAAGCCGTTTTCTCTCGTCTGAAGGATTTATTTTCTCACGCGCCGGTTCTCATTCACCCTAACACTGCTCTCCCTTTTGTTGTAGAGGTCGATGCTTCGGAGACAGGAGTGGGGGCGGTGTTGTCTCAGCGGTCCCCAGTCGACCAGCGTCTGCATCCATGTGCATTTTACTCACGGCGCCTGACCCCAGCCGAAAGCAATTATGACGTGGGTAATAGGGAGTTGCTGGCAATAGTGTTGGCACTCGGGGAGTGGAGGCACTGGTTGGAGGGGGCGGTGGAACCTTTTCAGATCCTGACTGACCATAAGAACTTGGCATACTTAAAGTCAGCCCAGAGACTCAACCCACGCCAGGCCCGATGGGCGTTGTTCCTCACCCGCTTCGATTACACAATCACTTACCGCCCTGGGTCACGCAACGCCAAGCCCGACGCCTTGTCCCGGATGTTTGGTCCGACTGAGGACCACGCCACCCGAGAGACTATTGTTCCGGCAACCCGGGTGGTGGGGGCTCTCCAATGGGAAGTTGAAAGAAAGGTGGCGGGTGCCATCAAGGATACTTATGTACCCGACGGATGCCCAGCAGACAAACTGTTCGTTCCGGTCCACCTGCGCCCGGAGGTATTGGATTGGGGTCACTCCTCCAAGTTGGCGTGCCATCCGGGGATAGCCCGGACTCATTTCCTCGTAGCCCAGAGGTTTTGGTGGCCAGGGCTTCGGAAGGACATTGGTGAGTTTGTCTCGGCATGTTCAGTCTGCGCCCGGAACAAGCCTTCTCACCAACCCCCGGCTGGGCTGCTACACCCTTTACCCATTCCGGCTCGCCCATGGTCTCACGTCGCGCTGGACTTTGTTACAGGCCTCCCACAGTCACGTGGGAAGACAGTCATCCTGAACGTGGTGGACCGTTTCTCAAAGATGGTCCACCTCGTGGCGCTGCCTAAGCTTCCCTCAGCCCTGGAGACGGCAGAGATTCTCATCAGGGAGGTGTTCCGCCTCCACGGCATCCCGGTGGACCTGGTCTCAGACCGAGGACCGCAATTTGTCTCCCGCGTCTGGAAGTTTTTCTGCAAGGCTTTGGGGGCCACTTCCAGCTTATCATCTGGGTACCATCCCCAGACTAATGGACAGGCAGAGCGCTCAAACCAGACCCTCGAATCGGCTCTTCGGTGTGTCTGCCAGCAACACCCATCAACCTGGTCCACTCACTTACCTTGGGTCGAGTATGCCCACAACTCCCTTGTCGGTTCGGCCACCGGACTGTCGCCATTCCAAGCGGCCTATGGTTACCAACCCCCCGATCTTTCCAACACAGGAGAGGAGTGTCTCTGTTCCTTCTGTCCAGGTTCATCTTCGCAGGGCTCGACGAGTGTGGCAAGACACCAGGGCGGCTTTGGGGCGCACCATGGCTCGGAATCAGCAGATTGCGGATCGACACCGGGTTCCAGCCCCCACCTATCAACCAGGCGAGAAAGTGTGGCTTTCGACACGGGACTTGCAACTGGCCGGAGAGTCGAGGAAACTGGGGCCACGCTACATTGGCCCTTTCGTCATCGACTCTGTCATTAACCCGGCGGCCATGAAGTTGAGGCTGCCACCCACTCTCAAGGTGCACCCTGTATTCCACGTATCGCTGCTTAAACCTGTTTCTGAGAGCCCTCTGAGCCCTCCTACGGTGCCTCCACCTCCTCCAAGGTTGGTCAACGATCAGCCCGTGTACACAGTTAGAGCGCTGCTGGACTCGAGAAGGAGGGGTAGAGGACTCCAGTACCTGGTCGACTGGGAGGGGTATGGCCCTGAGGAGCGCTCCTGGGTCCCCCGCTCCTGGATCCTTGACCCCGCGTTGATTCGTGACTTCCACTCGCTCAATCCGTCAAAGCCTAGGTAGGCCGCCAGGGGGCGTCCCTTTTGGGGGGGATACTGTTATGTTTTGACTATCTTGTTGAGTTTGTTTTCTGTTGAAGTTGCCATGGTGCCAGAAGGGCGGTGTCTACCACGGCGCACCTGCTGTCACTTTATAATCAGCAGGGGTTTAAAAGCCGAGTGTCGGCAGACAGGAGACGTCGGGCTATTCTGCATTGCTCCCTTGCTTGCTGCCAACGCGACCACTCGTTCCTCGACTTGCTACGGTTTGTTTTTATGACGCATTCTCCGGTCCGCAGCGGTTTTGTCCACGCGCGCGTCCTTAGTTACTCTTCGGCTCTTTTTAGTTATTTGTAGACGCATAGTAGTTTTCCTCCTTTGTTCTCTCGCTCGCGGCGGTTTGTTCCTTCTGCGCACTCTCGGTTGTTAGGTACTCATACTGTATAGTTTTATTATTTTGCTACTTTGTACGTTGTTACTTCCTTGGAACTTTTTCCATGCGCCCTTTGTTAAATTAAAGTATTGTTTGTCTCGGATTAGCTGCTCTGGGATCCTTATTCGCACGCACACACACACGCACGCACGCACGCACACACATATCCTTAACATCAATAGATGCTGATTTCACCTCATAACGTGCTTTGAGTTGCTTTTTTGTTTGAAAAGTATTATACAAATAAAGGTTAATTGATATTTCAAAGTAAGGTGCTTACCAACTGTCTTAAAATCAAACAGACAAATTGACCACTGTACAGTAAAACTATCCATACATTTTTAGCAGATCTTATCCTGTCCAAGGGTACACCATTAACTTTGATGGTACATAGCTGAGGTTTTTTAATCAATTAATCATTTAGATACATTTTTAAATAATAATTTAAGTTCACCTGCCATCAAGGTTATTATAGTTAACACAAATTAATTAAACATAAAATTGAAATAAAATAAACATTTGGTAAATAAAATACAATGAAAGTGCTTTTAAAAAAAACTAAAAGTTGAACATGGGATTCGAAAGAAGTTGTGTTCTCACCAGGGAAAGAATAAGCCCAGTTGACGACGAAGAGGCAAAGACTGAAAATTGAATTCACACAGCTGCACCCTTTGTTCTCAGCACCCCGTTTGCATGTAATGTACGGCATTGTAGCATTTGGACATCCCCTCCCCCCCACAATTCAATCTTACAATATCTTACGGTCTATTAGTATCTGTGATGGCTATTGGGGGTAGGGGCAACTGAGTTGTAGGCTTAAACTTAGGAATATTACGTTACAGCGGCACGCTCAGTCCAGGCGCATCATGTTCTGATCGGATGCATTTTTCACATTCTGATCAAGGTCTGACGCATTTTTCTCATTTTGTCAAGGCTGTCTGCTGATGATCACGCAGCCAGGGTTACCATGGCAATGACAGATCCACTATTCTCCTTAATTACTAGGTCATGTACCATCAAAATGAGTCTGAAGTACCTTGCAGTTAGTTGGCAACCAGTCCAGCGTTGGCTAATTGCCAGGCTTTTAATAGTCAGATTTACCTCCATTGCCTACCAACCTTAATCATTTTGGATCGCAAAACAGTGAACATGGTGTATCTTTTATACAGCAAGCAGTGTTAAAAAAAAATCACCAGATAAGAAGTCTTATTCACTTTTACAGTCAGCCTTACAAAGGCTTATTGCCTGCATGTAATCATTGTCACTGTTATCATCCTAATTTTGATAATATCTTAACTGTTCATCTCTCAATTATGATTCAATCACAATGTATCACCCAGCCCTAATTAATACCTAATAAATTAATAATTTTCAACTTTAGTGAAGTCCACATTGAGCCGATCTGATGAGTTGAAGGTTTGTTAGCTGAAACTGCTTGTGCATATCCTCTTTTCATGCATTATTACATCCTGTCAGATCCAGTAAATAAAGAGTCACCTTTACATGCTGGTGCATATTTTATGAGGGTGTTGAGAAAATCCCCAAATAAACACAGGAGAAAATGATCATGGCAAAGCAAAGTCAAATGTTTAAAGGACTCATTAAATGACAAATAAAGACTTGAAATCCCCACTCACCTGATTGATGCACTGGTAAGTGATAAATGTGAGCCAGATACTGTTTGCCCGTTCATTTCATCAACCTCATCCCATGTCATTTTTTTGTGTTTAATAAGCATGAGTAGTACTTTTGTGATGTTGCATATGTATGTTAAGACTACTAAAAGTAATGCTAATGATAAGGAGGCAGGCACGTTTTCTCCCCTGTGTCTGTGTGTGTGGTCCTGCTGCTCTCTCTGCACCTGAAAAACCTTACAAATCAAAAAGGGGCATGACACGCCATCTCTGAAGCAAGATGAGACAAATACAAGCAGAAACAGAAAGACGGGCACTTTGAGCTCTGCAGTGATTTACACTCCCCTCCGAAAGGGAGGCCAATTCTTTGAATTTTGCAGTGAATTGAAAGCGTTTGGATTTGACGTCAAAAGACAAACAGGACAGTGCAAGTATTTAGAGGATATTGACACATCGAAACCGCCGACTCAGGAGCTGAGTAGTTTTCATCCTGAACCTGGAATTGAAACCAGGAATTTGTTAAGGAGTTGGCTAAATGTTCTAAATAATCATGAAATGGACACTCTGTTCATATACCGTACATACAATCTTAAACCTTCCGTTTAACACTTCATGTACACTGCAAAAGAATAAGCATGTAAGCGAACTAAAACAACGTTGACTTCTCTTGATTCAAAGCTGAAAACCAGGTGCGGGCTTCAAGTGCCATTGCATTGATAGCGTTTGATGGAGGCCTATCAGTATTATTATTGTTTATCATCAACACTCCAATGCAAACACTTCAAAAAATTGTTTTCCTTGCCTCCTTCTCTGACCCTACAATCTCAATTCCCGTTGCAAAATTTCTTCTTTTTAATTTTGAGGCCATCTTTCGGAACATCAAACCTCCTCGCCGATCTTGAATGAATTCTGTATTCACTGGTGAGAAGAAAATTCTATCTATCCTTATTGACTCTTTCTGTAGAGAGGTTTGCAATATTACATGAACTGTGCTTTATTTGGTTTGGTTTTGGTTGGATTTGAGTTGTTTTTCTCTTTGTCAATGTCTCGTCAAGTTTTATCATGTCCAAATGTGGTTGGTTGTCATTTCTGTCCCTGTCATCCAATCAGCTCACTCAGATATGTGTGTCTTGTCCCAGTCTGTCCTGTTGTCTCATCAGTTGGTGTGTACTTATTTGCCTGCTGTCTTTCAGTCCTTGTCGGTTCATTGTCCATGTCATATCATGTTCCTTGTGTGTTTGTTACTTTGAATCTCATTTTGAACTCTGCTGAATTTTGTTCTTTGGGATACCCAAGTATTATGTTTGCCTTTTTTTTTTTGTTCAATTAAATAACTTTTTTTGTTTTTTTGTTTTAGCCCATACCTGCCCCCACGCTTTGCTTCCACTGCATTTCGGTCCACACCAACACTGAACCCTGACAGTCCATTCCAAGTGTTTCTTCTTTTTTGCCTTTAGTCTAGTTCTCAAACTCAGGTCCTCAATGGCTGCAGTTCTGGATGTTTAGAGGTTTTCTTCCTCAAACACACCCAAATCAAATGATCATGATCGTGGTCAGATTTCTCCATGTCACGATGGGTGGAGGTGCGAGTGGGTTAGGGGAGATGGACCCAATGGCGAAGACACATGACGGGAAGAGGAATGAGAACTTTGACCATAACCAAGTAAAAGACAGGATGGGATGTGAGCAGACTGGTCGACATGACTGGACTGAACGTGGGGCAACTTGGCGGGACATGGAGCACTAGGCTGGGACGTGGAACACTGGGACGTGGAGTGACTTGGCTGGGACGTGGGGAGACTTGGCTGGGACGTGGAGAGACTTGGCTGGGACGTGGAGAGACTTGGCAAGGCGTGGGCCAACTTTACAGGACGTGGGCAACTTGACCAGACGTGGACGAGGGTGAACTTGACAGAACGTGGGCAACTGAATGTGTCAAAGACAAGTGGAAACTTGATTGAGCCCAACAAACAACAGTTCTTACAAGACTTGACTTGATTTGACTTGAGCAACGGCACCAACACAACTCGACAAGACAATGCTCTCACACCGCGTGTGCAAACACCGCTGACTAAATACTAGTGATGCACAATAAGATCGGTGGCCGATAATTATCGGCACTTATCGACCATTTTGCCGTCAAACAGATAAAACAGATAATAGAGAAATCTGCCGATAATTATCGGCAATTTGATTTCATACAGAAAAACCACATAATAAAGAAATGCATCAATAATTATAGACATGCCACGTTGGTCCATCTGTTGTGTTTGTGGCTCATATCAATAAAATTCAGCTTTATGTTGCTTTACATACAATGAAACATTGTGCAAAGTTTATACAATGTTTCAATGTATTTGTTAGACTTATAGTAGCACTTGAAAGCATATTTGTATTCAAATTAATTTTGCAAACAATTATCAGCTTACTTACCGGTTATCGACATCGGCACCTCTAAATTATTGGTTTATTGGTATCGGTTGAAAATAGCATTATCGTGCATCCCTACTAAATACACCAACACTAATGAGACACTAACAAGACACACCTGGGAAACACAATAGGCTGAGGGCACTGATTGGTCACACATACTGTGAAGGGAAGACACACGCAGGTGGACGAGGTTAACCATGACGAGACAAGGAAGACAAACCAGACAAAAGACAACATGCCCCCTCAAAATACAACAAAAACCCAACCCCACCGAGCCGAAACATGACACTCCAAAGTTTACTGATGAGCTAATCCTTTGAATCAGGAGTGTTGAAGGAGGGAAAACTATAAAACATGCAGCCCTCAACATCCGGAGTTTGAGACCTATGGTACTGTAACAATTGGTATGGGCTGGGTCAAAATTAATTTCTTTGATTAGCATCTTTTAATGGCAAGAAAGTGTTGCTACTGTGCCTTGTTGAAATGACGCCTCATTACCACCCACTACGCTTCATGGCGGAAAGTAATTGTTATGGACATTTGCCACGGTCCAGTCAAATTGTAAGTTCTGGACCTTTCTGATAAGCCATTTTTAATTTACGGTCATTTATGTTGGGTTTTCTGTTCTTATTATATATTAGATAGTCCAATGCTGGATAGTGGATAAAGCACAGATAAGAGAAGGACATTTGAAGAGAGTGGTCTTGGACAATGGACTGGAGGAAAGTGTGGAGGCCCTGGAGGCTGTTGAATGCATCTTGCCCCAATTGTCGTGGCCATGTAGTCGAGTGGGAAATGAAGTGATGTTAAAACAATTGTAATGGATGATGGCTGTGGGCATCACTCTGCTGAGCAGAAACAGATGTCTGCCTGTCTCATGTCGGGCAAAAAGAAAGGCAATGCTGTTACTTTAATAATGAAGTGAATCCCATACACTGTAAGCTCAGTCTTGAAAACAGAACACAGTTACCTCACCCACTTCAAAATTTTGTATTTATCTATTCATCCATTTTCTATACTGGACTCTACTATAATTGATCACGGGTAACTGTGATACTGACACGACGAGAGGAGGTAGGACTCAGACGCAGAATGTAAGTTGGCCAACAAGGCTGCAGCTTTAATCGCACGAAACTCAAATTGCCTCTCAAAGCGGGAAAAAAGGCTGAACAAAAAGAGCTCCAAACTGGAGATACAAAAAAGGGCACTCAAAAACAGGGACAACAAAAGGGGCTCCGCAAGGGAGGAAAACCAGGGCAAACTAAAGGCGCAAGGCAAGGCAAGGCAAGGCAAGGCAAGGCAAGGCTAGGCAAGGCAAGGCAAGGCAAGGCAAGGCTAGGCTAGGCTAGGCTAGGCTAGGCTAGGCTAGGCTAGGCTAGGCTAGGCTAGGCTAGGCATCAAACAAGGACTGTGGTACGAGGACTGTGAGGACGCTTCCATGCACTGAGATGTGACACTTCGGCAAATAACTGGAGAATGAAGGTGGCTTTTATTGTCCGGGTTGATTGGAAACAGGTGGTGCTGATCATGGGCGTGGACCGGTAATCATTGAGCTGCAGGAAGGGTAAGTGACCTGGGGTGAGAGTAGAGTCAGGACTATCAAAATAAAACAGGAACATGACTGTAAAACAAAAGCATGAACCGCCACTCTGGTGGCGGCGTGACAGATACTGGATTCCTTTGAAACAAGTGATCAGAATGTTATGATGTGTTTTTTGTTTTTGCTTGACTTGTGGCACAAAATTTGGAACCGGAGGCAGAAAGGACACACAACAAGTGGTAAAGTAAAAGTTTTGATATGCAAAAGTACAAACCTAGATCACTCAACAGGCACTGGATGGCACAACCAAAGTACAGTAACAACAAAGAACAGGGCCAGCGGACACGCCAGTGCCTGACAAAGAGTCATGGGAACATACTAGACGTTCTGGAGACTGGGAAACCAGTGCTTAAATGCTGAAAGTCACCAGGAGCCAATTCTGTGATAAAATAATGGGCCGATGTATCATGTACAGTCACATCACTACCCCCGCAAGCGGCACCCAATCAGGCTTTAGAGGGAACTTCCACCACGGTCATTATAACGGTGTTTGCATTGGAGGCAGACCAGAGACAAAATCGATTGATAGGTGGGACTAGAGACAGCTGGGGATGGTTCGAGGTTGCAGTAAACCTATGGAGTTGACCATTAGATTCACCATTCAGGCAGGTGATAGGATGTCACGATACCAGAAATTTAGTAGTCGATGACGATACCACTGAGATTGCACGATTCTCGATGCCATTTCGATACATTTCTGCGCAGGTTTTCACGTATAGTTTTATAAATGAGGCCCCAGGTGTTGTGTATCGATTAGTGATGGCAAAACGAGGCTTTCTGAAGCTCTGAACCACTTTGTCATAAAAGTGGTTCACTATCTGAAGCTTCATTCAGTCCCTTTGGGTGACCTCTAGTGTCAACAGGGATAATTGTGCACTTGAATTCATCATCCAAAAGACACCGTACAAATGTGACGCGCGTCGTGTGTAATAAATCTTAACATCACAATGTTTAATGTGGCAATTAGTTAAATGACATGGTAATGCAACTGTGTTTTATGAATGTGTAATTTGTAGCCTACCCCATTGTATAAATTACTGTACACCCATAAAGCAACAATAAAAAAAGAAAATGACTTTGAAATTTAGTTTGTCATTCATATTTTCTTTGGGAAAATATGGTGTACTTGGTGTACTGAGTGTTTACACTTGACATTGACCAACTATTCCGGAACCCCACCTCAACTCCCTGGCTCTTCTAATTGGCATTGGTGGACTGAGCTTTGTTTGATTATTTGATGTATATACAGATATTTGGTGATAAAACCTAAAATATGAATACATATTATGTATAGGCTATATTATAATTACAATACTAATATGCAACTAACTATATATAAAATATATAAGATTTATTTTTATTTTTATTTTTTTATCTCGCTTGGGTTACTATTTACTGGTGTATTGCCACATGTTTAATCCCCCACCAATTTCCTGAAGCAAAAAACGAGCTCATGTCTTGTTGAAGGTCACTAGAGTGGAACGCAACTTTTCTCATAAAACTTTTCATAAAACATAAAACTTTTCTCACTTTTCTCTTTTCTCATCTCTTCTCTTTTGTCGTGAAATAACGTTTCATTTGTTTCCGCTGTCTTGCATGTTTTGTCATTTTTATTGTGCTATGCTAGTGATCGCCTTGATTACTCAAGACAGATACAGTATTGCTGTCTTAATGGCATCTAAAACGAAATACGATATTGTACAACAATGTGCACATTTCCAGCATGTGAATGGGGTATATGCCACGGAAGAGGCAGGACTTCCGACTTCCGTGATTTTGCACATGAGCTTTGATTCCGGTTCCGGGTTGCGACGTGTGTGCCGCGTTCCAACACTCGCATCCCCCACCCCTGCGCCCCCCAACTGCGTGTTCGCATCGATTTTGCGGGAGCTTGCACGTCTCAGCTCTCTGACGTGCTTCGAACGACTGACAGACACATTACACACTCGCACTCGTCGACGGGAACTCGCAACCGAGAGGCACAGAGTTGGAAGCACAGGACGCAGCCAACACGTTGCAAACCGGAACCGGAATCAAAGCAAAAAGAGTCCCGCCTCTTCCGTGGCATATACCCCATATCCATGGTAGTAAAGTTACAGTTTTTTCCCCCAATATTTTAATAAAGGTTTCACTCCCATCCTTTTAATGGGCACACAACAAAATAAAGTCACAGGTTGAGGCCTTCAGAAAGCAACAGCTGTTGATTGATTTTGTAATATATTTTTTCGTGTTGTGTTTCAGGGGTGGATGCTTCTTTACCTCAGTTGCTCCAGTCATGGTGCAGTGCTGTTCAGAGTTCAGGGCAAGCCAGCAAGTGCAATTCCAACTGGCTCTTGATGGTATGCGACTTTGAAAACTTCTGCAGGAGCAAACTACTTCTGTCCATATTCAGTTGCATTTCATGGTTTTGGGGGGTCTGTAGCTTGTAGCTCATGATTTTTATTGTTTATGCCCAGTGTAAAAGCAAGAGTTCAATGTCAATAACAGTGAGGACGTTACACCTAAAAACAAACAAACAAAAAAAAAAAACGTTTTTTAACATATCGCTGGCATCAGGCTGAAACCTCCTCTGTCACAATTTGATGAAGTTCAGATTTTTTTCCATAAATCTATGCTATTCTAGCTGCAGTTTTTCCCAAATGAAATTATCTGTAAGTTGATTTAAAGTGTACTGTGGAAAATTAAGTGGGATCATAAGGGGATCTTTTATTATTATTATTATTATTATTATTATTATTATTATTATTATTATTATTATTATTATTATTATTATTATTATTATTATTAGTATTATTATTATTATTATTATTAGTAGTAGTAGTAGTAGTAGTAGAAGTAGTAGTAGTAGTAGTAGTAGTAGTATTAAATAAGTCTATTAAAATAAGTCTTTCTTCAATTTAGGATTATTTAAAATCATGTACAATCATACTACTATTACATTTGAAGTGATCCTCACTTGATGCAGCGAAAGCTTCTGACCATGTGGAACGGAGATATATCTTCATCTATCTATCATCTATCTATCTATCCACACTTTGAATAAATCAGACTTAAGTACTCATCACCGCAAGCCTCTGTTTGGACCTGCAACACCCAGACTGCTTTCCTCTGTAATGGTCAACTGCCTGGGTAAATTAGGTAGCAGATTAAGTTAACATAGGCACCAAACTGAAATGCAAACCTATCTTTTTTTTTTTTTTTTTTTTTTTTTTTGTTTTTTTTTTTTTTTTGTTTGAACATATAAACAGATAAACAGCAGAAATAAAACAGAAAACAACAACAATCAAAAGAGAAGAAAATCCCAATAAAATAATCATTCAATCAATCATAACTTACATGTTCAAAAGGGAGTAGGAAGAAGTTAAAAACTTATCTAGTCCTACCCCTTTTACTCAATATATTTAAACTTATTTCATTATGAATACAATTTTAATTTACTAATTATTAAAAATAATAATAATAATAATAATAAAAAAAATAATAATAATAATAAATGATATATATAATCCAAGTTATATATATATATATACACATATACATACATACACACATATATATATATATATATATATATATATATATACATATACACACATACATATACACACATATACACAAGTGCACTTAACATATTCACATTTACCAAAAACATATATACATAAATTTACTAAACATATACCATAATACCTATCTAGATCATTTACACATACTCACATGTACATTTTTCATATTCTGGTCTGACATAGATAATTTTTTTGAACTTTACTTTTAAACATTTTTTTAAACTCCAGCATTGAGTCACAATTTTTCAGAGCAATTTCCAAATGATTCCACAGATCAACACCTTTTACAGATACACACCTTTGCTTAATATTTGTTCTTGTTTTGGGTTTTTTGTACACACTTGTACCCCTTATATTATAAGGACTGTGTCTAATTTCAAATAACTTCTGAGTACTGTGGCAGAGTAAATTGTTATAAACTTTATACATTATTTGTGCTATTTTAAAATCCACCAAGTCATAAAATTTCATTGCATTTAATTTAATAAATAGTGGATGTGTTGGTTCTGTATATTTTGATCCATTAATAATTCTTATAGCTTTCTTTTGCAATTTGAAAACGGTGTTAGTATTTGTTTTATATGCCATTCCCCATAATTCCACACAATAGGTCAAATATGGTAATAATAGTGAACTATATAATATATATAATGATTTCATGTTTAAAACATCCTTACTTTTATAGAGTATCCCTATGATTTTTGACATTTTCCTTTTAACAGTTTCTATGTGTGGCTTCCAACATAATTTATCATCGATAATAACTCCAAGGAATTTATTTTCATTCACCCTTTCTATTTCAATTGAATTCACCATAATTTTGACTTGATGAGTGATTTGTCTAGTGCCAAAAACTATGAACTTGGTTTTATTTAAATTCAATGATAATTTATTTACATCAAACCATTTTTTTATTATATTCAATTCATACTCCACAGTAGTCAGAAGCTGCTTCAGGTTTTCTCCTGAACAATAGAAAGTTGTATCATCAGCAAATAAGACACTTTTCAATATTTTTGAGACATAGCAAATATCATTTATGTACAGTATAAATAATTTAGGGCCAAGCACAGACCCTTGGGGAACTCCATGAGTGATCTTCATGTGTTCTGATTGTACATTATTAAACTGCACATACTGATATCTATTTTCCAAATAACTTTTCATCCACTTATAAGCTAAACCTCTTATTCCATATTTATTTAATTTATTCATTAATATAGAATGATCTATAGTATCAAAAGCTTTTTTTAAATCCATAAAAATCCCAACAGTAAATTTTTTATTATCTATTTCGGTAGATATTGCTTCTACAAGCTCCATGACTGCCATTGAGGTGGTCCGTTTTTCTCTAAACCCATATTGGGTTTCACTTAAGAGCTTATGTTTCTCAATAAAATTATCCAATCTATATGAAAATAATTTTTCTAGAATTTTTGAGAACTGTGGCAACAATGATATTGGTCTGTAGTTATTAAACGTGTGTCTTTCTCCACTTTTATGAACAGGAATGACTTTGGCTATCTTCATTTTTGATGGAAATATACCAGTTTTAAATGATAAATTACAAATATATGTAAAAGGTTGTACAATATATTTCATAATACTTTTAACTAATGTCATATCAATGTTAAGACAGTCAGTAGACTTTTTATTTTTTAATGTTTTCACAACATTTAATACTTCTATATCATTAACATCATTAAGAAACATTGTGGATGAGTTATTTACAATGTTCTTATCTATTTCACGTTTGTTTCTTGGCTCTGGGATTTTGTTTGCCAAGTTACTGCCCACGTTAACTAGATATTCATTAAAATTATTAGCTATGTCAGAAATTTCATCAATTACCATATCGTTATCTTTTATAAAATATTGTGGAAAATTTGTTTTTTTAGAACTTTTTTTAATTACATGATTTAGTGTTTTCCATATTTCTTGTGTATTGCTTTTATTCTGTTCTAATAATTCATGGTAATAATCTTTCTTTCTTATTCGAATAATATTTGCTAATTTATTTTTATAGATCTTGTACTTTGTTTCAGCTTCCACAGTTCTCAATTTAATAAATCTTTTATATAAATTATTTTTCTTTTTGCATGCATTCTGTATTCCCTTCGTCATCCATGTCTTATTTGGACCTTTATACTTTCTTGTAATTTTAATTGATGGACAATGTTTATTATATAAAGAAATAATGGTTGACTGAAATTCACTATATGCAATATCAGGATCGTTATTTGAATAAACCTCAGACCAGTTGTGTTTCTCTAAATCCAACTTAAAGGCAGCCATGGAGCGTGTTGTTCTTACTCTAGTTTCAAATGTGTAAGTAGTCGGCTTCATTTTTTTATCAAAATAATCATAAAAAATTGCAAAGATCGGGAGGTGATCACTTATATCGTTAATAAGGAGTCCACTTTCTATTTTAAGGTCAATTTTATTTGTGAATATATTATCAATTAGTGTAGCTGTATCGATTGTTATTCTACTAGGTTTTATAATAACAGGAAATAAACTATTACTATACATCATATTTATAAAATCAGTTGTCTTCTGATGTCCATTAGGATTTAATAAATCAATGTTAAAATCACCACACAATATTCGCAATTTTTTATCATTTGTATAACTAAGGATATCTGTTAACTTATCGTTAAATGTATCAAGACATGATCCTGGTGTCCTATATATACAACTTATAATTACGTTTGATATATTTTTTATGTGAACTTCAATAGTTACACATTCCATTACATTATCCACAGTAGTAGTTAGATGTTCAATTTTACTACATTTGAAAACCTTATCAACATATATTGCAACTCCTCCTCCCCTTCTGTTTTCCCTATTCATTGTAAACAATTCATATCCTTCCATTTCTATATCGCTTATTTTCTCATTATCAAGCCATGTCTCTGCCTGGTTTTCTGAGAGGTGCTGTTAGCCATGAAAGATTTTACTGTTGCCAGTACTAGACCGATTTCAAAAGTACACCCTTTTTGGTCCCCACCTTTTTGCTCTCCCCATGACAAGAACTGTTGATGAGCGTTTGAAGTGCTTGAGGAGTTACGAAATTTGTGTCCTTCAAAAAAAAAAATTGATATATTTAATGCTTGATAGTGTTACAAACATATATAATGGCTTGGATAAGCGGCTGTTGTAACAGATTGCGGAATTAATTTATTGATACTTAATTTACTTGTTTACTTACCTACTTATATTTTTAATTTGTCTTGTGTGATGAATTTAACATTATTTTATTTATTTATTTACTTACTTGCCTACTTGTGCTATTTAATGTTTAATTTATTTTGTTATTTTGTTCTACCTGTCTTTATTTCATGACTGATTTTTACTCCATGTACACCACTTTGTATACAGAGGTGGTTGTTTTGTAAATAAAATGTAGTTATTTAAAATTTGATTTTTGTCATACATTGGTGCTATGTGGCTTCGGTGGCGCTGGCGAAAAACTGTGGCCCCTTTCACCAGCTGCTTGTGAGGGCGTGGGGGGACATTCGACGTCCCACGGTCCTTCACTAGAGGGCGCCTGGGACCGCTCTCAAATGACATCATACCTACGTACCAGGAAGTATCTCGACAACAGTTCAGCACTTCAATAAGCATACAAGACTCTTCTCTCAGCAGGCGCAATATATAGCCCATTTGACTGGAACAGATCAACATACAACGAATGTCGTGAAACATTAAGCTTACGCTACTACACTTGGACCGGAGGGTCGTGATCAAAACGACGAAAGAGGTCAGTTATGACTTGGTTAGCTTTCTATGTTGTAATGTGGACTCAAGTGATCATGTTAGCACGGCTAGAAGAATAATATTTTGAAAAGATGATTTTGTCTTTACCGTAGTGACATAACATTCGGCACATTATCTGTAGATATTTATTTGTATGACTTGGTTACAATGTTTGCAGCTCTATTGTGGTGTAGTTGCTGGTCTAAAAGATGTACCTGTGGATAATCTACAAGCTAGTTGTGACATTTAACTAGTTTCAAATTCACAGTAGTGAACGTTATGGTTTATTTATTTTTAATGTTTTTACATTTCAGACTGACCGTTTTCCAGCCTTTCAGAAGACTGCAACATTTATACTTAAATGTCTTCTGGGTGTCCACCCCAGTCACCTGCTGTGGCAAAGTCTGAAGTAACAATAGAGGGACAATGTCCACTGCTGGCTGCCACCTTTGCTTATTGGGACAATATCCTTGGTCCTCGTGTCCATCACATCTGGGCACCAAAGGGTGATCATGTGATGTTCCTCAGCGATGGAGATGTGACCTTTTTGGCCAATCATACATTAAATGGAGAGATTCTGCGCAGTGCAGAGTGTGGTGCAGTGGATATGAAGTTTTTTGTCCTGGCAGAGAAGGGCGTCATCATTGTGTCCCTCATCTTCGATGGTGAGCTCAAGGGAGACAAGAACACCTGCGCTTTGTCCATTATTCTGCCGCAGACAGAGCTGGCCTTCTACCTGCCTTTGCACACCATCTGCGTGGAGAGGCTAAAACATGCTATCCGCAAGGGACGTATTTGGATGCAAAAGGTACCTTTGACACTGATCACTACTAGAGACACTTGGAGTCATTTAACATTTGCTCTCTTCAAATAATGTGTCTTAAATGTCTTTAAAAATAATCTGTAGAACTAGATTATTGTAGATTATTCTAGGCATGGGTTGCCGGTTTCAAAACCGCTAACATTTTCCATCATACCATCCCTGCAGTAGAAGCATTTATTTATTTATTTACTTATTTATTTATTTATTTGTTTGTTTGTATTTTTTTATTTATTTTAATGAGAATGCTATGTTGAAATGATTATTCTCAACCAGCTAAGAGTTTGAGCGTGTTTACAAATGGTTAAATAAATTATGATATGTACATTATATTTTTGCTTAAGGCCATACCAGGCCTAGTTTATGCATGAAATTTCAGTCACTTATCCTGCTGATGTTCTCAGGTAAGCTGAAGCCTAACCCATGGGTGGGTGACAGGCTACACTCACCCTGAAGCGTTTGCCAGGCATTCGGCACTTTTCAGGACTAATTATGTTAACACATCTTGAGCTCCTACAAGGATATCTCGTGAACGCATGGTGGAAAGTCAATTTGAATTCATGTAATCGTTTTAAGTGTAATTATGTGAAATCAAGTGTCAATATGCTCCTTACTGTGGGTGGTTTCAGACAGAGTGGCTTCCTTAGGCACAAACCTAGTTTGGTTCCTTTTGTCAGTTTAATGTTCGAGTATTGGTATATTGACCTCTTACTTGCAGACGGTTTTTAATCCATACTGATTTTGATTGCTCATAGTCATACCACTATCATTCTAACAATGCATACTTACGATAAGTCAAATATATAAATATATGACAAAAGGACATGAAGTCTTGCTGGAGCGCAAGGGTTTATATGACATGAAAATATTATGTCTTTTTTGTTTTTGTTTTGTTTTGTTTTTGTTTTTTACTGCTGTCTTAGTGCACAAAAGTATTTCATATGGCAAACAAAGCAATACCACAAACTCACTAAAATGGGGCTTACCTCCACCTTCACTGAACAGAACGGATAACACTAGCTCATATAACAAGTTTATCTTACCAGCAGAAATAGAAACATTGTAGTCAATCTGTCTTAGACTGACATAAAACGGAAGTTGACATTTTTTATTTGGTGTCTTTCGCATTGATTTCTATGGTATAAGGATGATACTTATCAACCAAGCTTATTTTTTCTTGAGTTGACACTGAATGCGATTCTCAAATAAGTTGTTTAAAAAAAAAAAAAAGAGTTTGCTATTTATTCATGCTAGGGATGTCCCGATCCTGATCACGTGATCGGAAACCGAGTCCCGATCACGTTATTTTCAGCTGATAGGTATTGGGAGAAATTGATTGGGGTTTTCATTGTGAGCAATTTTGTTTTCATTATTATTTTTATTATTGGGTGACATGGTGGGTGACTGGTTAGCACATCCGCCTCCCGGTAAAGAGGACTCGGGTTCGAGTTCGGGCACCGGTCTTCCTGGGTGGAGTTTGCATGTTCTCCCCGTGCCTGCGTGGGTCTTCTCCGGATACTCCGGTCTCCTCCCACATTCCAAAGACATGCATAGCAGGTTAATTGGGCGCTCCGAATTGTCCCTAAGTGTGCTTGTGTGTGTGGATGGTTGTTTGTCTCCTTGTGCCCTGCGATTAACTGGCAACCAGTTCAGGGTGTACCCCGCCTACTGCCCATAGCCAACTGGGATAGGCTCCAGCACCCCCTGCGACCCTTGTGAGGTGCAAGCGGTTCAGAAAATGGATGGATGGATGATGATGATGATTATTATTATCATTATTATTATTATTATTATTATTGTTGTTATTATTATTATTATTAGTAGTAGTAGTAGTAGTATTTTAGGGGCTACAAAGCAACAAAATCATCAACAAAACTGTTTATTTTTATTTATTATTTTGTGCACTTCTGATGTCACCCCCCAAATTATTGGGATGGTTTTGTTCAAATGAAAATTTTTTTATTTTTTATTTTTTTTTTCTCCCTCCTTAACATTTACTGCCTTTGTCAATTGTATTTTTTAGAGCGGAGATAAATGGGGGCTAATCTGACTATGCTCCATAGTAAATGTTAAACTTGGAAACAATTTTACTGATGCCCAACCACCGGTAGATGACATCATTGCCCCATTTTATATGAATTTAACACAGTTTCAGAGTCCATGGGAGAAATGGCTGTATTTTGGCAAACCTACATTTTTCTACTGTCAATTATAAAAGAACGGGACGGGACAAAATGTAGGGAGTCTCTTCTGTTATTTGGTAGATTCGGTTTCTATATAATTATTGAACGTAATATCACATTGATATTAAAATTTTGGAATTTTTTTCAAATGGCTGGCAGTGAATGAGTTAATACTTTGCCGAGGAATTGGATCAGGACTTGGTATCGGCAGATCCTCAAAATCAGGTGACTCGAACTCAGACTTGGATGCAAAAAAAAAATGTGATCAGGGCATCCCTAATTCATGCATTTTGTTTTTGTTTGTTTTTGCTTTATTTTAGGGCTACAACATCATTGCAGTTCTAAGCTTGGAGATTGTTCCTATAATGGAGCTGCTTGCTTCCATGAAAACTCACAGTGTTCCTGAAGACATAGATGTGAGTAACTGGTCATATCATGAGAGGAAAAAAAAAAACTGCCAAAAAAAACCTGCCAAAAAAAAAAAACAACTCACATTGCTACGGTGAGTTGCTTACATGATTTGGTTGTCACAGTTTTTATGCCTAAACCTCTTCCACGTTCTAAAAACGTGCTAATAGGTCCAAGGTTCAATATTAAAACCCACCAAAATGCGGGCTGAAATTCATTTTGGCAGATGTTTATAAATACACATTAGCCAGTTTGTCCGTAATACATGAGACAACTGTGTCAGTCAGATATACAGTACTTTGAGAATTGAACTAATATTCCGATTCTCTCAGAATCATATTCATATTAGTAAAATAAAATTATGGTGCCTGCCTGTCGGCCTCATCTGCCAACCTGAAGAACTACTTGCTGTGACCCGGTGCAGATCACAAGTGTGGCTTAACAGAAAAATTCGGGAAAAAAAACAATCTTTTTATCTGCTGTAGGGAGTAGACTCATGCTGTCCTAGTAGTTGTACCATAGTAGAGTTCTTCATATAAGTTTAGCTTTACTTCCCATAGCTGTCGTGTTGGTGCTCTCACTCGTGTAGACTGATAACAGCTCCTCTCCTAGTTGATAGTCGACTCGTTAATCAATTTCACACAATTCTTAAGGATCAACTAACTGACTACTATGCCAATTTCTAGTGCCCCAACATATAATAGCACTTTTTGTTGAATTTTTTTTTCAGGTAGGGCTCTAGCGGTGTAATTAACTTTTAAATCACTTGTGAATACGCATTAACACTGATCAACAGCCTTGTGATGTTTTATGTTTCACAAATATGTGTTCACAACTGCAAATTGGAGAGTCCAACCTCATCCAACAATCTGACCACCCATTGTGTTCCTATGCATTTATTTCATCCGAATAGTCATGTTTTGACACTTAAAACCTCTTTGATAACATTGTCACTTGTTTTCCCACGTCTGACCAGATAAAAGACACCATGCTAAATGATGATGACATTGGGGACAGCTGCCACGAAGATTTCCTCCACAAGTAAGCGCTCCAGTCCTGGCAAATGGTGACAGATGATGAGCAGTGTCGGATTAACACCCATCAGTCCTCCAATGAGTAGAGGGGCTTAATGTAGAAGAAGTTTCTTCCAGCCAAAGATCAGGGCTAAATTGCTCTTGCTCAGAGTTTCAAATGTTTATTGCAGCATCTTGCTGAAATGCAAAATGGTCGGTAATCTAAAGTAATTTATTTGCAGGTGAAAGGACATTTATAGCTGAAGAGAGTTAAAGAATACAAACGGAGGAGATTATTTAATGTTAAGTCAGTGTAGATCATTTTTGGCCAGTCAGATCATCATGTTAAAAGCCATAAACTACAAAGAGGAGGACACATTGCATTTCTTGGCTCACTAGGATGGCAGTTGGCATGAACTCTTAGGTCCTCCTGATTTACTAACAGCCCAAATAGCTCGAGATAAATTGAGTGTACAGTCTTTATAGCGTGTGTGCTGCTGGTGGGCATGTTCCGTGTGATATACTAATATTGCAATCTTTTAGTAAAATTTCAAATATGGTACTAAATTGCATATTCACCCACTCTAATAGCTTGCACAAGCTGTTGGCAACAGCTGTAAAAGTGGTGGAGACATATTTAAAATATATTTTAAATATTTAAATATTTAATAGAGGGTTTTGCTCTTTAGGTAGAGCTGATTTTTCTATTACCGTGACACATTTGGGAGAGCGAATTACAGTTTGATGTGATAGAGTTGGAAGTGTTAGTGGAGGATTACCAAATGTATTACTACATACTAAGTTATAGAAAAGAAATTTATCGCTTTGAAGTTTGGTGAAGCCAGCAACCGCATAAGAGGCTGTTCGCAACTCATTTGCCGCCTATATTACGCATGGCAAGATAATGTCATCATAAATTGATTCTAATGGCGCTGATTGCTTTCAATTTGTGTGTCTTGTTTCTGTGATTCAGAGCCATCAGCTCTCATCTCCAGACTTGTGGTTGTTCAGTTGTGGTTGGAAGCAACCCAGAGAAAGTAAACAAGGTAAATTCACCAGAACGCAGTGACTTGGCACAGACTCCTTTGTATGTTTTGCTACATATGGTTCATCTAAAAAGTCTACACACCCCTGCTGAAATGCAAGGTGTTTTTGTGATGATAAAAAAAAACCCTTCAAGATACTACTTTGTTGCAGCAAATATGACTTTCATTTCAGCACTTTGTTTTCTTGATCTTGAAATGTTCCAAATCATTTAGATTGTGAGGGCATCTCCTACGCACCATTTTCATATCATCTCATAGATGTTTGATCAGATTCAGTTCTGGACTGTAACTTGTCCATTGCAAGTCCTTAATCTTCTCCTACTAAAACTATTCTTTGTTGATTTGGAATGTGTGCCAATGATCAGTAGTGGAACACCCAAATTCTGTGCCCGCTACATAAGCTTTCTCAGGACATTGAATCGATCGCAATTGAACTGTTCTATTTACCGGTATATGATTGGAGACGTTTTAGCCTCTCATCCGAGATGGCTGATGAAGCCATTTGAAATCAGTCCAATGCCCTGAGAGTAAAATGACCTGGATGAATGAGAATATTTACAAGCACCCCTCCAATAGCCTCCTGAAAAATACAGGAACAACGTCGTCTATCTTTAACTTGTACTTCAATTAATTATGAGGTCATTAAGTTTAATCACTTGGGTTCATTAAACTTAATATATTGACCTGGATTCACTTAATGCTATTGTGTGTAACCACTTGAAGCAGTTCAATTAAGTTGGTCAAGAGTTCTCTTTTTAAACTGAAGTTTGTTCACAATCCTCTTTTGGGAGTGCATGTGCCCCCACTACTATAAACACGGCTAAAAACGCCATTTTGCCACTTGCTGTCGACTGAAAATGTCATCATGGCTGCTCAGGGCTCAGGTAACAATCAATCATGGCTCAGCTTCAGAATACAGGTTAAAAAAAACAGGTGGATTTTGATGCTTAATTCATATTCCACATACACAATATTAATCAGAATGCCATCTTTAAACTAGTGGGTCTGCATAGAACGTACTATTGTAAATAAAATATGTGGGTTGACTTCCCCTTCAGAGTTCTTGGTCTCGCGCTCTCCCTCTTTTTTTTTTTTTTTTTTTTTTTTTTTTCCAGTAATAAAGTGTGCGTTTGTGTAGACTTTCTCATATTTACTTTGAGTGTTTTGAAGTGTGTTGTGCCCTGCATGCAGTTCCATGTCTTTTAATCATTTACTGATTACAGAGATAACACCTAAGAAAAGCATCTACTTGGTGTATTTATATTAGATTTTCCTAATGAGTGCAAACTTGCACACTGTATATTTACTGGGTATATTTGCTTCACGCGTTTCCAGCGCGTGGGAACTGGCAACTTTAAGTTAACTTATCAACTTAAAGCAATCCTGATTTCTGACTACTCGTGGTGGAAATAGGCAACATTTTATCTATAATGGTTTAAAGTCTTGTTTTTTTTTATGTACTATTTCTGAATCTATATTTTGACAGATTGTGCGAACACTTTGCCTCTTTCTTACTGCTGCTGAGAAGAAATGCTCTCGCCTATGCAAGGCAGACTCATCCTTCAAATATGATACAGGCCTCTTTGTTCAGGGTCTGCTAAAGGTAAGCAACCCATTCATAGTCTGTTACTTTTTAGGAGGAATTGCTAACTATGTTTGTTGGCTTGTTCCTAAAGTTATTGTTGTTTTTGAAGTTTACATTCCATAAAGGTGTTCAATTTAACACAATAAAGCAGGCTAAATTGCACACTTTTAAAATATTCTCATAATGTGTACATAACCCTAACTTTTGGAACACAAAAAGAGACTTGTTAAACAAAGCAAACAAAGTTGGCAGAGTTTTTCTCTGTCTGAGGAGTCATTGTGGTACAAAATAGCTGTTATGCAGTTTCTTGTTTTGACTGAACTTTTTATGTGAACGGCAACAACAAAAAAGGGACAAACCACAAGGAGAGAAAATGACAACCTGCTTGCCAGAAGATATACTATTCTTTGAAGCTTATTTTGCACATATATTTTTAGCCTCTGACTTGCTTCCTTTGTATGGTTTTGTTTACATGAGACCCCATCAATTCTTTGAAATAGTTTTTCATATATTGGTATTTTTCTTATTAAACTCAAATTTGTTCAACTGGCCATGTATCATTTTTGCCTTGACGTACAAGTTTTTTAGATATTGCTAAGTAATGTTTGTCAAATCAATATGTGTAGTTCCATTCATTCATTTCCTTTGTGTTTTTCAGGACTCCACTGGTAGCTTTGTACTGCCCTTCCGCCAGGTTCTCTACTCACCTTACCCGACCACACACATCGACGTCGACATCAACACAGTCAAGCAAATGCCACCCTGTCATGAGCATACTTACAACCAACGTGGCTATATGCGGTCTGAGCTCAATACACTTTGGAAGACTGACAGCGAAGAGGACATACCGCCTGACACTGTCATCCCCACTGATGACACCTTTACACCTGACTTGTAAGCCAGTCGCTTTTGTGCTGCTTCAGAAACATTTGTCTGTAATTCCACAACAACAATATAGTATAGTATACCTTTTTTTTCCTAGGAATATATTTCAAGATGTAATGCATAAAGATACCTTGGTGAAGTCATTTATAGATGAGGTAAGTTTTTAAACTTTTCACCCTTCCACTTTCTGCACCGAGGTTGATGGGACATACATTGAACTGACACTAATAAACCTTTGAGTAAACTTTATGTAACAACTTTATAGAGCAACAGCAAACACAGTCGTAACAGAGCTGTACCTAAGATAAAAGCTAAAACGATAATATTGATAAAATAAAACAATAAATAAATGATCAATGAATAAATAAATATTCTTTTCCAATAAACATGTCAGAAGAACTCCCTTCACGACCGAGCCTCTAAAGTGACATGGGGCAAAAAAAAAAAAAAAAAGAAGAAAAAAAAGGAAACAAGTTTCTCATTAGGACAAGAAAACTTACTAGTTAGGACAGGACTGTAGTCCCTTGCATGCTAGCATGGGAGACACTATAACTATTGTTCACTAGGGACGTAACGAAAACGGTAATATCGTGATATTGCGATGTTAAAACTGCCACAATATCTTGTCGTCGTCATGTCACAATATTAAAAGCAGCACATCTGTTAAAAATGTTCGGTTGATTTCCATTTGTCCAGTTCTAGCACCCTCTGGTGGCTTGTTTTTGAGTGCAGTTTAATTTTCACAAGGCATGTTTCAGCCCTTCTATGTTTAAAATCATACTAATGGTCAGATGAAGAGGAATGTAATATGCTTGTGAACAGAATCAGTATGTGTAGGAACTCAATGTGTGCCTGCATTAGCAAATAAATGCCTCAATATATTAAATATCCATTTTATATATAATCTTTTTATATTTTTAGTAGTAATGTACAAAAGCACAATATTGTGTTTTTTTTTTTTTACACAATATTGTGACCTTTTTTTGTATCGCCAACCTCCTGACAATATTGTGATAATTATTGTATCGTGACCTTCATATCGTGATGTTTGGATATCGTTACATACCTAATGCTCACATGTTAAGGAGTTTCTCATCCTAATGAAAACGTTTCTGGTTCAAACAAGGAAACTTTCTTCTTCAAACGTGTTCGGATGAGAAAGTTTCTCATCCTAATGAGAAACATATCCCCCTACACCCCACTTCATGTCACTTTAGTCCAGGGGTAGGGATGATAATGATGATAACGAGTCCGCTGCGTTGAAAAACAACAACAAAAATGTGTGAGGGACATGGAAAACAGGCGGGACAGCGGCTCTCGAGGACCAGGGTTCCCTACGCCTGCTTTAGGGGCTGCGTACAAAATTATTGAAAAAGAAAAAGATGATAAATAACAAAAGGAGGAAGATAACAGAGCTCTTTGGTTTGAAGTTACTTTCTTTCAAACCAATTAAAAAGAAGAAAAGATGAACGCCATAGCGCTACAACAGAGCTCTTGTAACAGGCTGCCAACTCAGAAGCACCTTTTTGATCCTGACACAAATATCCATAGTCACATGAAGACAATTACTGTGGGAGGAAGCCAGACTACCAAGAGAGACCCGAATCAATCTGAGCGAGTACATGCAATATCCCACAAATTTGATTTAGTTTGATTCGTAATTGTATTTTCTAACAGCAGGAAATCTAAATGTAGTCGAGCGACATTTTGAAGGACAAAAACATTTCCACCGAGCGATACAATGGCCCATATGCACGGCAGTGTGTGAAGCGTTTCCAGTGGAAAGGTCAGATGACGTAACAGTTTCCACTGTCAATATCTTACAAGCTACTGGGTCTGTAACTGATGCCTCTTGTTAAATTTGTGACAACCTGGGGTTTTGTGATGGATATATTCAACAATTTGGTCCGAGCACCTTTCAAGTTTTAAATGACATCAAAGGTTTTTGCTTTTCAAAGACGAGGAGCTAGCTTCCCCAGCCAACACAAAGCTATATTGTTCAATATCGACTTGGTTTGGAGTTTAAATACGTTTCCAATGCTGACTAGAAGGTAGCATGCAAGTACACAGAATGCATGTTAACTGATATTACACCAGTGTGACAGAGTGTAAGATGCATCCCTTTCCTCCTATAAACAGTTACACTTTTCATTTTCATGTGAAAACAGGTTAATTCCAAAGCCATAAAATTATTTCTATTATCGCTGGCTTTGAGTGGAACATATACCCCCCAAATCCTTGCTTTTCAGGAGACCAAAAAAACCCAACATTAAACATTACATTGTCAAAGAGAGCAAGCCATTTTAAACGCTTTATAGATGGGCAGATAATTAGTAGAAATAACACGTAACCAATAGCATGGGTTTGTGAAAAAATGTTCCATTTACAAAAATTGTGATGGGGTTTTGGCCGTATGCCAGGCGGTATATAGAAAATGATTACAGTACATGTTTCGAACAAAAGCTTGATTTGATATTGTATGTCACAAAAGGTGTTCATGCTGAAGCCTGGCCTTTCCCTGCGGAGTGCCTACTTGGCGCAGTTCCTGTTGCTGCTCCACAGAAAAGCCCTCACACTTCTTAAGTACATCGAGGATGAGACGTAAGTGTTTCCCCAATTTTTGGTCACATTCGTAATGATATTATTAGGGGCATTCTAATTTGACTTTTCACTGACTGAGGAAAATACGCAGCAGTAATCCAATTCACCACAATTCACAACATAGTTTCTTCTTATTTAAAGGCCATGTTCTCATATTTGTTTTCCAGTCATATTTTCATCTGCTGAGCTTGTGTTGCAGACTAACCACCCTATTTGAGAAGGACTGGTGTAAAGAGAAATGCAGACTCAGAGAATACCAAAATCAAATTTGTGATGCAGACAGTAGTGTCACCTCACTGCTGATGTCTTGGCGCTGGTTTGCAAATAATGGAAATATTACCAAATTGATTCAGATCAACGGCAAAATGCCTGGCCACAGAAATACAATAAATAAATTGTCCCCTTTTGAAGCGGTGCAACCAGTACAAGCGCAGCTTTGCCAATCAGTGTGTAACGATCAATCAGCCTGCTGCCATCACATCTGATATGGATGTATTTCAATATGTCATAGATTGTTTCATGTTGCTGCTGTCTGTTCTACATTTGAGAAAATTAAAACATATTTTATCCTAATAGGTTGAAATATTGTTTTGGTAACATTCTGGTAAACAATAACAGAAAACATTCCGGTACTCGATTGCCATCCAATCATTGTTGCAAATCAGATCCAAACCAAGTTTCCCAGTTAAGCTGAACCTGTTTGCTCACAGCACTAGTGCTGTCTATTCTTCTGGGTATCACGAGTCAATTCAATTTTGAATTGTTCAGGTTACTATTTACTTCAGTTTTGATTCTTTAGGTTGTGTTTTGATTTCATATTGATTGAAATGCTTTGAAGTTGATTCAGTAAGAAGTAGAAATGCTCAAATAATAATTCTTTCCTCTTGGAAATTGTGATTAAAAAAAAAAAATAAAAAATCCGCCTAGCAACATATCCTTTGTTCTGGATTTTCACTGAATCCAAAATGACCCAAAACATGAGAGTTGGAAGTTTAGGGTCCTGGCTTCGCAATTGCTTCTGCTTGCTCTCGTAGCTATTTTATTATTTGGTTAAGTATGACCTCCGTCACCAAATGTACATCATTTTACAGGCGACGGGATTGGTTATCTTGACAGCGTTGTGAAGCAGCATGCGATTAAATTAGATGCTGTGTTGGAGAAGTCGCTAACTTTTGTCCCTCTTACCTTTCCAGTCAAAAGGGGAAGAAACCTTTCCGGTCCTTGCGCAACTTAAAGACCGACCTCGATCTGACGGTGGAAGGAGACCTGAACATTGTCATGGCCTTTGCTGAGAAGTTGAGAGCAGGACTTCACTCATTTGTGTTTGGAAAGCCATTGTACACCAGTATGCAGGAAAGAGATGTACTCATGAACTTTTGATTTGGTTATTCAACTGCACTTCTTGGCTTTAAAATTGTTCCGTTTTTTTTTGTTTTGTTTTTTTTTTTTAAACAGAAATAGTTTGTATGTTTATATTTTCTTTCCATACCAACAATGCCATTTACCGGTTTTTCATTCATTTGTCTCTTCTTTTATACAAGGAATCACTTCAAATAAGTACCGGTACTGTTTCTCTGAGCCATTTTATTTTATTTCCCTAATCCACTTTTATAATGTGTTTTAAGAAGATAAATGTTATTATATGCTATGGATAACATGCATGTATTAGATGATGGTGTTAAAATAGTATGCTGCCTATCTGTCTTTTGTACATGTCTTTGAAATGCTATTTATTGAAAGTAGCTGTTGTTTTATTTGGCTGTGTGAAGCAAGTGCCTATTTTGGTGAATAGTACAATTTACCGCAGTTTTCTGTTTTGTTGTCATTGAATAAGATTAATGAATGTCTGTGTTGAATGTGAATGTTACAAATCCATTGACATAATTAAAATATTGAGTTTAATCCCCAAACTGGAGATTTAATCAAAGACAAAGACAAAAGCGCTCTAAATAGAACTGTTTGCAATCCCTCTTGACAGAGTAGACTGGTGTGCACGCATTTACTCAACTGTGCATGACATGGATTTGCTCTGATTATTCTCCTCAGCAATACTGTAATCCAAATATTTGTTAAGATCAACTTTGTGATTTGAATATCCCTGACAAATCTTACTTTATATGTACTGGCAAGTTTCAGTGTATTTCCACAGTTTGCAGACCTTAATAATATGTAGGGAACATTTTGAAATGTATATTGACTTATCATCTTGGGAAGAGTTTTTTATTTTATTTTATTTATTTATGTGGAGGAAATGGATGGATGGATATTTTTTTTCGAACAGGCCCATGAGTTGCTCATGTATGGCGGTCCAAAACTGCCAAAATTAAAAATAAATAAGTAAAAGTGAAAATAAAAATTAATATAAAAACTATAATTAAAAAATTAAATGCATAAAATATAGACATGGAAATAAAAACTATATATTTAAGTTTTGAATTATATTTTTAGATTCGTTTTTATTTTCATGTTCATTTATTTATTTATTATTATTTTAATTTTGGCAGTTTTGGTCCTCTTTACTCATGTGGTCCATGGGGGCTACTTCATGCCCGCGGGCACCACGTTGGTGAGCCTGCTAATCTATTTTTGCCTCTAGATGGAATAGTAGAGAGAAAAGTACAAGGAGTTATGAGGGTCGAATCTGTCCCAAATTCACAGCCATGAATACAATCCAGTTCCGTTTGAACATGTAACGTCATCGTTTTCCTAGCTGGCCGTGAACTATCATGGGTGTCATAAGATAAGGTCATTCTCTCATTTGTGAGGCTGTTCAGGCTGCTCGCTCACTGTTCTCACTTATGGGAAAACAATAGTTTTCGTCAGAGCCCAGACGGTAAGATGGGAGTACAGTACTGTATTGTTACATGCAGCAGTGATTGTCAAGCAGTAGCGGTTGTAGCTTAATGGCACCCGGTGGGAGACTTTGGTGGCCCCCACCTCACCACCAACAAAACACACTGCAATAGAACATACTTTATATTTTCTTTGTAATATATTGAATTACAGCACAAACATGGCAACTGCAAAAATTTAGAATTCGTAAACATGCAGATTAATAATATAATAATACGAATAAGAAATAAGATGAGCAGCACGATGGATGACTGGTTAGAACGTTTGCTTCCCAGCGCTGAGGACGCAAGATCGAGTCCATGCTTCGGCCTTCCTGGGTGGAGTCTCCATGTTCTTCCCGAACCTGCGTGGGTCTTTTCCGGGTACTCCGGTCTCCTCCCACATTCCAAAGACATGCATGGCAGGTTAATTGGGCGCACTGAATTGTCTCTAGATGTGTTTGTGAGTGTGGATGCTTGGTCATCTCTGTGTGCCCTGTGATTGGCTGGCAACCAGTTCAGGGTGTACCCCGCATCTCTAGTTGCAGAAGTTCACCTATATAGTTATCAGTAACATTGTCAATAAAATGTCATTATTCCACTAGATATATATAAAAAAAAATCCTATTCAGTTATTGTAATATAAAGACATCCACCATAGAGGCACATGTCATGGCGAACTGTGGATATGGCCTATCGATATTAGCAAGGGCAGACCAGCTAAAATGCACGCATAGCTCAATAAACTACACAGCATAAAAAACATTGTATTATGTTGACTATGTTTGTTATGATACTGATAAATTGTTTTTAGAACATATTTGATTGCCCACATTAGTCAGACTCAGTAGTACTGTATTCTGAATATATGCCAATACACTCGTTTGTATTACAGGTGTTATACACTCATGGTAGTGTTTCTACGTATTAAATTATTACAAAATAATTCATAACACATTTTAAACACTTATGATTGAATATTTTGTTAAACATTAGTTTGGCGGACTTATTTATATATTTTTTTTCAGTATTGGGCCTGGGATTAACACATGTTTTAAACATGTGGATTTAACATCACTTGAATTACTTTATGAATGATCACATTACACCGTAAAACGCGCACTAGCATCTACTGAAACTCAAACAGAATTTGCCTCTCCCTCCTACAGCCCCTTGAATCAGTGGGTGCTGGTGTCTGTGGATCTCACTTTGCTTTATCTATCCTTCCCTCCTTCCTCTCTTTAGTTTTTCCTCTGGTCACTTGAGATCTCAATTTATTGGAAGTTTGAGGTTTCTGGGGTTGGCATAAGACTCTGGTTTTGTAACCACGCAGGAGGGGTTTGGTTGGTGCTGGATTTCACTTTGATGGATTGGATGTACGGGCTTCTATGGATCTCACTCTGCCTCATCGATCCTTCCCTCCTTCCTCTCTTTAGTTTTTCCTCTGGTCTCTTGAGATCTCGTTAATTTGTTGGAATTTAGAGGCTTCCGGGGTTGGCGTAAGACTTTGATTTTGTAACCATGGGGAAGGCAGGAAGTGTTTGGTCGGTGCTGGATTTCACTTTGATTTATCTTTCTTTTCTCTTTATTTTTTCTGACCTTTTCTCTGGTCTCCTGACCATTTGAACATCTTGACTCTGGCAAGACTCTGAAGTACCTGGTTAAGGCGAAGGGTAATGGGATATTTATAAGGTTTTAGGTGAATTAATGAGTATAAATTTATACGTATTTGCACGCACGCACGCACGCAAACGCACGCACACAAACGCACGCAAACGCACGCACACATACACACACACACACACACACACACACACACACACAAAAAGAGCAATGATGATAAGACGTTGAATCGGTAAGACTACCGAATGAACAATTCTGAGCTCTTTTAAAAAAAAAGAAAAAAGAAAAAAAAGAAAAAAAACATTTGATTGCCCACATTAGTCAGACTCAGTAGTACTGTATTCTGAATATATGCCAATACACTCGTTTGTATTACAGGTGTTATACACTCATGGTAGTGTTTCTACGTATTAAAGTATTACAAAATAATTCATAAAACATTTTAAACACTTATGATTGAATATTTTGTTAAACATTAGTTTGGCGGACTTATTTCTATTTTTTTTCAGTATTGGGCCTGGGATTAACACATGTTTTAAACATGTGGATTTAACATCACTTGAATTACTTTATGAATGATCACATTACAACGTAAAACGCGCACCTCTTGGAGGAGAAAAAAAAGTTTTTTTGTTTTTTTTCTGCGATTTCAACATAAGTCTCGTCCCACTCTGACGACATTGGTTTTGATTGGTACAATAAGCTGTACGTCAACAACAGTTTGCGCTTTCATTGGTCAGGTGAGACTTGCCATTTTCTTTCTATTGGTCGTTTCAGTAGCAGATGCCGTCAGAACCGGAAGAGATGTTGACTGGCCGTAAGCCAGGTAAATATTCAACAGAGATGGATTCTCTCCATGCCTGACACCATAAAATGACAACAACCGCTGGATAACCGGAGCAAAGATGAACCGGCGGCCTTTACGGAGGGCATCGAGGTACTGTAATGTCGTTAAGCTACTTAATTTCATTTATTATTAAAGGTGAAGTTGCAGGGTGCGGCCCGCTGTCATTAGCGTGCTAGCTACACACAGGGCTAACTTTATGATATGTACCATTTAGCTTTATTATTGACTATTATTGACCTGAAATCGCAAATGTCATTTGTCAAGTGGTCGGAAACGTGTCTCTGAACAGCATCCTCGAAGAATGTTCCATTTCAAATGGGCCATCATTACATGCTCGTTCTTGAAGAGTAGTAAACTGTACTGTGGAAATTACTTAAGATTTAGGATTATCTCGGCTGGTTCCAGGCATGGCTTTCCCTTTCCCATGTCTTTGTATTGTCCGCTAGATGTTTACGAGTAATATTTGCAAATGCATGCCTTCGTGTTTTGGCACTCTAAGTGTAAACAAAGCAAGTTAAAGTTACAGTTCATCACCTGATACGTGGACGAATTTCAATGCAGTCACCGTGATTTGTTTGGGATAAAATGACGTTTTACTGTTAATAGCCTAATGTCAATGCAATTGCACATAACGGCACAGACTATTGAATCGCAAAAGATTTATTTTTGTCCACCAGGTGCTGGGAACTTTTTCTGTTATGATAATTGATTTATCCTACCTGATGTTTTCAAGTAGTTGTAGCGAAGATTTGTAGAGGTAATCAAACTTTACTTACCTAAACTCTGAACTTTCTTGCCTATAATAGTTGCACTGTACACAATGTACAGTATCTGGATACAAGATACATTTGAGTGAGTTTGCTTGCCTCAGAAAATAGTGAATGGTGATGATTTTTTTTTTTTTCCCCAAACATTTTTTTTTCTGGATTAGTAGGGATTTGTGTTGGTGTGCATCAGTTCTCAAGCTTTTGACCGCTAAGCATGGCTGAATGAACTTACTGCAAATACCCTTTGCTGCACGCACATGTATAAACTCCCTCCAACAATACCTCATCACAAACAAATCCATTCCTCCAATAGGAACTAAAATAACCATGAACGCAAGACATACAGTAACCTGTATGGTCACATTACATAGGGATACATACTAGAGATAGACCGATATGCTTTTTTCAGGGCCGATACCGATTCCGATTATCGGTAGTCAAGGAGGCAGATAACCGATATTTGAAGCCGATATTCATTTGCAGTAAAAGTTAAAATGTTGGCACCAAATTTTTGAATAATGCAAACCCTAACCGTTCTTTACAATGGATTCTCACACTGCACTTTTCATTTTACATCCTTCTATCTGCAATAAGACGTTGGTGGCGGGGGGAGTTAAATGTGGGGGCCAATGTGACATTACCTTTTATAGCATTTGGGATACTTGTAGTTTTATTCTATAAATGTTATATTTTTATATTTTGAAGTAATAGGAGGAACCCTGTCATTCAAAATGTGCATCAGCTGTGGCATTACTTATTACTACAGCAAAAAATAAAATAAAAAAAATTCCATGAGAAAAACTATTCATCCCTGAACACCATACAGTTCTTGTAGACCTTATTATAATTATTGTTATTGTTACCATATAGACAGTTTTGATAAGCTGAGGATCTTAAATCGAGAACAGCAATATCATGCTACTCCTCTCTACAAGAGAACTGTCAAAAGACACTTCATCATGTAGTTTAGTGCCACTTAGGATGCCCCAATCAACGCAGAAAAAGGTAGAGTAAAATAACTTGGTTATAATAATAGTAAGAATAACTTGGTTAAACAGACATTGTTGCGGTGGACCGCTGCCACTTTCTGCTGTTTAATGTGTTTTACACTTATAGACACGTGTGTGTATATGGGCCCACTATTCTCTCACTACTGTACTGTACTGTATCACTTAATGGCACAGATGTACTTGTCTAAATAATAACTGGGCTGCAACATTGCTAATTCACATTAACAAGCACTGTCTTAGCTGTCCACATGAATAGTTACTAACACACGAGAAAGTTATACAACACACCAAACATGAGCTCATTATTCAAAGTATGATGCACGTAACGAAATTACATCACTGAACATTAATTGCAGCCGACTACGGCCGTAGATGTTACATATTAGTGGCATCCATTGAGAGCATAATGTCCCAACTCACAGCAGACATGACGTGAAAAGAGAGACAAAACAAGCAAATAAGCACACTATACTTTAGTGCACTTCTCTACTAATGCCAAACATACGGAAGAGAACACGTTCGTGTAGTTAAACGGTGTTTGAGACACTTAATTAGTTACGGAGCGGACTTTAACGAGGTGCACAACGAGCTGTCAATCAAATCGACGTCGAAGCTTAAGGCACACAATGGCAAACCAGTGCGACAAATAAACACAATATAAAGTAACTAAACGCTATTTAGTGTCACTGTGGCATCTCACTGCATAATAACCGCTATGCAACAAGTAGTGGACGTGACCCAGAATGCAATGTGTGCGTCACGAGAGGTAAATATAATGACATTACTCTACTCTTAACATGGAACTAGACAATATAATAATGACAACTGTTAATATTTGGAACCTTTCTAACAAACATTATTTACTTAATTAAGTGAAAATGTGTGTGATTCCCTCCCCGAGTAGTTCAAGTAGCGAATTAGCTACTGGGTGTTAGCCTACATGCTAAGCTGAACACACCACTGTTAGCTAGCGGGGATTCAATGCAAGGCAATGCAGCTCCATTCATATAGTGCATTTAATACACAACATATTTCAATGTGTTTAGCTTATCATGGTGAAACGATCGGCGGAGTCTCTTCTCTTTTAACTTACCTTCGAAGCATGTGTCTCGCGTTGTGTCCGTGGGTGCGTGTGTGACCGGCTACTGTGATACACGGCATACACTACTGATTGGTTCTGGCTCTTGCACGGCTAACCAATCAAATGCTGCTATGGGCGTTACATTGCTGGAGTTGGACTCCATAACAGACAGAGACGCTCTGGGCTGCATTCGAAGCGAAAAGACGGAGTTTTAAATGGATCGCTCATATCGGCCGTCAGATTAATAAAACAGACCGATACCGATATGTACCAATTTGTCAAATATCGGCCCCGATTATCGGCCCGACCGATTATCGGTCTATCTCTACATACTAGTCTGCAGTGGTCTTTCATTCCTAAAGTGGCAATGTAACCTGAATTCTAGCACTAATCTGTCACTAACCTGTGCTGAACAAGTACATGGTAGTAAATTGTAGTAAATATTCAATGATTGATTCATTGAAATACCAACGACTAGAATGGACGATGGAAGCCCAGTAGATGATTAGGTATTGTAAACAGAAGCAGAGATGGGAAAAGTACTGACATTCTGTACGTGAGTAAAAGTACAAGTACTTGCATAAAGATGACTTTGGTAAAAGTAAAAGTAGTCATTCAAATAATTACTCAAGTAAAAGTAAAAAAGTACAGGCTCTAAATTGTACTTCACGAGTAAAAGTAAAAAGTATTTTTCCCGGATGTTTCCTCCTCGTGTCATATAATTTAAAGACAATTAAATTTAAAAGATCATCACATAATCTTTTAAATTTAAATTTCTTCCGTTTTCACTCAGGAAACTGCACTACATAAATACAGTTTTTATATCCATGAACTCCTCAATCTACACCTCTGGGCTTCTGTTAATGTGTGGTGGTGATTTTTTTCCTAAACCCCCACCCCCCCAGCCTGTATTTTGCCATTTTGTGTTTGTTTTGTCAACAGCGGGACATTTTTGTGGACAGACAGTTGCTTACCCCTCCAGCCAATCGCAGAGCGGGGGTTGGCGGGGGTGGGGGGCGTGTCACAGACGGGGCCGAGCGAATTTGTCTCCTGCATGACGTCACTCCCGTGGCAACTCGACAGCATGCACAGATTTTTTTTTCTTTTTTCACTCACTCACTCACTCACTCACTCACTCACTCACTCACTCACTCACTCACTCACTCACACACACAAGCTTAAAAAAAAATAAAAATCTGTGCGTGCTGTCAAGGTCCCGATTTGTAGACGATCCTATTTGCACAGACAAATCCATTATAAAGATGTTTTGTTCCTGATTATTTTTATATTTTGTGTTACCAAGCTATGGGAGCTGTTGGTTAATTTACAACTGTTCCACAGTTGCTCAGTTATTTAACAAACAAGTCATAAGATTTATATCTGTTTGTTTTTCCCCTTGTTTACAAAGTTGGAGAGGTGTGGATCAGTATTGGTATCGGTATTGGCAGATACTGAACCCAAGGTATCGTGGTGAAAAAAGTGTATCGGAAGTTCGGAACATCCCTAGTTTGTAACTTGCAACTGATGTCAACAAAGGAACTCCTGCAGTATACCCTGAACTATATTTATTTTTAAGTAAACTATGTTAATATGCAGGAAAACTATACGTATTGTGATCATGTTTGCTGCCGATTCCAATACCGATCACACATGAGTGAAACATGCCTGTCATATGGATAGATTAGCTGTAAATGTATTTTAATCATCGTTTTTTTCTTTTTTCTGCAAACTTGCATACAAATCAAGTGGAATATAGGAATCACAACAGTTTGTGGAGGCTTTCCCCCCTTTCCCCCAGCGTTTTATTAGTCCGGTGGCTCAACAGACTTTTCTTGCCTCCCTATGTGTTTTGGGTTTTGTTTTGTTTTTACGTATTCATTCAGCATTTTTTTCATCATCAGCTCTCTCAATCCCCCCCCCCTTCATTCACTTTTATCATGTTTTACTAATGTGAAATGTATCTTGATGGGAATGTGTTTGTGAGCCCGGTTGAAGAAGATTCTATTCTATTCTATTCTATTCTATTCTTTTCTATTCCATTATATTCTATTCAAGACAGACGATAGTCCAAACCCCTCGCCATTCGTAGGGCTGCATGATATTGGAAAAACATGCGAAATGCGATATAGTTGTTGAATATCGAGATATCGATATTATTGCGATATTTAATATGTACCTAAAGAAATAACATTTTTATTGTCAAATGAAAGAATAAAAAAAAAAATCATGTGGTAAAATAAGCAAGTTCAATATGTTCCTAGTTAATTCATTGTAATTAATTACCCTAGATGATCAATTATTGGATGGTGATGCACATTTAAGTTTATGTCTGATTGGTCAATTTTAGGTAAAAGCAAAAAATTCCATATGAAAATGATTGCATTGTCTTTACGTTATGCATATTGCATGGGCAATATTGCGATCTCGATATTTTTTTGATTTCTTGCCCAGCCCCAATTCACGGGGGGGATAATTGATGTTTTACTTGAGTGTATACTGTTGCGAGGTACAAAGTTTCCCACTTAAAAGTCAGTGAGAGCTGACCGATCAGAAAGCAATTAGCAGGGGGAGGAAGGAGCCATCTACCATACTGTTCTGTTGAGAATTCAGCTCATATCTTGCAATACATGTCTTTCAGTTAACAAAAGTTTGAAAGCTTATACAGTATTGGAAGCACTGTAGAATTTGAACAGAACTGTGAAAATATTTATTATTTCTTTTATATTTATTTTATTATATTTTTATGTTATTATTATATAGATTTATTTTTAAATGTTTATATATTTTTTGTTTATATTTAATTAAATTAGCATCTATCAGGTCGATTCTATTTGTGGGGTGGGTTAGGGTTGACAATCTCATCTGTAAATTATTTATATATATATATATTTTTTTTTTTTTCCGAGCAGCATTTGTGCATCAAATACTACATGCACCAATATAAAACTCAATTGCTGTATTGTATGTAACTTTTTAATCCCAGTTTTGATTAATTAATATCAGTTTTCTCTTCTCTTTTAGTAGTCGACATCAAAGAGAGAGCCAGTAGTCATGGATGTGCTTGGTTCCAAAAACAATGAAAGTACCTTCCCGAGTTTAGGGGATTTGGATGACTTTCTCACCAAGCACGACTCTAACTTCATATGGCTCCTTGTGGGTAAGTGCTTACATCTTTTCTGTAAACATACTTTTTATGTTCCAACAAAGTCAGTTTTGCTCAATTGCAAATTTTTATCGCAAAGAAAATTATTACAATAGATGGTATGATATGGCACACCCCTAGTCAGCAATTGTGTTCAGAGACACTAGCAATGTGATTGTGGGATTGTATGCTTTTGCTTAGGGATGCTCCGATCCCATTTTTTCATTACCAATTTGATACAGATACCTTGTGGTCCAGTATCTTCCGATACTGATCTTATTCCGATCCATACTACTCTGTGTGCCCTGCAATTGGCTGGCAACCAGTTCAGGGTGTACCCCGCCTACTGCCCAAAGCCAGCTGGGATAGGCTCCAGCACCCCCGTGACCCTTGTGAGGAGCAAGCGGTTAAGAAAATGGATGGATTTTCAATACATGTATTGAATGAATGTAATCATTACTTGCGTACCGCTACACTTTTATTTTCCCACATTCAAGCACAGTGTTAATGTTTCAACTGTACATCATGTTGTAGTAGCATACAATAATAAATACAAGTATATTTTAGGAATAAAAGCTCTACTTCGTTTTTAAGACCACTTAGGACCACTATGCTACTGTATTAAGATGGTGGTAAAATTATATATTTTTTGTCTGTATACAGGTAGTTATCCCTATGTTTGCCACATGCATTTTTTTTTTTTTTTAATAATAGTACAATACATATAATCACAATAACGTTTTGTCATGATTACTGCATTATTACAACCAACTGCAGTTGCAACTGTTAGCATTCATGAAGACGACAATCAATTCCGTTATGTAAAGTGCTGAGATATATGGGGATATGTGCGCACTGTGCAGGAGATGACACATGAAAATAGAATGAAACGGTTAAGCTTAATGAACTTAAATTAATTACATTAAATTAAAAGGTTATAAGCGGTTACGAAACACAGTCCGTGTACATGTGATGCCCTCCGCGGTCCTGGTTGACTTCCTGTTATTTTTGTTGTTGTTGTTGTAGTTTGTTTTAAATTTGGCTATGTATTTGCTGACACTACACCTAGTGTGATGTAGTAAGTACGATTGGCTGTCTGCAACTTGCCGCCACCAAAAGTTTACATAAGCAAAGCATAGAAAAATGAGCAAAGGAGCAAAATTTTGACTCCAAACACAGCAGCTAAAAGCAAAGGCGATATTCACCCTGTTTTTCGAGCGTACGCTGCATGTTTTGTTGCGGAACATATGCACTCAGACATTGTTTGTGAGCAATCGCTCCAGTCTCTGCTGAAATGCCACCCCGCCAGCCCACTTTGACATGCCTTCTGCTGTGTGAGTGGCTGGAGGGACTCCGATGAGTCTCTGCCCACAAAAGTCTCAAACAGGCCAAAACAAAACAAAAGTGCAAAATACAGGGAGTGGTGGTCGGAGACAAAATCACCACCACACGTTAACAGAAGCCCAGAGATGCTGATTGAGGCGTATTTCTTTTGTACACATTATCCGCTATTTATTTTTGAGGGAAATCCTTTGGACCATACCTTTTAACTATAAACTGTCATAAATTGATTGTGTGTATATACAGGTAGTCCTCTAGTTACGAACATTTGCAGATACAAACAAAGGCTAACAGTTTGAAAGCTAGATATAAATAAAGATGACTTGATGTCCATAAAAGCTGTAATTTGCGTGCAAGTTAAAATTTAAGTGCGCGCCACATCATACATTACGGTACAGTACTGTACTGTAGTTCCCATCTCTGCCACAACCCCGACGAGCAGCACCGTGCCATTTGCGCATTTCAACTTCTTCTCTGTCCGGCAATGAACGGCACAGTCGAGAGCCACGGCCTGTGACCATGCCACACGCAGTCTGCATGCCCTCGATATTGGCGCCACACGTGAGTGGATTTCAGAGGCTTTCAGGAGGATTTTCATGAAAAGCAGCCCAAAGTCTTCTTCTTTATCAGCGTAGTAGCAAAACGTATACAACATCTCTTCAGCTTCAAAATCACTTTGAATCTGACTCGGCGGTCGCCATCTTGACTTGATATGCGGCAATCACATTCATGTGCACTTTATGGACAATCGGAAAACTTGGTCTCCTTTAGACCATTACACCCAATACATAATGCTTTCCACTTCAGCAGTCTCACATGAACTCAGCTCAATATCTCTTCCAGCGTCTATGTACAGTAAGCATATTTATTTTGCTTTTATTGCATTGTACTGTGTAAAAATTGAATTGGATGGATGGATGGATGGCTGGATGATGTAATTTTATGTTTTTTAATTTGTGTACTGTATAGAAGGTGTATATGTATAAGGTATATAATTTAAATGTTCATTTTTTTTTACATATATTTATTTTATTTAAAAAAATAATTGGATACAATTTTATTTTGAAACAAAATTTAATGTGATTCAATTTACAAACAACCTCTTCGAAAGTTGAGGACTACCTGTATACTGTATGTAGGTAGTTAGTGTTTTTTTGCCTAATAAATAATATTTTCTTACCTAATCAGTTGCCTGTGTTTTGCCATTAAGCCACCATTCTGTCCTGTGGATGGATCATCTATTTGACTTACTACAACTCTCGAAATATTGGCCTCATCCTCACCTACATCATCAACAGACTCTACAAGGATGGCTACATTCATATCGGTGAGTTTATCAGCAGCTATTTCACATAATGATAAATTCAGCAGCGGATCGCTGACAAGCTGTGTATTAAAGGTTTTACTTTGATGAATAATTAAAGACATGCCTTGGTTCTCTTGGTTAACATTACAATCTGCTTGAGTGTCTTTACATAAAATAAATATTTCTTTGTGTCTTGCTTAGCCTTTACTTTTTAGCTACGCTTCAAACCAAACAAGTATATAGTCTTGTGATAGCAAGCACGGAGAAAAAAACAAACATTATTTGACAAATTGTGAAACTTAAGGATAAATGTTTTTGTAACAGCACAAACCTACAAATTCAGCTTTTTCACATGTCCACAGATATAAACAACCAGTTTGTATTTGGCAGCTAGTTTGGCTAGAATCACTTTTGCCCTCTGTGAGTGTGAAGTTTTATAAAGTGCTGAAATCCATTTCTTTTTCACTTGTTGCAAATGCAAATACACAACACATTACTAATAATGATTCATGTCTAATGAGCTCAGCCAAATTCTAACAATAACATTGATCTTAGATTTGATGTTTCTGTATTTGCTTATTGTGGCCAACTGGCCATTACTAGTTTTGAAGCTTTGTCGTAAGACGTTTGTTTGACTGTTTTGTGTTTGTGCATGATTAGGCTGTAAATTCCAGTGGGGCTTTGCACCACTGACAGTATGAGTGTCCTGCAAAACATAAAACTGCTTTATACCTTTCACATACAGTTTCCTTAGTTAAGCCTAGAAAACATCTATACTATTTTGAATCCAAAAATAATTTTTAACCTAAACAAGTGGCCTATTGATATAATCACGCAAGAGTGAAGTGTTTTTTGTTTTGTTTTGGTTTTTGTCGCTTCTGACTTTTTGATTCCTTTGAAGTTACTCTAGTGTTAGTCTTTCATTAGTTAGTTCTTAAAACATGCCTGTTTTAAGGCAATTCAATCAAGACATGTCTATAGCTGACCCCAACCATTCTTGGGGGACAGGGCCGGTCCATGAATAGGGAAAATCCTCGTATAATTGATGTCCATTGAAGTGCATTGGGGATAAATGTGTATGTGTGGGGGGGAACAAATTTTAATTTAACAAAACAACAACAAAAAAAAAAAAAATATTTACAAAGAATTGGGGGGAAGAGCAAAAATCTGCATTTTCAGAACCGCAAGTATGCAATGGCTTGATTTAATACGTCATCTTCAGTTTTCACTTTGTTATTGTACATTTACGTATATCTACAAACCTGGGATTCAAATATTTGCAGCATTTGTAATATTTGAATATTTTCCACTCAGATTTGCTCAGTTTGTAGCATTTGCCTCTTTTGGTGTGACAGCGTTATCTGTCCTCAAATCTAAAATCAAATCAATCAAATCAAATCTCTTCCTAGGATTTCAGATTAAGAAAAGCTTCTACAATAACAGAGGTTTTGTTGTCACAGCCGTTTGTTTTTGGCAGAAACTACTTTCCTTATTGATCCTTTCAACTAGGGATGTTTGATACCACTTTTTTTCATACCGATACTCAGACCTTCAGTACTCACCGATACCAGTAGTACATTTTGACCAAAAAAAAAAAAAATCTCTAAAAGATATTTTTAAACAAATATATGTCCTTTAATTTTGACAAAAAAAAACAAAACAAAACAGCACAGTCACTCTTCAATAGTCTTAACGCTAAAAATAAAACACAAAAATGCTCTTTTAGTTTAAGATTCACAATTTTGAAGTATTTCCAGACCGGTGAAGTTTTGGTGAAAAACTGCTGCAAGCTAGCGGCAGTTACAGGAAAGGAGGACTCACTTAACGTCTTCCCCCTCTGCCATCGGTCGCTTGTACTCGTCTGCGTCACAAGTACTCGAGTACTTGAAAAAAGGCTGGTATCGGCCCGATACCGATACCTGGTATCGGTACTCGCCCATCCCTACTTTCAACCTTTAAATAGTTGTAGTGGTTGCACAGTGTTTGTTTTCAGTGTAATCAAATCCAGTGCATCCGGAAAGTATTCACATTATGTTACATTGTCATACCAAGATGAAATATTCCCCCCCCCCCTCTCAAAATTCTACACATAAAACACCTTAATGACAACATTTAAAAAAAACAAAAAAACAAAAACAAACCATTAAATTTTTGCAAATTTATTAACTCAACTCAACCAATAAGACAGCACATGTTCATAAGTATTCACAGACTTTGCTCTGTACTTAGTTGATGTACCTTTGGTAATAATTACTGACTGCCACAAGCTTGGGACACCTGTTTTGGCCAGTTTCACCCATTCTTCTTTGCCGCACTTCTCAAGCTCCATCAGGACTCTGGCTTTGTTGCCTTTGCTGTGTGCTTTAGTTGTCCTGTTGGACGGCAACCTTTCACTCTGTGGCAGGTTGACAGGATGTCTCTGTACATTCCTGTATTCATCTTTTGCTCAATCATCCTGACTAATTTCCCAATTCCTACAATACAGGCCTGATTGGTGGTATTTTTCTCCTTTTAAAACATTTGGTAAAATGTCAAAAAAATAAATAAAAATAATGACGGCATTCTGTGGTGCTGAGTGTGGAATTTTAAGATAAAAATGTATTCCATTTTGGAATTAAGCTGTAACAACAAAATGCGGAAAAAGTGAAGCGCTATGAGTGTTTGATGGATGGATTGTATGTTGTTTGTTACTTTGTAAGGAAAATAAAGTTACCAAACAAAAAAAAAAGTAAGTAAAAATGTATGACTATCCACTTTGTCTAATACAAATTTGACCTTGTTTTGCTCCGTAGGCTCCTTCTCTTTCTCTGTGCTGTCAGGAAAGGTCATGTTCAGAGATGTTTACTATATCAACCAAGACATGTCTATCAGGTAATCTGGCCTCTTGATGCAATGCCCTCGTCAATGTAATGGTGTGTAAACCATCTTTTTTTTATATTTTGTTCCTGCATAGGATACAGGATGGCTTTCTCATATTCCGCTGGTGGAAAATGTATAACCCCAAGCAGAAACAGCATGGTGAGCAAAGTGTAGGATTCTCATACAATTCTGACACTGTACGTTTAGTTGAAATTTTGCCTTTGAAATAAGTTGACATATTGCTCATCCCTTTATTGCCTGTATCTCCTTATTTATTTTCTTCACTTATAAATGGAGAAAAGGCTTCCCCAGTTAATGCCATTGGTGGAGGTTGTCAAAAATGTTATTTCTGTTGCCTTAGGGGTTTGAAACTGAAGCAATCCATCTGTTTTTTATAGCACTTATTCTGTTCAGGGTCACCAGGAAGCTTACCGAGTAGGATATGTTGGCTATGCCGTGAACAGCTCACCAGTCAATCAAAGGGCTTGCACATTGAATTAGACAATCATCAACACTACAATATGGGACATTTTTTTTGTCAAACTTCCAACATACAGTACATGTTTTAGACTGTGGAAGGAAGCTGCAGTTCCTTGAAAGACTACATGCAAAGTCCACAAGAGAAGACCCAAGCTGGGAATGATTTAGGTCCAAACTAAGATTCAAAGACATTTCTGATTTAATGTTACTGATGTTGTGTTATCAGACCCCAAGGCTGAGACCAGGCTTTACGTGACAGTTAACGGTTTCGAATTTCATGTCTACAATCGGACTGACCTATATGCCCACCTGCAAGAGACTTTCGGCCTGGAGCCGACACTGAGCAGGCTCAAGAAAGATGATGACCATGATGAGGAGGGAAAAAACAAGACCCTGGAACAGTAAGACCTGCTTTTATATATTTGCCACTCTTTTATTTTAACATTTGTGTTGGATTCTTTGTTGTCTGTACGCTGTTTTCACTTTTGGGGTTTTTGTGTGCACAGGTTAACATTTTATTTTGTATCTCGTCTATCACAGTGAAATTGTGACATTTTTTTCCACACTTCTCTGTTTTCATTAATAATTACAATGTCATTTTAGGACTGGAGCATTTATAATTACTTTTGATTAAAATTGCGATTCCAGACAATATCATCGTGATCGCCACAATTTTTTTTTTTTTTTTTTTATTTATTTTTTTTTTAGCTTGCCTGACCCATAAACTGTTGTATCAAGTATTTCACACATAAACGCTATTTCCCTCCTCTTCTGCAAAGCTTAGCAATCCAAAATGCCATTCTACTTGTGACAACCCATGCAAACCAATCAGCTTAGAGCTGCTGCTTGCGAACTGGAGGGAATACTGTACTTGGCACTGATGTGCCTCACCGAGGCACAAGCGAAATGGTTCGAAGTCCTCCTGCGCCGTCGTCAATCTCCGTCATTTATTTCATAACTCCCGCGAATCTGCGTCAGCCATCAATGCTTGAATAAAATTCCAATACATGCTACGAGGTCCACGTCATCCTCTCATTTTTATTCTGATGCATTTCATCAGCTAAGAGACCAAGAATTGGTCAAAACAAAATGATGTATCCGCTCTCACCTGGCTTTAAAGGTAGAAGAGTGCACTAGAGCGCTCTGTAATGAGCGTTTCGCTAATGGTAGAAACGCGGTAATGCGTTCCCAGTGTTAATGGGTTAAAGCAACCACTCATGGTCTCAAGCCAGCGTTTCTCTTGTGCCGGACCTAAGCCCTAAGCATATTCAAATCAAACATGCAAATTTATAACCTTAACAACATCCATACAGGATCGGTCTGGGCTGACTTCCAACGGTGCAATTGACCTTCAAGGGTGCATGTGGAAATTGGGCTAATGATGGTCTGACGCAAAGATGAGAAGGTTAGGAGACAGTGAGACAATAGAAAGGTTAGGAGTGTTGGACTGAGATTTGTTAAATGTAGGAAAAGGTAGAGCCATAGTTACAGAGTAGTACATTTAGAATGTGCAGAGGGTAGGACAGTAAGGTTAGGAACATCAGAGGAGAGTTCAAATTGTTTTATCACAGCCCTGGAGGAAGAGGAAAGACGTAGTGGTGATTTCTGAAGGAAGAGTATTAAAGTTAGGAGGGTGAAACAAACGTCAGAAATGGTGATGATTGTGAGGCTACAAATTGAAAATGTGCTGATGAATTTTGTCAAAAATATATTTGTACTAAGGTTATCAACATTGACACTTTCTAAATTATTGGTTTATCGGTATCGGTTGAAAATAGCATTATCGTGCATCCCGAAAATCAGCTTCATGGTGCGTTTACACAATGTTGCAATGTATTTGTTGTTATACTGTTAGATTATAGTAGGACTCGGAAGTATGCAAACAATTATCGGCTTACTTATCGGTTATCAACATCGGTACTTTCTAAATGAATGGTTTATCAGTATTGGTTGAAAATAACATTATCGTGCATCCCTAATTATAATATTGCGAGAAGGGAAATAGTGTTGAGCGCAGAGGTCAATGGGAATGTACCTTATATTTTTATTTATTATATTTTTGTGAGAGAAGAGTCAAGAAGTAAAACACATCCAAAATTATACCTGCTTTAATTGATTTAATAATGAAAATGATCTATTAAAGAATTTGGTTGGCTTTAGGAATGTCTGTCAAACTAACATATGAGCATCACTTTTCTTGGGAAAATTGCAGGTTCCCCAGATGATTATTTTCTTATGCTAGGTTCTAACCGAACACAAAATATCACATCGCCCCATATGTCTTGCGTGCGTTTGCTCATGGGGGAACTACACAACTGTTGCATCAGTGGAGAAGAAGAACGGCAGCTAATTTGAACTGATTGACTGACTTGTTAATCTGGTGACTGGTGGTTGTGTATTTTTTTTCTTAGTATGCCCCTTTGTTGACTGTTCACGCACTGTAAACAATCAGGTCACGCACTAGATATGCCAATTTCCTCGCTCCCTATTCTCCAAGTTGGCTGTGTTATGTGCTATTTGGTGCTCACAGACCACAATTAACTTTATTTCACCAGTATGCGTGTGCATGTGCGTGTGTGTGTTAGTTTGTGCTCGTGCTGCTGCTGCTGCTGCTACGTGAAATACATTCTCCATGATGATTGGCTGTCGGCGACGCAATGCGACTTGGACTTCACGTTTTCAAAATCCAATGACATAGGCGAAAAAGCAAATTTTTATTATCTGAGCGGTTAATGTTTGTGAACATAGTGACTTTGGGGTTTTCATCAGGATTTGTAAGATGTTCACAGACAGATTTACTTGTCTCAAATAACTTTTCAACATGTTCAGACAATTGTCTGTCTACGAAGATCTTTTGAAACTTTTACGAACCCCGGCGAAAACCCCAAATTAGCTCCATTCGCATGCATTTGTCGCTCATTGAGAAACGGGGAACTTTTCTTTTATGTATTTATTTGAATTTCCACTTTATAAATGATGAGGCTGACGCTAGGAACTCCCTATACTTTTTATTTTATATTAATAAAATAATAATAATAATACATTAAAAAATTATCTTTAAATTTTGGAAAACTTAATTTTCAGTAGAAAACTTTGATTTAGCTTAACACATGCTGATGATCCTGGCAGTTCCCTGCAATTTTTGTTGCAGCAAGCTGTCTATTCTTTGTTTATTATTGGCAAAGGGATGCAACAAGGGTCTAAAGACAGCTGCTGCTGACCTTTTAAAAGAATTTTTTTTTTTTTTTTTTTTTTGACACCAATATTTTCTCTTTTACTGTAAATTAATATCGGCTTGAAATATCAGTTATCGGCCTCCTTAACTACTAATTGGTAATCGGTATCTGCCCTGAAAAAAACATATCGGTCTATCACTAATCGAAACATACCGCCAGAAACGCTCAACTTTCATACAGTCTGACTGCAATAATGGTTATCATTAAATAGCAACAGTGATATAGGCACTGGGAAGACAGCACTAAATGTTGTTTTGGTTCTTTGGCAGTGTAAACATTCAAGCAGAGAATCCAGACCCCACGTCGTCTTGGCGCTCCCTCATTCCTGTTATCAAAGTTAACATCAGTACGGTGAGTTTTGAGTTCAAATTAGCACCCTTGGAAACTGCTTTGATTCAATAATGCACAAATGCTGTCTTAGAATGTCTTTTTTTTGTGTGCTTAAAGGGATGCTCATTTAGCCACTTTCAGAAATATAAATGTAGCATTTTGTCGAGAATGTATTATTATTATTATTTCATTATTTTCATGTACAATTTATCTTTTAAAAACACATTTTGTCACTTGCTGTTGACTGAAAATGACATCACAGTTGCTCAGAGCTCAGGGAATAACCAATTATGGCTCAGTTTGCAAATGTCACATGACCAAACCCAGTAAAAATGTGAGCCATCAATTTCAGTCGACAGCAAGCGGGAAAAGAGTTATTCATTGTATATGAAAATTGAAAAATAATGGTTGTCAAATGAATTATAGACAAAATATTAACTTATTACTGCTGAAAATGGCTCGGTGAGTCAAGTATCCCTTTATGAAGTGTGGTTTGCAAGCCCCGTAATATGTATTTTGTTTGCTTCTTCCTTTTGAAGGGTCGGCTGGCATTTGGGAATCACCACCTCCCACAGACTCTGTGCCTGAACTTTGAGGATGCCTTCCTGACCTATGCCACCAAGCCTCCCTCCAGCCACCTGGATCAGTACATGCATATTGTAAAGGGCTCGTTGGAGAACGTGCGAGTCATGATGGTTCCTAGCCCACGCTATGTTGGCATGCAGACTGATGAGTAAGTTGGTTATTATCAAACTTTGTAATTGTAGATTTTTTTTTATTTTTTTTTTAAAGCTTTACGCATCCAATAAGGTGAGATAAAATCATTGCCCATAAAACACTTGAAGTGTTTTCATGCCAATATTGAGCCACTTCACTGTATTTGGTAATAATATTCAAACTATTGGGCAAAAAATGGAAACAATGTCATAAAATACCGTGCACATTATGAACTCACAAAATTGAATGTTTTTGCAATTTCATTGTAGACCTCCTAGGCTGATGGGCGAAGGCTTTGTGGTCATGCAATCCAATGACGTAGACATCTACTACTACCAAGATGAGCCCGGTATGAAATGCAAATACACACACAAAACTGAAAACTGACAGCGCTGACTTGAGAGAGGGGTGGTAACTAGCAAGCAAAGCAGGAAAAAAAAACATAAGCAACCAATGGGAAAGCATCTTCTCATTTTCAACATTATTTTCCTGTTTTTTTCTCAATGTTAATTTGTAAAGTAGTTTATATTTTGTTAAAATGTATTCTTTCAGGGTGCTAATTAACCCATTTTTTGTGTGCACATCTGCAGGTGTGGTACCAGTGGAGCAAGAGATTGGGGAGGAAGCTGAGACACCCAATGAGGATGATAAGCTTCAGGACCTTCCTCCATGCTGGGGTCTTGACATTGTCTGTGGAAAAGGAACTGATTTCAACTACGGCCCCTGGGCAGATCGCCAGAGGTGCCCGAACAAGCGCATGACACAGAGATTAGAAAAGTCTAAAATTATGTTGTGAAGTCATATTTAGTTTTCAGACAGTGAAGCTTGATATGTTCAAGTTTGTATTAAAAACAAATTTTTTGTATAGGGATTGCCTCTGGAAGTTCTTCTTGCCGGCGGACTATCAGGACATGAAAGTGACAGAAATGGCCCAGCCAGGACAACCCAGGCAGATCCAGGCCTTCGAGCTCCGGATGAACATCATTGCTGATGCCACCATTGACCTGCTTTTTACCAAAAACAAGGTATGCTCCACTCTTGAATTTTTTCTGTGTGCTTGTTTTTTTTTTGTTTTTTTTTTGCTTCCTCGTCATTCAAACCCTTTATTATGTTTTATGAAAAATAGGAACATGGGATATGTTATGTTTATTGTGGAAGTTGTGAATTTTAATTATCTTGTGAATGAATTGACAATTTACATGCTGTCTTAATATTATGGTGATGTAGTATTTCTGTATCTGATAGCTTCCTCCATTGACCAAACATTCACTGTGGGAATACTCAGTCGTGTTTACTGTTTTGAACATACCTGGCAACCTGAAGTGTGAAGCTTGGTGAAAACGTGACTTCTCTTGTCTTCATTCTTCTTACTAGGAAACCAATGCCATCCATGTGAATGTAGGTGCCGGTTCTTACCTGGAAGTCAACATCCCCATGACTGTAGGAGAGACCGGTAAGACTTTCTGATAAAGTTGCTGAACCACAACCAAACTTGTGTATATATTATATAGAGGACCATGTCAAATATGCACAACACTGGCCAGGGAGGTTTGATGTTGTGTTACCGGTCACTGGTTGGTCGGTCATTGTTTTCCAAAGTAAAACCACTATATCACAATATGATATTTATATATTATATATATTAAATTGATGCATATGAGGGACGCACTTCTATCATGAAAGTGTAGACACAGAATTAAAAGAGAGTATTGCTAAAGGAGTCTCAATTTAATAAATAGCAGGACAGATGTATTTGTACAACACAATTCATAGACAAGAGAATTCAGTGCTTTTACAAATCGATGAAAAAAATAAAAATACACATTTACAATTGCAACATAATCAATCTACGTTTTTGTGACATTACTTCACAGTCATGGCCATGAATGCAATTATTGTACAAGCAAGTATACTAAGTATACCCCGGGCTATCCAAAGATTATGCTAAATAATTTGTTTCATAAAAACTTCAGAGTCTCTAAATGTTGAAATATATTTAAGTACATACCGTATTAAGCACGCAGGAGATTTTGTACCGAATGTGCTGTTTATTAGCAATGTACAAAAACATTCAAAGTCTATGAATAAATAACATTATTGTTTAATATGAATGAAATTTGCACGCATAATATATACTTGCTTAGTTTAATTTGTTTGAGGAACAAGTCAAATTTTGTCCCCTTATTATTTCATTTTCCACACACCCTATGACAAAAAAAAAAAAAAAAATGTTACTCCTGCTCCTACTCAAGGATGACTTAATCGAACGGCAACTGTTGTAGCATTACCCTCTTGGATGCTACATTACAAACAGAGCTAACCTAATACTCCAAATATAAGTCTATCTGTACAAATAATGCACTTTTTTTATGCCTTCAATATTTGTCGTTCAACTCAGCTTTAGATCTTCTGGTGTAATGCCATGTAGTTATGTTTAGTTGCATAAAACTATGTAAAAATGTAGTTAACTGTTAACACATACATAATTTTGAAGATCTGATGGTGTTGCGTTTTGCTTCTTCCCTCAGGCTATTCGCCCACCATCAAAGGACAGCTGCTTCATGTTGACACCACCAGCAGCATGCAGTACAGGACTCTTATTGAGGCTGAGATGTTAGCTGTAAGTAGCAGCTAATTACACAAGAGTCTCTGCAGAACATGCAATTTCAACTTGGAGAAAAAACCTAAATGTCTTTTGCCTTTGAAATTTCAGTTCCATGTGATTGCCAGCTACCCCCGGGTATGGAACATGCCCCAGTCTTGGCAGTGTGAGATTGAGGTGTACAAGGCCACCTACCACTTCATCTATGCCCAGAAAAACTTTTTCACCGGTGAGTTAGAAAAACAAAGCAGCAGCGTGTGTCATAAGAACATGTTTGGACCTCATAAGATACTTAAAATTCACAAATGTGGTTTAAGTGATTTTATTTTATTTTTTCCCTTAACACTTAGTTGTTGTTGATTTAACAGATTTGATTCAGGACTGGGCAAGTGACAATGCGCCAGACATTTACTCCTTTATTCCCTATTCCTGGACATTCAAAATGCTTTTTCACCAGTTTGAGATGATCTGGGCGGCAAACCAGCACAACTGGATTGACTGTTCCACCAAGCAACAGGAGAATGGTGAGAAAGATTTATGTTTGTCGTAATTTATGCATAAGCCCTGATTGTTGTCACCACCTGGGTCATGATTTATGACATAAACAGGAGAGAGATATTGGGTTCCAAAAAGTATTCCTTGTGAACAAAAATAAGTACAAAATAAAAATGCACTGCTATGGAGTTTGGACGACTGGTTAGCACGTCCGCATCACAGTTCAGAGGTCCGGGCTCCAGCTTTTCTGTGGAGTTCGCATGTTCTTCCCTTGGATGTGTGTTTTTTTCTCCGGGAATTCCAGTTTCCTCCCACATTCCAAACAACATGCACGGAAGGTTTTTGAATACTCTAAACTGTCCCTCGGTGTGAATGTTTGTTTTTGTGTGCCTTGTGATTGGCTGGCAACCTGTTCAGGCTGTATCCTGCCTATTGTCCGAAGAGAGCTGGGACAGGCACCAGCATAATAATAAAAAAAAAAAAACAATGATTGGGAAAGTCTGATTTCCTAAGTGCAATCAGGGATGCACGAATGATCTCCAGCTAGCAAAGAAGCCTATGAAGAAAACTAACATGAAGCAAATCACACAAATTTTCATTTTCATGCACGTACACGCACGCAAACACACCTTTGACCTTGGCATCTATCCTTACATGTTTGTGATTTCATTTTAATGTGGGTTGTGTTCAGCACTATATATATATATATATATATATATATATATATATATATATATATATATCCCAGCCTAATGTAAATCTAGACCACTATAATCCTTACCAACCACAATTGTAAACATAGTGTAAATGAAGATCTTTCAGTAATTCAAAATTGAACATTCTTTGTGGGCAGAATATTTGATGCAGCTCCTGTATTGATAGAATTGTTTTGTGCAAGTGGTCAGAATGTGGTGGCTGATTAGGGTTTACGAAATGTAAATGTACTGCATTACTCCTTACAATATAATTTTTCTGCAGTATACCTGGCAGCATGTGGAGAGACGCTCAATATAGACTTCATTTTGCCTTTCAATGAGTTTGTTCCAACTACTTGCCATACCCGCTTCAGTTTGAAGGTTAGTTCTTTTTTTTTTTTTCAGATATGATTTGCTTTGAAAATGCGGCTGCCAAAATATGTTTTCCAACTTTCCATGTGACAAAGTGTAATGATTTTTCTTCTTTGCTGGCAGTGAAAATGCATCCTGTAGATTGCTCATAAGTTTATTTTTAAGAGTCAGATGGATTAGAAAATAGGCTTTAACTGTGAGTATCTAATTACATGTAAATCCTGACGTTTTTAGGCAGAGGATACAGACATGCGACTATCTTTGCCTGAGTGCCACCCCAGCCGCTACCCCCTCCTCACCCTTGCCAAAGATTACCGGAATGTCAAGCTGCCTCCAGACATGTTCATGCCAGGGGAAAATCAAAGTGCCCCACCACCTAAACCCAACAAGTCCCGGTGGAGGAATATCACCCACGCAGAGTGAGTTGTATTTGCAAAGAAAAGGGCTTCATAACGTATCTCAATGGAAATGGCAAAAATGTTACTGTTACTGTTATTTGAAACTATTCTATGTATGTGTTGGTACAGTGATTATACTATAGTAATTAATTTTAGTTTAGGAATCCTGATTGTAAAATAATGAAGAAAAAAATAATGTTTTACAGATAAAGCTGCTTTGTTTTTGCTTTGCCGTCTTTTGGAGATGGCATGGCTCAGTGGTAGAGTGGTCGTCTCCCAACCCAGAGGTTGTGGGTTCGATCCCTGGCCCTAGTGACCATGTTACTGAACCCCTAGTTGCTCCTGGTACTGCACCATCAGTAGTATGGGCTGATATTTGTTCCACCAGAAACTGAATCTGAATTATTTAGATTTGAATTTGAATCACTAAACATGAATCAGAATTATTTAGATTTGAATTTGAATCGCTAAACTTGAATAACTATTTAAATACTGTATCTGAATTACATAAATTGAATTTGTGCTATTCATTTTGAAAAACTGAATTTGAATGACCTAAATTGAATTTGTTTTTGTTTTTGTTTTTTTAGTTTGAATCACTGAAGTGAAAAACTTAATCTGTATTATCAAATTTGAATGTGGAAAAAAAATTCAATATTCCCTATATGTTCACATTCAGTTTTGCAAATGCAAATTCACATTTTCTAAATACAAATTCAGTTCGCTTGACAAGCATCCGGGTACTTGAGGAAGAGCAATCTATTACAGATGCACGGATATCCTCTTTGGCCAATCAGCGCCTTTGTTTTTCCGCTGACGTCACTTTTCCCGCAACAGCTGCTCTCGGTTTTTTTTTTTTTTTCCCCCTTTATTAAACCAAAGAACAAGTACAAATCAGAATAATGATTTGAACAAAATGGAACATATATCAATATACTTAAGTACAACACAAAACAAAGACAACACTACTAAACAAAAAACAAAACAATAATGCCAGGGGTTTCATGTACAGTCAAACAATCTATATTTTTTACAAATAGTGATAGTTTTCATAGCCTTCCTGTTATGAGAGCCATTTATAAGTCTAATATAGGTGAGCATGTCAATGTGAAAGTGTGTGAAGTTGGGTTTTTGATTTCCATACTTGCATTTATGAATAAAGAATTTCGCCATAAGTATTAACAGATTAATAATAAAAAATATATCTTCATTAACATACTTCCTAAAGAAACAAAACACTATATTTTCCCATTTCAACAAAAAGTCTCTATATAGATGCCTAATAACAAAATTACTAAACTCTTTCCAAAAAGTCAGAGTGTGTCCACAGATCCAGAAGAGGTGTTGAACTGTCTCTGGGTGGGTTCCACACAATGAGCAGTTTCTGTCGATGTCCCTTTTGAAGCTCTCGGGTTTCTTACTATTTTATTTTATTTTTTAAACTAAGCCTAAATGCAACTATAACACTAAACATAGCCATAATCTTAACGTAAACTAACGTGAAGTAGTATTATTTGTATTTTTGAGTATATTTCGCTGTTTTAACTAAGACGGCTGTTGCCGTTTTCGTCACTACCAGAAACAACGTGACCCCATTTGAACACCAAAGTTGTAGCGCAACGCCACCAAATGGCGAATGTAAGCGTAATTGCAGTACATCGCGTCTTCATGGTGGTTCGTACGACTAGGTGGATGGAATATGATTTATGTCGTGACTCGTGATGGAAAATATTAATTCACAAAAGCCTTAGCCTCCGTGAATGTTGAAATCAGTTAGAATATGCATATATATTGACGTGGTGCTGTACTAGACACGTCAGTAAATTTAGTGAACACAGACAGCCTGTCTGATGTTCACTTAATTTGTCATGTACATTGCTGTAAAATTATAACTGTTATAACTGTTGACTGAACAATGAGGATGAAGAAGAAAGGAAAACAATTTCGAATATCCGTTCAATTTATTAAAGTTGGTTTAAACATAGGCTAATACGTTTATGCTTCTAGAAAGCCTACTCCTCAATTGTGCAGGATTCTTGGATTAAGCATGCTGCAGTACCCTGAGTCTTCAGTGGCATAAAACGCCCATAGTTATACATATATTTAAAAAAAAAAAAAAAGAAAAGAAAGAAAAAGTAAATTTCCCTTCCCTTATATACAGCCCTAGTGTTAAGTGAACATCAGACAGCAGGCTGTCTGTGTTCACTTAATTTACTAACGTGTCTAGTACAGCACCACCTCAATATATATGCATATTCTAACCGACTTCAAAATTCACGGAGGCTAACACTTTTGTGAATTAATATATTCCATCACGAGTCATGGCATAAATCATATTCCATCCACCTAGTCGTTAAGACAAACCACCGTGAAGACACGATGTACTGCTGCCCTACAACTTTGGTGTCAAGTGTTTCCGGTGGTGACGAAAACGCCAACAGCCGTCTTTCTGGTGGCACAAATATCAGCCCTTACAGTAGATGAATGCGATGTGAAGCACTTTTGGTGTCTTAAGAGGTGGAAAAGCAGTATACAAGTGAAAAATTTGCCATTTTCAGAATTAAATTAAGTGCCACTATAGTGAAGCAAATAAGTATGTTTTCCAGCGGTATAACACTGTCTATTTTTTACAATTTTAAATTCTGTTCAAAGAGATGCTCGGACTTTTTTGATTTCATCATCTCAGAGACCATCTTCTCTCTTAATATTGTGTTCTATCTAAACTGGTCTTCCATCAATTACATCCTCTGACAAACTGATCGTCAAGCTTGTTTAGAATTTTCAACTCCGCATTGTGACGTGTTCTTAATATTTCCTCATCATCAGAGCTGGCTGGGTTGACTGCTGGAGTGTTCCAAACTTAATGCTCATCATTGACTACACATGGCATCCTATTTATCCCCAAAAAGCTGATGAGCAACTCAAACAGTCATGTAAGCTTTCTGCCATGGTCTCACACATTTCTTATTCTTTTGAAAACTTACGAAGTTATCTTTCCTAACTGCAGTGTCTGAAATGGAGGAATCAATGCTGTCAGCTTTACGGCCCCCAGAACACACTTCCGGACACCACACCTACCAATACTACACCTCGGCCTCAGCGGGCCACAGCAGGATACCCACCGACCCCGCAGAGCTTCCCCCTGACAGACTTCATGTGGAAATGGAAATGTCTCCTGATTCTCAAATTATCCTTTATGGACCTTTACTTAGGGCACTGATTTCTATCAAGGTATAAAGCAGTTTTATTTCTATAGCACACCTCATACACATGGCAACTCAATGTGCTTTCCACAAGCAAAGACACAACACCTACAAGCATCAATATACACAGCAGTTAATGACATTCAGAAGCAGTGGCGTGCACACACATTTTGGCGGTCAAGTGCTACGGGGGGAAAAAGGGGCACTTTTGCACAGCTGGAATACCTTTAGTAACAATTCCGAGATGACGTCACAAGTCACGATGGCAGTCACTTTGGTGAATGAAATCAGATCATTGAATTGAATTGAATTGAATTTGTGAGGATTATTTTGATTTCAAAATGTAATGAGATGTCGTTTGACTACTGTAATAATCTGTGTGGCTTGTTTGGTAGTCCCAAAATCATGACAATCCACCGTTTGTTTTCACCGTATAAAGGCCTGAATGTTCAGAAGTGTCAATAGAAGTTAAAAATAAATAGATAAAGAAATAAACATTACACACATAATGATGATGATGATGATGATGATGATGATGATGGTAATAATAATAATATCACAGTCTATTAGGGCAACATGACTTCAAGGCTTGTAGCATAGAAATCAACATTAGTTATGTTAGGTACAAAACAATAGCTAATAATTTAGCTATAGCTTCATGCCTGCTGATTTAGTACAAACCACTTAAAAATAAAATGTGAGCAGCTTTTAAGAATTTTAAATAAGATTAACCTTAAGGAGCAAATCAATATTAAAATGGGAGCTTTAAAAGGTGCTAAACACGAGGCAACATGACTCTCTCTGGCCTTGACTCTGACCTTTCATCTTCATGTGTCTCGTTTCATCCAAGAGCGCAGAGAGATGTTTCCCTTGGTTGCTTTCTGTATAGCTGTTTTTCTTTTTTTTTCTTCCCTTTTCATCTTCTTCTTTCTAGGCATTACACTACAATTAGTAAATAAATAGACAAATTGTAACCAAACAGACTAAGGGCATGACAATGAATAAGTCATAAGTCATAAGTCATAAGTCTGACTTAAAAAAAAAAAAAAAATATATAAGTCTGACTGTTGTCATTATAAGAAGGCAAAAGGGTATTTTTCACAGGCAATTGACAATTCTAAACATCCAGGCATTTCTGATATTTCCACAATGCAACTCAATGCAAATGCTTTGCCCACCGATGACTTATTGGATTGTTTTTGCCTGTGACTACTAGTATAATACAAACCAGACACAAACCACAGTTCATCACATTTTGAAGTAAAAAAAATCCCCGCAAATGAAATTACAATGATCAAGTCTGATGCTTTTCAATGCATGGACCACAGAGAGCTTCTTTTCACCGTCATTACAATTAGTTGTCCCTGGAGGTGCTTATCACATTATCTATTATTGATTTAGCGTATAGCATTAAAACAGCTTAATTAGTTTGCCATTCCTCTAACTTATGCTCAGTTGTTTGTGCTGTATGAGACATGCTACTTTACCTCAAAATGATTACAGGTCGGGAATTCATAAGGGAGGGGGAGAGGGAGATATATAGAGGGTGTCAGCACCACTAGGGGTCCTGTGCACGCCAGTGCTCATAAGCAAAACAGAGAAAACAAAAAAATACATTCTGTGATTTTGTTTTTAATGTTTTTGTGTATGTGTGTTTTATAAAGATCCTGTCTGAAAAGTAGTGTTATAGAGTCTGACACAGCACAACCCACATTCGATCAAATAACCTTCTAAGGTCCACTCTTCTACTATTTCTCAGGAAAATTATTTTGGTGAAGATGACATGTACACTGACTTTGAAGAGACAGTGTCCAGTCCGGTTTTGTCTACGTCCTCATCTGGTCTGGGCTGGTCCCCTCTTGGAATGGACGACAGTGGAGCTAAGGAGACTTCAGACATACATCCTTTGGACCTGCGACCATGGGACATAACTGTGCTCATTAATCTCTACAAAGTCCATGGTCGACTGCCTATGGTAATGCTGACTGTCATTGTACAGTTTGTGGCTTAGGAAAGACTAATGGGTAGAGCAACAGTTTGGAAAAATATATACTGAAATAGCAACAGTATGATTATTAGAATATAAAGTCATTCTTGTACTCTTAGTTTTCCATTTCTATTCAAAAGTCTTGTTTTGGATTGATCTATACTCTAGTCGAAATCCAAGGGCAGGCTCTGTTTTATGTTTGTCGTTTTCCTCAGCACTGTAGCAGCGAGGGGCCAGAAGGTCCATCTGGCTTCTTGGAGCGCTTATGTTTTGAACTGAAAAAAGGTTACAAGGAGACCATGCTTCAGTTGCTGCTGTCACCAATCCACATCTTTATCAGTGACAACTACCAGGTAAGAGTTTTTTTTCCCCCTTGAAGTCTTATGCCGCACTATGTCAGTCTTGCATCAGACTTGATTTTGATTTTGATTTGATTTTATTGAACATATAAACAAGCAAACAGCAGAAAAAAACAGAAATTAAAAGGAAAAGAAAACCCCAATAAAATCATCAATAGAATATAAAAAAACATCAATTAATTTTTTTTTTTAAATGAGTTGAGAGCTTTTTTTTTTTTTTTTTTTTAAAGAAAGTAGTGCTTTGACACCATCATGTGGCTGTTAGCAGCAGGGTTTGTTATTGTTAAACACAATGTTCTGTTAGCATCAACTAGATTTATTTTTCTCTCTCTGTCTCTCTCTCTGTCTCTGTCTCTGTCTCTGCCTCTGTCTGTTCCTTGCATTTCAGCGTCCCACGGTGGATGGAGTGTTGAGGGATGGCCACCTAAGCCTGTCAGGCCTGCAGATGAGGGCACATGCCATGTTCTCTGCACAGGGGCTGCCATTAGGAAGTGACACCCTTGAATATGCCTGGCTCATCGATATGCAGGCAGGGGCTTTCTCTGGCAGGGTGACTGTTCCACAGGTGTGTTTGAGTTCTTAGCTGAGGTTCTAGAAATGTATTAGGAATATTCTAAATACAGTGGTACCTTGATGTTGGACCACAATCCAATCCACAATCCCACGTTGATGCTTTTGGAACCATTTATTCCAGATTCCAAACTGTCACCATTGTAAAAACTCATTGGGGGGTTAATTCTTTGATGCTGGCTAAATGTCGGTGTTTTATTTCCCTTCACTTTATTGACAAAAGTTTGCAACAAACAGGTTTTCTCACACAGTAGAACACACAACCCAGGTCGACTATGGTGCACTGATATCTTGGGTGTGATATGAATGTGTCACATACACACTGGCAAAATTGTTGGTACCGCTCTTTTAAAGAAGGAAAAACATGCAGAAGTGACAGATATAATCTAACAAAAGAATAATTAAAAATGCAATGAAAATTAACAATTGAAAATCATACAATGCTTTTGATTTGTGGGTCAACAGAATTATTTTAAAAATAAAACAGACCTGACTACATTTTATTTGTATTATTTTGGTCATATTCAAGTTGTTTACATCACCACTGTGGGTTTTTCTTTCATTAACATTGGGGGACCAACAATTTTGTCAATGTGTATATAATGATGATTCAAACTTTTAGATCTTGCGGTTAATTATTTTCTGTAATTTCACTATTTTTTTAGGTGGCCAGTATTATAGAGTGGGGGGAGATTTTTGTTTTCCATGTGATGTCCCGCGAGTTCCAGCTCGAACAACCAAAGCCGTCTGTCATCTGCCAGCATGGCGTTGACCGGCGCATCTGTGATGCTAAGGTATTTTGCTTGCTGTAACATTTGTGGACTGTTTGTTGGTATTTTTTTTTTATAGCAGCTATATTTGTCACATATGAATGACTGTTTTTTTTGTTTTTTTGTGCGAATGTAATTTTTGTATAAATAAATAAAAAATAATGATGCAGTGAATGCTGCAGATTTTCACATGATTAAAAACAATCTAAAGAACTAAATGTCTTCTCAGGGCAGAATCACACTAGGGCATTTTAAATGTAGTGTAATTCCCCCCTCCTTACCCCTGTGTCGTGTGAAGACACTGCAACAGGCCTATTTCGCTGGGCGATAACTTGTTCATGCAACATTTTTGTGCAACTTTCATGGCTTTGTTGATTGTTAGTAGTCCTTGAGTTTATATTGTGCAAGGTGGTGTTATCAATAAAGTAATCTTGGGAACGATCACATTACGGTAATCGTACGACATGTACATTTTGCATACATGCAACAGTGGACTTTTTCAACGTGGATCATTTCTATTCATTCCAGTGGCGGTTATTGATGTGTTCATTCACCCTCAAAGTCAGTATACCCTACCACTGTAAACCATCAAATTTGTTGTTGTGTTTTAGTTAACCTGCTTACCAGGTCACTGTCGAACTTCAGAGGAGCTCAAGTACACCATGACGCGACTGGCCATGGATGGAGTGGACCTTTTCATTGTTGAACACGGCTGTGCTGCTAATATCAAAGTATTTAGACCCTTACTTATTCTTCTATTAAATTTGAAATATACCACAAAGTGCTCCCTAATGTCACCCATGTTTTTTCAGACATTATTGTCATCCATTTTTTTTTGAAGAAACAAGAACAACTTATTGTGTTGAAGTATTTTTTATAAGCTCAACCACAACAACATCTATCAGTAAAATTGTACTACTGCTTTCCAGACGGGTATTTTACGAGTGGCCAACTGCAACCTGCATAACCAGGCAGTAGGAGAGGGCATCAGTGCTGTGGTGCAGGACTTAAGCGTCCAACAGTACATCGAGCAGCATCAGCATAGTGACGCGAGCAGGCTGCTGCCGGCCGGGCAGGGCCAAGCTCCAGGTCAGCCACCCAGTCTCTGTCAACCAGCAGTGATGCGACGCTCTGTCTGGCTGGAGGCCGGTTCAGTCAACCTGAACCTCATTACGGCAGACATTGCCCTGGCCGCTGACCACTCAGCCAAATGTGAAGTCCAGAGGCAATTTCTGGAACTACATGACACACAGACCAAAAGGTACATAAACACAATCTGTCATTTGTTATTTGCCTGCCAAGCGCAGCCTTTCAACATGGCAGTATTGCTTTTGCTATTTTATAGTGAATTAGCTGTTGACCTGTTTACCTCATCTTTCTTCCAAGACTCTGGTTCCTGTGGCCTGAAGAGTCTGGCATTCGAAACAAACGTAGCAGGAATCGCTGTGGCTGTCTTGGAGGCTGCAGGTTCTTCGGAGGAATCAATATGGGCTTGGACTTCTTCAAATTGGAAGAGATGACACCCTCCTCCTCATCTGCATTCTCTTCCTCTAGCACTGATTCAGATATGTGCTATGGTCAGTCTTTGCTTCAGCCTGGGGAGTGGATAATGACCAAGGAAACACCCAAAGTGGATGGTAGGAATTGATTAAATTAAATGTGATATGTTAAGGCTGATGTCTCTGCCAGCATGCTTACAAATACTGGAGATGTCCTTATACTTCCATTTGTCCATTGGTCGGGATGAATGCTTAGTGATTAATCTACCTGAGGGCACTGCTCTGAATCTAAATAGTACAAAGAATAGTGGAGTTTTTGACAACACGCATAGGAAAGGATGTGACACATGTATTAATAATAAAAGCACAAGTCGGAGGCAATGTAGCAGCGGGTGTTGGTACTATGTCAGGCTTTTTAATGCCAAGAATGCCAATGCCCGCTCCAGCTGCTCTTCAAGACATCTATTTCTGGAAATCATTTGCTTTGAATGTCACTGATGGCTCTGTCCAGGAAGCATGGGTTCACTTCCCAGTAAGTGACAACTTGAATCTGAGTGTGATTCGTTCTGTCTCTCCATGTGCCCTGTGATTCACTGGTGGTGACTAGTCTTGGTTGAGTTGGCATTCCAGACTAGTCGGATAGGATAAGCTCCAGATCTCTGCCACACAAAAAAGGGGCATAGAAAATTCACTTTGAATTTTAACACTGCCCATGGAGTATGGACTGAATGCACCATTACACAGTGATACTTGTATTTATTTATTTTTTTAACATAAACTATACTGGTAATTTAAAGAATTGTAGTGTTTTGTCCTGTGACACTTGAACTTTGAACGAATCTGTTGTCAATCCAATTTTTAAAAGTTCTCATGGAGCAACAGGATGTGCACTTCCTTCAAAATTATTATCCAGAATTGTTACTTTTCTTACATTTTCTAAATAGCCAATGCAAAAGACGGCATAGTGTCGGCATAATTTTCAAATCATCAGCCTTAAGAAAATAATTTGAGATTTTGTTCAAAAATTGCAAACAAAATTGAGTATAGTCATTCATTTAGTGAATTTGCGGCTTTAGGAGACATGAGGTTATATTTATTGAAATATGACCTAATGCAGAAAATTCAACAAATATTTTTATTTTCAACGGACAACCTATAAAATGTCTTGAAACTGTTATGTGCAATAATTTTGAACAATGGATTGTAAGGTTTTTATTTTTTGGGGAAAATTTATCATTGGGAGCTTTCTTTTTTTTTTTTTAAATTATACTCGTAACGTTTGGTGGTTCGAAAATTATGTTATTTGCATAAGACTATGCAAATCAGAAAAAAATACAATTTGCATAATTGGTATGCTCTTTGTTTTCAGTTATGTGCTTTGTGTCAAATCAATATTGTTGTCTTTTCAGGAAGGCCTGTTGGGCTGAAAACAGATACACACTCACCGTGTCTGCCCCCTGAGGTGCCTGAGAGGCGAGGTCAGCAGCACCTTAGCCTTCAGGTACCCCAGCGCTCTCACAGCTCCGCCTCCTCGTCTGAGGAGAACAGTTCCTCCAGTGCGGCGTTGCCCCTGCTGGCTGGAGAAAGGGACACTCCCTCGCCAAACGTTGAGCAACGCATGTTTCCTGTGAATGGAAAAAGTCCTGTTGAGTGAGTAGCATTGAGAGTGCTTGTGATTGTGATATGCATTTAACAAAGGTATAATATTTGATCAGCTTTACACACTTTTTCTTGAAATGGTAAATGCGCCACTTGTGCCTGTGACTCTTACAGCACTTTCCGGGATATTCCGGAGGGCTCACCCATTTCACCAAACAACTCCCAGGAACGCACCTCCGTACGGTCACCCCTTTGCTCTCCCCTCAAGCGCCAGTCTTCAGTGCACTCTAGTCGATTAGGGAGCACCAAGAGCTTGTCAGCTGCTTGTTTCAATGACAGGCCTCCGCCAGTGCTATCTGGAGGTGTCCAGTTCAGCGGTGATGTTTCCCGCAGTGATGAGAATGTCCTGGATTCACCACGTCAACGTCGAAGCTATGGCTCGTTCCCCTTTACGCCCTCAGCAGATTCCAACACCTTCCATCAGTACCGATCCGCCGACTCCAGCATGTCCATGGCTGACAGTGAAGCCTACTTCTCTGCTGCTGAAGACTTTGAGCCGATTAGCAGTGCTGATGAGGGTCCTGGGACGTACCCGGGACGCAAAAAGAGGCGAAGGCAGCAGATGCAACAACCACCACAACCGCCTTATTATATAGAGAACTACAGGTCAGCTCCATCTTTTAATTAATGTACTACAAACCTTTATTTCAGTGGTGCTTTTCAGGAAGCTTAGCCAAAAATGATATTAGAACAGAGGTACAGAGAGTACAAATAATATTGTGTCAGGATGTTTGAGTCTAAACACCATATGTTAACATGAACAAGATCTACATCTGTCAGAGCAGTTGAATTGATCATAAATATCCTTTGACGTTTAAAGCTACTGAATGCATACCATTTAATTTGGAATCGCTACTGCCACCTGTAGCCGGAAATGAAACTGCACACTCACTTCTTCACGTACACAATGCGCACATGACGTCACATCCGCAAACTGAGGGCGGGAAATTCAAACCCGAATCTAGCCTATGAACTATTGGCCAGCAGGACTACACGTTGTGAACCACTAAAATCTAATAATTAGAAGATATTTTAGTCATAAATGGTAAAATAAAAAGACGATTGTTAAGATATTTTTGGGCAAATCGTTACATTGAGCAGGAAATCCTTTTTTTCCGATTTTAGAAGTTAAACTGGAAAATATTGCATAATGTGGCCAACAATCCTTACTTGCGTTAGAGTAATAATACAGTAATTGATAAATACATTGAATTTACATTACATTTAGCATACATTAACTTTTGGCTGGTCTACTGTGAATTCATGATAATGACACTTGTATGTTTTAATAGGCTTTTAGAGCTGAATTTGAAGCCCGACAGTGCTTAACAGCGGTTACTTAAAATTGGATATCACTTTCTTTTCTAAGCGTTCTGTAATTTTCTGTTAGCACAAGTGTAAATGTCGCAATTTATTTCTTTTTTTTTGTCAGTGTAATCACCCACAAGTAGAACCAATTCACTACTACAGTACAGTTTCTGCTGTTGCGCCAGTCTGCATTAGCATAAGAAAAAGAGTTCAAATGTGTAATTTCATGATTAGTGCTGTATTGCTAATGAATACTTAATGACAGACAACATGCAACAATGAAATGCATGTGAATGGATGACACTTCTAATGACAATTGTTCTGAAATATTTTTCACCTCGGTTAGCCGGAGCTCCATCTACCACAGTGTTGAAGGTCCTCTCACTTATGTCCTCAACGGGGAACTGATAACTGAGCCCCGTCCTCTGCCATTGCCACCAACGCTGCCCCCGCTGCCTTCCCAGCCTCTGCCAAGTCACATATCCCAGGCCTCCTTCGTATCTGCTCTAGCCATGGAAGAAGAGAGTTCAGTGGAGGCTGAAAAGATGGCAGAACCTGGCCCAGTAACAAGACAGCCCCACGTGATGGCATGCTACCAGAACTATCTGGCCCACTATCAGGTGATATATTTTAATTGGCCATACTTGCCATGTCTACCTCAAAATTTTAATTACACGGCTTAGTCAGATTGCGATGTAGCCAACTTTATTGCATCCAGTTTAGTTGATCAAATAATAACCTCTGTTTTGTGTATACTGTTTTATTTTATTTTGTATAAGGTCTCCAATTGGTCTGTCAAGCAACCCACCAATAAGAGGACCTCCAAGTCTTCTCTACACCGTCCCTTAGATCTTGACACGCCTACAAGTGAAGAAAGCTCAACCTCATTTGACCAGCTCTCCGTTCCAAGCTTTAAGGTTGTTGTCATTTAGCTTACCAGGATAGTCGTAATAAATATAATTATTTAATGAAATGATTAAAATGTACATCTGCAACCACTGTACACCAGTATATTAATACTGACAATACTATTTCAGGTGATAAAACATGGCCTCTCAGCCAGTTCTCTTTTAGATAGAGGACTTCAGCTTATGGGCGATAACAACAGGTAGGTATTTATAAGTTACTAACTTTAACTGCTTTGTTTTTTATTTGTGATAATATTCTCCACAGAGCTTCCAAATGTTACAGATCGTCTTTATTTTGTTACGTTTGTTTTGGACTTATGTGTAACTCGTAAGTCTGTGATCTGGTAGCGACAATCGAGCCTTCACAAACCAGCAGCTTTTTTGTGAAGCCAGAGTGCGCTACGCAGTAGTCAACTGCAAATGATTACGGCATTTCAAGTATGGAAAAGATAATTAGTTAGAGTACTCCGTTAACGAGGAAAAAAAACAAAACAAAACACACCGTTAGTTAAACGCCGTTATTCCCAACACGGCCTCTTACACAACATGCCATTCCGCGGTAATGTTCTTGATAAAAGTTAATTTAAAAAAAAAAAAAGCAGAAATTCAGACAGATTATTCTAGAAGTGAATTACTACTGGCTTGGCAGCTCTGTTCGACTCTGTGTCTTTAGCTGTAGTGATTTTATATGTACCAATAAAGATGACATACCTTGTTTTTCTCCAGTATGCCATATACCCCCCTGGATAAGAGAGCTATGGAGAATACTGATGAGGATACAATGACGGACGACTGGTCTCTGGAGCAGCCTCAAGCTCAGACCAGGACCACAGCCATAGTGGAGGTGAAGGGTGCCATCAATGTGGTGCTTACACCGCTCGTGGCTGAATCCCTGGACAGGTGCAAACAGTCTTTTGCCATGCTGTTCAAAATCATCTACAGTCAATTAGACATAACTGATCAAAAATACATCAGTGGACACCAGTGGGAATATTTCATTGCTAATAAGTCCCGGAAATTCTGAACTATTGATTCATGGGATTTAAGATCAGTAGTGTTTAAGCTATCTCTATTGATGGTGAATTTCAGCCTAAACTTAAGATTTGGAGAAGTTAGGACCTTCTAATGACTGTGCTTTATCAGTATTTAGGGGTGTGAATTGCCTAGTACCTGACGATTCGATTCGTATCACGATTCACAGGTCACGATTCGATTCGATACCGATTAATCCCGATACGAATTTATAAGTCGATTGTTGCGATTTTTTTTCATTCAAATTTAGAAAATACTAATCAGTAAGCTTGTAGAGTGTAAGATTTATATGAAAATGTATTATTTATTTATCTGAAATTTCAGTCTTATGTAATCTGTTTCATGTTTGAACAGCATTAAAATAAAATATTAAGGCTTAATGTTCCGTTCATATAACATTCTTCCATGCTCAAGGTGTGAATCCTGACCCGAAGTCAGACGTTTTGTTGAATATTTTTCCATTAAAAATGGAAGTTTAAAAATCGATTCACACACACAAAAAAAAAAAAAAAAAAAAAGGCAATGATGATAAGACGTTGAATCGGTAAGACTACCGAATGAACAATTCCCGAGCTCTTAAAAAAAAAACAAAAAAACAAACAAAAAAAAAAAAAAACAACGATTTTTTTTTAATTGAATCGATTCGAGAATCGCGCGATGTAGTATCGCGATATATCGCCGAATCGATTTTTTTTAACACCCCTATCAGTATTGCTATTTCCAGTACAGTATTATCTACTGTTGTAAAAGGGTATGCTGTTAACTATCTGCCCATGTTAGAACCCATGTTTGTATTTTGTTGGTTTTAGGTACATCGAGTCTATGGTCCACTTTGCTAGTATCCGTCATCCTGCAGCCATTCTAGATGACCTGCATGGGAAAGTTCTCAACGAGGCTTATCAGATCAGCAAATCTACAGTTACTGAATCTGTAAGTAAAATAGACTACAAAGAGAAATCACAGCTCCATCATGCGCTGAAATTTTGTTGAAGGTGTAGTATTCTCTCTATTGGCTGCAGTCTCATTGTTGTGAATCTGCATTTACACAGAGCCAAGCATTCAAACAGGAGCACAAGCTTTCCAAGAATGAGGGCACGACCCACGGCCCCCTCAATATCTCCCATGGCCAGACTGACCTGTCTGTCAAGCCAGATAATGTGAAAATTAAGGGCCTCCAAGCCAATGTCTCAATCCCAAAGGTAAGCTTCATGACCCCAAATTCTGAGAGACTCAGTGTTTTGTAAAATATCATCTAATCAACAGCAACCACAGAGTCATCAGCATAATAAATTATATATGCATTCAAACAACAAGGAGGCGGCAGTAAATTAAAAATAAGTATTCCCTAACAGATGTACATTCATTTGTTTACATCCATATAGACATAAGCACTTGTGCCATCACAGGCATCCCTATTGAGAAGTCCATAGAACACCTCGCCCCAATAATTATTGGCACCCATGGTTAAGATGTGTTCTTTAGCTTTGAATAAGTTCTTAACTCATTCACTTCCGGCGACAAGTATACTTGTCAATTATAATTTTTCAGAGTGGGGATAGATGGGAAGAATCTGATTATGCTCCACTGTAAATGTCAAACTTGGAAACAACTTTACTGATGCCTAACCACAGGTAGATGACATCATTGCCCCATTTTATACAAAATAAACTGTTTATTTTTCTACTGTCAATTCTAAAAGAACGGGACGAGGCAAAAAGTATTCTATTCTATTCTGTCATTTGGTAGATTCGTAATATCTCGTGGGTATTGAAAATTTTTACATTTTCTAAAATGGCTGGTAGTGAAAGTTAATCATCAAAATTAATTCGAGTTCATTTATTCAGTGGTAAAACAATCCCACTGTAAGAAATAATTATTTTACATCAAAATGTGTACCACAATTCTAAGCATCTCTATTTCTCTATCGATCTCGAACTATCTTTATCTATTTCTCTCTCTCTCTCTCTCTGTCTCTCTATCTATCTATCTATCTATCTATAATGAACATGTGCACTATACTGTTGTTAACATCTGTTGTGTTGTTAATTTTTCCTTTTAGGTGAACCTTTGTCTCCTACAAGCTTCTGTAGAGGAGGGTTTTCCATCCTGCTCCAGTAAGTGCGTCACACATGTGTCTCTTGTGGCACTCTGCTTTGACAGGATCGCCACCCAGTTCAGGATGAATAGGTGAGGCAATAACTATTATTCAGTATGTAAGTGCGCCTGCGCCTTGTGTCGCTAAGTGTCTTACATGTCTGTGCGTATATATCATTACTCCACCCACTTCTGGGGGCTGAAGATTAGGGTCAAGAACAGATTGTGATCATACAAATTATTTTAGGTGAAATACTTTTCCAGGTAAGGTTAAAATTAAGCGATTTATTATTACAAGTTATGAATCGTGAATATATGATATGGCATGCATCATAATGAGATCTGTTATATTTTTCCCACACTCACAAAAATATTTGGAACTGTTAACTGAATCATTCTCTGGCGGTGTCAGCTGAACATTATTGGCTTTGTAGAGGCAGAAAGACATTTTTTTTTTTTACCCCCCCCCAGGGGTATTGTGGAAGAAAGCCCCAACACCACAGAACATGGGCGACCCTCTGTTATGTTAGAGAAGTACGCCTCTGCCACTAAGATGCAGCCTCAGTCATCTGGCTCATTACGTTCTAATGCTGGCATTGAGAAAGGCAAAGAAATTGCCGCAAGGCTCAACATCCACCGTATCCACAGCCAGCTCAGAGGCCTTGACTCCACAGGTTGGTTCTTTGATTTGAAATGGAATTACGACAGTAGTTTGTTGCTCTTCTATGGGTTGCTGTTTTCTTTTCATAATATGTTTATTTATATTTGCATCCATATAGATATCGGCACTTGTGCCATCACAGCCATCCCTATTGAGAAGTCCAAAGTGCTGTTTGGTCTGGAGGAAACTGAGGAATTTTCTCTAGTAGATGAGACAGACGTCCATGGCAGCTTAGGTGACCTCAGCCCTTCTGCCACATCTCTTGAGAAATGGGGCTGGATCATGTTTGAATGTGGCATTGAGAACCTTACAGTCAAAGGTAAATCAACTCTTGCCACAGAACTCCCCAAATGTTTTTAAAAAAAATTATTTTTTTTTACTTAATGTGTATAACGCTGTAGGTGGTCGGCAATCAGGAGCCATTCTTTACAATGGATTTGGCGTGATGGGTCACTCAGACACTGGCGGAAATACTGGAATGCCCAATTCTAATGGATCAACAGGCTCTCAGACAGGGAGCGGTTACAGCACTGATGTATCTGATGACAACATACCACGTGATACAGTTAGCCCCCCTTCTGATGTCAATGGACACTCTGATTCAGATGATCAGGTAAGCCAACAGGATGTGATTTTTAATATACTTTTGTAATGTTCTGTGTGGTGTCACAACATAATTGTGTTGAATCTTGAGTCCTGTGATTTATTTATTTATTTATTTATTTTTTGCAGTGACACTTACAGGTCCCATATTATTCAACTTTTCCACATACTAAAATAGTTGTCAAATGTGTAAAAGTCATGTCTGTGACATGCATTCGTCAAAATTGACTTTGGATCATTTTGCTGTCCCCAAATCAGCCAAAAAACGCTCTGTTCCAAGCAGCCTAGAAGCAGCCAAGCAGGGGCGTTTCACTTTTATGTAAATAGCTGCACCAGGCCACGCCTAGGCCATGCCCCTCTCTCTCTCGAAGGGGCTGTGATTTCGGCCATGGCGAGCAAAAGCAGTGTGGTACAAGCTTACCAATTTGAGCAGCCAGCTTCTCGAATTTCAGTGGGTGTGAACATTCACACATGTAAGCTTTGTGAGTGAGTGAGTGAGTGAGTGAGTGAGTGAGTGAAAAAAATAATAATAATCCGTGCGTGCTTTCAAATTGCCGCGGGAGTTACCTCATGCAGCCGACACGTTCGCCCGGCCCGTTTGCGACACGCCACCGCCTCGCTCTGCGATTGGCTGGAGGGGTGTAAAGACTGTCTTTCCACAGAAACGGCCCGCTGTTTACAAAACAAACACAAAATGGCAAAATACAGGCTGGGGGTGTGGGGGTTTAGGACAAAATCACCCAAACACGTTTTTAAAAGCCCATATCTATAAATTGAGAAGTAATTTGTTTGTTTACAGACAGCCCCTTTAAACGGCATGCAGGCACAAACTTTTTTTTAAATTTATTTATTTTTTTTAATTAATTGACCTCCAAACATTCATTCAATCATAAGCACAGTTTTCTAATTAAATTACTTTTATTGGATTCATTTCATACTCTCCTTCAAAAGTGTGGTGTGGTAGACAAAGCATTCTGACTAGCGACGACATTCATATCTAAATTGCCCAATATCAAATGGATTTGGAAGATGCATGGCATTCACAAGTGTCCGGGGGGAAAATAACACGTTTCATGATTTTTACAGCAAGCCTCAGACTTCAAAGAATCAACATGCATCTTTTGTTGTTGTGCATGAATTCCCAAGTTACCCATGGTGGGTGTGTCAGAAGTCTAGATGCAAGAATGTGCGTAGGAGAAAAATGCACAAGCGCGTAAAAAAAAAAATAATTCTTGCACATGAACTAGAGAATATAGCTTAAAGGGTGTATTGTATCTATTTATGCACTTTGCAACGCATAAAAGTTATATAGTGGCTGTTGGGTGAGGAAAGCAGGCAACAAGAAAGTTTGTCCAGCAGTAGTTTATTCATATGACACAAATTCAGTCTGACAACCCCAACTTACAAGATAAATAATAATAATGATCTAGGTTTAACACTTTGCAAATGTTATGTAATTCATATTATTTGATAAAAGTAATACAACTAATAATTTAAATGCTAAGGGAGACTTCAAAAACAGGCAGGGCAGTGGCTGTCGAGGACCAGGGTTCCCTACCCCTGCTTTACACAGTGAATTGTTTGTTGGCTGATTGTGTCTAAAAGAATGCCTTTCATTTGAGTCTGAAATGCATACTAATTCCTTAGAAATGAGTAATATGAGCTTTACTTGATGATGTGCCATAACTTGATGTGCAGGATGAAGGGGTTGAGTCAGACGACCTAAAGAAAGACCTTCCACTAATGCCGCCGCCACCTGACTCCAGCAGCATGAAACTGACCATCCGCGAGATTTGGTTCAGTTTTGCTGCTCCCACCAATGTGCGGTCACCTTCACAGGCCATCTCAAGGTAATGATGTCACACTAGAGATGAAATGCTTTCACACTGTTTGGGAAGTTCAATAGTATGCTAAAACACAAGTGCGCTTCTAGTGCACAGGTCTCAAACTCCAGTCCTCGAGGGCCGCAGTCCTGAATGTTTTGGAGGTTTCTCTCCTCAAACACAGCTGAATCATATCATTAGGATCACTATCAGGTTCCTGCAGAGCTTGCTGATTAATCAGGTGTGTTTGAGGAGAGAACCCTCTAAAACATTCAGGACTGCGGCCCTCGAGGACTGGAGTTTGAGACCTGTGTTCTAGTGGGTGAGCATGTGGCATATATTACTTGGAGTCCGCTGTTTGAAACCATTATTAGTACCTGTTTTAACCATGTTCACATTATCTTGCAACACATTTTAGATAAAATTTTCCAGTATACTGGATCAAATGTATGTCTTCTTACCATATAAAGCCTGAACCATGAAATATATGAGAGAAAATTCAGATTATTTTGAAATAGAATACTAATTGGTCCATTTGAACAAACACACAGATGTTTTTGAAAATCCACTTCCACATATGACTTTTGATTTGTCATATTTGATACATCCTGTCACAATGCTTTAAAATTGTACATTTATAATTCTCAAAAATATAATCATAAACAGACATATATCAAACATATTAGTATTTCCAAAAATCAGAAAGAACCACTAATCCCACTATTAATAAGTATAGTATAACTGCTATCATGCACTATTTGGATTTGAGAACTCCACCAAAGTAACTGGAAACAGGATTTTTTTTTTTTTTTTTACTAACTTTGTGGGTCATATTTTTATTTTGAATCGTGACATCCCCAAAACAGTTTCTCTTTGCATTTCTTACAGTATACATAGACAAAGTGACCTGTGCAGACCTTGCATCTCTGCCGTGTTTGTTATTTTGGGAAATGATCAACTTTTATGATCAATGATCAATTATGTAATTTAATCATTTTGTTAATTTTTTGGTTGGAAAATCAAGCTTTGATTACATTGCAAATGCAAAAACTTAAAAATATACATTTATACACTTTTAACATGGTTTTGATAAAACATCTAGCCAAACATATTGAGTACTTTCACATTATATCAATCCATTAACTTCTTATAATGTTATCATAGTAACATTTTTAAACTTTTTCTTATGGTGATCTTGCAAGGTCGCTGGAAAAGCCATCACCTGGGTGATTACTGCCCTCTCATGGATTATCTGTTCAATGGATGTGTCAGATCATATACAGCAGGGTTTTAATAAAAATAAAAAAAAAAAAACTCATGAAATAGAGGGCTAAAAATGTCTTGTAGTTCATGATACGTTTGGAGTTATAGGGCTAAAATGTCATCACATGAATTTGATTATACCAAATTAAAACTACTGCTCATGTTTCATTTTTCTAGACAGTTGAATCTGCTCAGCACTGCCACTCCAGCCATCGGTGCCTGGTTGGTTCCCATCGACCAGCTCAAATCTTCTCTTCGCAAATTGGACATGGAGGGTACACTCCGTGTGTGCGCAGTCATGGGCTGCATCATGACAGAGGCTCTTGAGGTTAGTATTTCAATCAGTGACCCAAAGCCAATCAGACCACAGCTATTTAGTTGAACCGCTATGTTCTGTCATATTGCAGAAAAAGAGCATCCACATCCCAATTCGAAGCAAGTACAATCGCGTGACCAAGCGAGCTCACTACTTGCACGAGAATCCCTCATGCATGCTTTGCAACATCCTTCACCGCTATCTGCAACAGGCAGACTATTCTGTCATAGAGGAGGCTACCATGGTTAGTACAAGTTCTATGTATTTCTTTCCCAATGCAACTCTAAAAGAAATGTTACTATCTACTGTTGGGTAGCTGCAATTACTTTTTAATTCTCTTAGGTGCTCTTACCAACAAAAATCTTGTGTCAATATATTTTCCCTCTTCCTTTTTAATTGCAGAATGATGGAGTCCCAGCCTTAGTGACTCTTAAAAAGGGTCTTGTGGCTTTGGCTCGACAGTGGATGAAATTCATTGTGGTTACTCAGGGCTTCAAAGCTATCGGTCTGATGAGGCCCAATCAGCTTACTAAACCGAAGGAACCTCAGCAGAACCTGGCTGAGACAATCCTGGGCTTGGACAACGGTGCAGCACTACAAAGTGACACTAGTGGAGATGGAGCAGAATTTGAATATGATGCAGGTGGGGGAAAGACTTTCTAATTAAATTAGAATGAACATTTTATTACAGAAAAAAATCTGTTTCCGAAGGCCAATAGTGTTTTGTTACATCAGACCATTAATCATCAAAAATCAGCTGAAACTTTAAATCCTCAATTATGGCTAGAGATTGGATTGATAACCCTCGTGTAAGATTGAAGGATAACACAGGTTTTACTAGTATCAGTCATTTAGAGTTTTATTTGATATCCTTGCGAAGCCACAGTGAGTGAACACACCATGCTACTGGAGGGAGTGTGCAGTCGTCAACCACCAAAAGAGGGAAACACTGGTCCTGTCAGCGGAGTGGAGATCATGAGGAAACTCTCCAAGTCCCATACACACAGCGAGTCTGCACTGCGAATAAAGGTAAAACATCACCACATGGTAGCCAGCTATTGTCTTTGTTTATGTACTGCAAGGTCCATCCTGATTCATCTGGCCCATGATGGGACTCAAATGCAGATAACGTATGGGCTGCATGTGAACCTGACATGTATCGGTACATTTGTCACCAGGGCTCCCATCCGTATCAATCTCTGAGTTACACCAGCGGTGACACAGCCGCTGACTCACCAGCCCATGTGAGCCGTGCAGGCCTGCCAGTCAAGGACAGCCCCAGGAAAGAGAGTCTCCTGAGCAATTTGACAGGAAGCTTTCGCAGTCTGCACAATCTGCTGGAGGGGACTCCCCAGAGGAATGAGCCAAGTTGTGCCACAGCAGCCAAGAGTGGCTCCCTTACTCGTACAGGTGCCTGATAGGAAATACTAATATTCATCCTTTTTCATTAAGAAAAAAAACATGCTTAATTAAGCCTTGCAACTTTATTGTTGGCGTATGCCAATTTGATGTAAATGGATAATAATCGAATATGGTTCTTTGGTGGCTTCAGGGACAGATATGCTGACAGAGCACCCACTGCTATCTGAGCCATCTTCTGTTAGCTTTTACAACTGGATGTCCAATGCTGTGGGTAACAGGAGTGGAGCTGTAATCCAGGACTCCCCAGTTAACCGCTCACAGCACAATAGCCTCCAGACAGGTAAGATCCGATGCACACAAATCTTGCCTCGTCTCCTACGTCAAATAGGATGTTCTTATGTCTTCGTTGGAAGGAAGAAAAGAATACTAACAAATTATACCTGAACATTTCAGGCAGTAATTCAATTGAACTTTGTGTAAATGTTTCAGTTTTTCTAGACCCGTTGGATTCTCCAGTCATACCCTACCAATACCAGCCATTACAAAGAGATAACAGTCCTGAAGGAGGTTAGGGGTGGCCCCTCAGTGTTGTATTGACATTGGTGAACTAGTTGTGTTTTGAGATCTGGGTACAATAGTTAAATCCCTGTATAAGTCATCTAGAAGTTAATATTAGTATCCCTGTGTGACAACTTGTAAACAGGTGTCATTTCTACTTTTATTAATTATATAGGAGACTTGATTATCTCAAAGTACTGTGCCAACAATGAGAACTGACTTAACAGCATAGTCATAGTTTAAGTATCGTTCATATGCAACGCAGACCTGCTTTTCAAAGTCAATCATATTTAGGTGGGATCACAAAAAGTCCAGTTATATTAGAATTCTCATGAGTGGTCATGCATATAAAACAGGCAGTTGCTGTTGTTAATTAATGCAACATGTTGCTATTCGCATTTGTAGTAACAGTGATCATTAATATAGAACTAGTTTTCACTTTCAATTCGGAGTGCAAGGATGATATGTTTGCTCAGAGCTGCCAGAACTTCACTCTGCACAGACCACCAGAAGATACGCAAGCAGACACACACATTAATAATAATAAATTTTATTTGTAATGCACTTTATATTTCAACAATCTCAAAGTGGTACGGAGTTACAAAAAAAAAAAAAGTGCAGTGCAGTGTCACTAAAAACTGATCTTACAGCTCTATTTCTAGTGTGCACTAGTGAGACAAAACATTTTCCCTAGTCTAGTTCTATTCCACAAATGTCTTCACCACTTTTAGGTGGAACATGTAACCTACCAACTATCCCCTCTGCATCGGACTTCAACACAGTGTTGTCCAGTGACCAGAACACCTTGGACGGGACCCACTCACAGCATTCCCAGCATAGCACTAGCCAGGACGACATCGCTGATATTGAAGAGGGAAACCTTTGTCCTGCTGCTGTTCAACTGGCTGATGCTCAGGTCATTTATTATGTCTGTTTTATTCTTTTGTTCAGTCATACGATACGTGTATACAAACGTGGATGGTTGCAAATGCAAAACATGAAAACAAACCCCACAATGGCCACAGAAATAACTTGAAACTGATAAAAGTAATAAATAAATAAATGCCTTGCTGTTGAATTGTAATTTAAGTAACAAGATAAGTGGTAGAGAAAATGGATTGATTTTTAATGACCTAATGAAACAGGCCTTTGGCTGGCAACCAGTCCAGGGTGTCCCCCGCCTACTGCGCAGAGCCAGCTGAGATAGGCGCCAGCACCCCCCGTGACCCTTGTGAGGAATAAGCGGTCAAGAAAATGGATGGATGGATGAAACAGGCCTGGACAAAAATGGTCCATATTAGGGCTGCACGATATTGGAAAATCATGCGATATCCGATATACTTGCTGAACATAGCGATATCGATATTATTGCGATATTTAACATGTACCGAAAGAAATTACATTTTTATTACCTAATGAAAGAAAAAAAATGTTCATGTGGCAAAATAAGTAACTTTAATGTAATCTTAGTTAATTAATTGTAATTATGTCTTGATAATTTTCAACTATTGAATGGCGATACACATTTTAGTTAGCATCTGACTGGTCAAATTCATATAAAAAGCGTAAAATTCCATATAAAACTTATTGCATGCCTTTGCGATATGCATATTGCAAGGGCCAATATCGCGATATCGATATTTTTTCGATATATTGTGCAGCCCTAGTCCATATATATATTTATATCTGTTGACCTTCAATTCAAAAGCAATATCAGATTTTCACTGTTATTTTTTTTTCAATTTTACTTTTATCTTTTTTTTGTTATTTCAGTGACCATTATGGGTTTTTCTTTCATGAACAGAGCCCCTTCTTTTCATGAAAGAAAAACAATTGTGCTCATGTGCATAGGAAATATTTAAAATTTGATTTGCGTTTTAACATCATTTCATATAATAAATGTTTCATCGGCTTATGGTTTAAATCTTAGGTTGTTTTCAAGCCTTTACTGAACTATACTGGCATCCAAGCCCAAGACACCACTCCTCTGAGCTACAAGATGTACTTTGGTGAACATTTGTCTTTTTCTGGCCACCTGGAGTGTCTGCGAGCGGACATTGTGGACTCTGACACCTCCAAAGAGCGCAAAAACAAAAGATCTCGGAGGTAAAGTATATCGTATGTACTTGCGGCTATTATGATATTGGGGGGGGGGGTTTCTTTTTATTGTATTATGGATGTTTTAATTGTTCAGCACTTTGAGTTGCATTTGAATGTATGAAAGGTGCTATATAAATAAAGTTTGATTTGATATTAAAATTGCAGTAATAGAGTAGTACAGTGGAATCTTGTCTTAATTACCTGTCCGAATGGCTTCCAAATGAGCTGAAAGTTCAAATGATTGTAGTATTATGTAGTCCTGGAGAGTGTTGTAGTTCTGGCGGCTTTTGTGAGGGCTTGCTACTGGGGTTGAGCGCTCCTTTCCCTGCTTTCTGAGCTTTGCTAGGCATCTGTGCGGGCCACCCATAAAGGCAGCTTGGTTCTGGGGCTGAAATGGATTAATCTATGTCTATTTCCCTTTATTTTAAATACATCTTTGGTTCGTGATCATCGACTCAGTTTGTTGAACTGAGGTTCCACTTTTTATATCTTTTATAACAGCAACATCCAGCCAAAAGTGTGCAACCTATCTGACATGGATACAAAACTTGTCAATTCTTCCTACCTCTAGACAAGGCACGGTGAACCTGCCACCACTTGACTTCAAACCAGCTCTTCTTATCGAGACTTTCAGCTTGAATGCAGTCGTGATGGAGAAGTCAACCAGTGCGCCACAAGGCTCCACTGCAGTCCCACTGTCCTTCCACGACCTCAACCGTCGCCACTACAATACATTCCACTGTGACTTCACAACAGCTTGCCAGGCCATTAGCCAACGTGTCGACATGGCTCTGGTGCGCCTTATTCACCAGTTCAGCACCATGATTGACGACATCAAAGCCACTCAAACAGACATCAAGCTAAACCGCTACACTGCAGGCTCTGCCTCACCAACACCGACTTTCAAGGCCCGACCTTACCGCCATTTCAGGTCATCCGACTTTAGCCGGAGTTCACGGGGCAGCATCAATGGGACGGCACGCAGTGCCACACAAACCCTGAAGAGCAAGAGAGGGATGGGTGGAGGTTTAGGTGGGGGAGCAGCAGGAGTTCCTGGAGGTTTTCCACTCAATGGACCACCCTCAGCCATGGACACACTAGGAAGAAGGGAACATCGAGGACGTGGTTCGCTTGGACGTTCAGAACGTCGCACCTCGAAGGTAACAATTTGTTAAAACTTGAATATTCCTTTGAAAATATCAGTCACCAATATGAAGCAGCTCAAATGCAGTGATGTCAAGTGGTCTGATTTTTCTGTATTTTGTTATGGGCAGATGCTATATGTTCACAAGTCGAAAACATATCAGTCGAGGAATTTGTGAGTAGGTGTCACATGCTTGACATGTAGAATAAATACCGTGGCTTGTTATTGACAAGATTAGGACTCAACTGTCCAATTGCTTTTTTGTTGATGAAAAAAAAAAAACATTTTTCAATTTGCATCTGCATTTCTTGGGAACATATCTTGATATTTGATACCAGTGTATTTGACGCTACACATACAAACACAAGGGGGAGCTAGTAGAAAAGAAATACATTAAAAACCATGCACACGCCATTTCACAATGTCTTAATTTTGAGTCATCAGAAAATTTGTTCACATGCACTGTATGCATTGTGTAAATGTATTCTGTGGCAATTTACAGGCTTTAGGACTAATAACTTAAAAAGACCAGCCTTTTTTTTGTTTGTTTGTTTTCAGCCGCAAATTGTGAAATCTCTCTACTTTTGCTCATTCAATCTCTTTGTAACGATTTAGGTGTCAAGAAAGGGCTCCCGTGATGTGGCCGACCACACGACAATCCAGATGGATGACTCTGACTCCATCACAGTGTCAGAGCAGAGCGAACCGTCAGCAGAATGTTGGCAGAACATGTACAAGCTGCTCAACTTCTACTCGCTCATCTCAGATCCCACAGGCATCTTGGAGAAAAGTTCTGCAGAGAACTGCTTGACAGGTGGGAATTAGCAGTCATAATTTTTTCTCTTTTGCTTGACCAAACACATGTATTCACCTTGTCACATTCAGTATTTGCTGTTGCTTACTGTTGACTTCACGTAATTCCTGAGAATTGTTTTGCAATGTTATCTCTTAATGATATAAATTTTCATACTGTTGTGCTCATCAGTTTACATACCCCTGTAAACTGACCACAACCATAACTATTGTACTAGATAACTGTCTAAGCAAAAAACACAAAATATTGTATCATATGACATTTCCATGATGTTTCAAATAGTCTGTTAGTCAGTGCTTTACTCTATTCAACCAGGCTAACTTCAGCTATGCCATTTTTGTAGGCCTTCTAAGAATTTTAGCTCACTAATGTGCATTGGACACGATTTTCTGTTCTCCTTGCTTATAATTGCATTTAGAAGGAAATAGTTGTTTATTGTACCTTTTATTTATTTATTTATTTATGTTTTCATATTTTAATGTCTTCAAACCACTATCACTTGAATATTGTTCATTTTTACCCAGGGAGGATGTTCAGGGTAATGGATTGAATTTATGCATTAAACACAAAACTGTTGATTGCTCAGTGGATTCATGTTGAAGTTTTTAAACCGTAGAATACCAGTAGGGCTGATCTTACTTGAACTGTTTTGTCGAACAACTTGCATGATACATTATACAATATCAAACAACTGGAGAATGGATAGATAACTCATCTTCTACCCTTATGTATTCCATAGAGGGTGGGCGTCGGCCATCGGAGCCCCTCTGTAACGTAATCTTTGAAAACGAACAGCAGGAGCCCACTCCCACGAGGCCCCCTGCTGCAGGCTGCAGGCGGCGTAGCCTGGTGAGCTCTGAGCCGCAGCACATCACCCTCATTGTGTTTGGCATCGGCATGGTGAACCGCACCCACCTGGAGGCTGACATTGGTGGACTCACCATGGAGGCAGAACTCAAAAAGATACATGGAAGTTTTACCCTCAAGGAGAAGATGAAAGGTGATTCTGTGAATAACAAAAAAAGTTTTTACTTTTGTTGCTTGTCCACCCCCAATCTCTGGCAAATATTTCCTATTAAATTATATTGTCTGAGTGAGCACTAATAAATTGTGTAATTAAGGCTTAAATGAAGATAAAGTATCAAACAGTAGACAATAGTAAAGAACATTCTGAAGAAATACAAGCACATCCACATAATGCAAATGATTAAATTTATTTAGAATATCAATGTTCACAAAATGTTGAATGCTCATTTAGTATGCAAAAAGCAATTTTCACTTGGTTGAACTATATTTTCTTTTTTTTCACCCGTTTGATTGTTTCTGTCTTTTAGATATCCTACATCAGAAAATGACTGAGACCTGTGCATCAGCTCATATAGGAGGAGTGAACATTGTACTGCTGGAGGGCATAACACCAGACATTCAGTGCGTACAACGTTTCTACACTTATATCATCATCATATAAAAATGTCTTTGTGATTTCTGTCAAAAACAGAATTAGATTACAGTACTTTTGTATACGTCGTCTTTTGATGTCTTTCCCTATTAACTTTTCTTTCTTGATTTCATTGAGTGCTATCTAACATAAAATACTTGTAGGTTAGAATTTCATCTGTGAGAGATGAAATTGTTTGAAGGTTATGCAACCTCTGGCAAACAAAAAACATACTTTTATAGGAATAACACTCAGTAAAGTGAAGATGTCTGAAAATATCGCTGGCCCTCATTGCATGTTTATTGTTATGCCTAAAAATATACCATTGAAGTATGAACATCAGTCTTTTAATTAGGAAACTCTTCAAGATTTAGGTGTATTCTTGATATCACAGCTTCATAACATACGGTACGTAATAATTCACTTGCCAGAAGCGTTTTATTATACATGTATACTATTATAGTATGGGCCACGTGCTTGCATGTAAAAGACAAACAAAACATTTGAAGCATTATATTCTAATGCGATAGAATTATTTTACATTTTCCTCTGCTCTCCTTTTTCTTGTTTTTGTTCTGTTGTTTTCTCCTGCAACTACATGCGTAGACTGGAGGATTTCCCAACATCTCCCACCAGCACAGCAAAACAAGAGTTTCTGTATGTTGTTGCTGTTTTTAGGGATCATCTGCATTTTATTCAGCATATAAAAGTGTCTCCATCATTTGTTTGTCATGTCTATTCCACATGTATGTGTGCATGGAGTTAATTCAGGGGTTTTAGGCATTGACAGTTGTTGGCATGTTGCCATCTTGTTCTGGCTGGCTGTATGCTGATTGCACATACATTTAATTTGAAGACATTGAAAAACAGTGAAGTGGTGCAACGCGGTATTTAGTCTGAAGCAGAACGTGATTCTCTCCATAAATGACCACATGTTGGCCATATCTTTTTCCATTTAGTTTTGAACATAGCGCTTGGTAATCATTGCCACCAGCCTTATGCAGCCTGGGTGTTTCTTACTTTATATTAGCGTGATTATCCCCTTTGTGTATTTATTTATTTATTTTTTTTATATTGTGGTTGATGTGAACATTCACTCATACTCTTGGCCCCTAGTGGTAGCAGCCTAATGGCAGTAATTTCTGGGGTGACCAACAGTGTAAAGGACTTTCTTTTTTTTTTTCATTTCATTTTAGTGACTGAGAAAAGTGTATAACCTGAACGCAGTACAGGTGTCAAATTTTCAGTCATTATGTTGGATCTCTTCTTCACAATTAGCCTACTCTTAATATTAGTTACGATAGTCATCCATGTTCTGATGGTGGAGCGCTTCTTCACTCGCCATCTAACTAAATTAAAGTATAGTTGCTATTAGATGTCACTGCAAGTGTAATATTCTGAAGTCTCATTAATATTTTTAGTAATGACCAACATAGAAAATAAAACATATACATAGCTTAGTGGTGCTATGTTTTAGATCATAGTTAAGTAGAAACTGTGCTAGTGTCACAATTGAACATTGTTCTTGTATCCAAAGATCTGAATGTTCTAAATCTGCATGATCCTTGTAGTTCATACACTCATATTGTCACCTGCAGTTCCATGTGACTTTTCCACCTTGTTTATCATCCCATTTCTCTCGCTGCATTGCAGAACTGTGGTTAAATGCAACATCGCCAAGTCTCAGGCCTTGTACAGCGCCCAGCGTGGACTGAAAACTAACAATGCTGCGGTCTTCAAAGTGGGAGCCATCATGATCAACATCCCCCAGCACCCAGCCACTTTACACAGCATGATGGTCCGCAGCTCCCATCAGCTGTCCAAACAGATCTCTGACCTCATCCGACAGCCATCTAATGTGTATGTCTGCTGTTTGGCCTTGCTTCACTGAAAAATATGTTCACAAGGATCTGTATAGAACATCCTATATTATTCTTAATTGCAACAGATAATTTATGTTAATTTGTCTGAACTGCCCATTATTCTCTACACTCTGGGGCCTATTCACTAAAGGTTTGCGTCACCTTTGCACGGCGCTAATGAGACTTTTGTTTTTGTTTTGTTTTTTCACTCACTCACTCATAAAAGCTTGAGTGAGTGGGAAAAAAAATCCATGTGTGCTGTCAAGTTGCCACGGGAGTGACTCATGCAGCCGATAAATTTGCCCAGCCCCATCTGGCGACAGTGATTGACACGCCCCCTGCCACCCCCCGCTCTGCGATTGGCTGGAGGGTTAAACAACTGTCTGTGCAGAGAAACGCTGTTGACAAAACAAACACAAAATGGCAAAGTAGAGGCTGGGTGAGGTGGGGGTTTAGAAAAAAAATCACCACCACAAATTAACAGAAGCCCAGAGCTGTTGATTCAGAAGGAATTCATGGCTATACATCCTGTATTTATAAAGTACATTTTCCTGAGTGAAAACGGAAGTCCCTGCCTTTAATAGCGGTATAAACGCTTACTCTCGGTCCAACCTTGCTTTCTGATAATGACATCTTTTTCGCAACTGGTAATATAACAACCATGTTCTTGGTGCAAATCCATTGCCATGTGTGGTAAATCAGGTGCAAATTTGCTCCAAGCTGTCAGTTTTGTGGGCGTGTTTGCGCCGGTATATGATTAGAGCAATATAGTGCATAGGTGGTTAACTGGGCGCAGACTGCGGGTGCAGTTGTGGTACAATATTTCGCGCTATTACCGGACGCGGCGCATTCTTAGTGAATATACCCCTCTGTTGCCTCTTCTACCACCGCCAAGGTGGTCTGTTTTCAGACAAAGCGATCCCCATATTCGTTTATCAGTTGATTAAGCAACTTGCTAACATAATCCAGAAATACAATCATACTCGTGCAGTTGCATAGTTGTGTATTCATGGAGAGATTTCAGAGTGAGGGGATATAATACATTTGCCCCAGGTTAGCTCCATGTCCAAGGGCACCTTAGCACTGCTCAGAAAGCAACCAATAAAAAAACAGCTCTCTTTCATGAGTTGACTTTTATTTATTTATTTATTTATTTAGTTAGTTATTTATTACTATTAAATTGTAAAATTTGCATGCACTAAATCAGTCATATGCTATCTTGATTTTTTTTCCAACATGTTATTTTCTAAATGCAATACATTCATCCATCCATCCATCCATTTTCTTGACCGCTTATTCCTCACAAGGGTTGCGGGGGCTGCTGGCGCCTATCTCAGCTGGCTCTGGGCAGTAGGCGGGGGACACCCTGGACTGGTTGCCAACCAATCGCAGGGCACACAGAGACAAACATTCATCCACACTCACACGCACACCTAGGGACAATTCGGAGCGCCCAATTAACCTGCCATGCATGTCTTTGGAATGTGGGAGGAGACCGGAGTACCCGGAGAAGACCCACGCGGGCACGGGGAGAACATGCAAACTCCACCCAGGAAGGTCCGAGCCTGGACTCGAACCGGAGACGCAATACATTCATATAACCTAAATTATATGAACGACAGTACTTCATTCAATGAATTATTTTTGATGGATTGAGTGATTAAGTTTCTTCTTTCTCTACAGCCAGCCTCCCAATAGGGAGGACACGCCCACACCACAACCCTCTGACAAAGGGTCCAGCATCAATCAGACACCCGTTGAGGCCAATGAATTCCCCCAGCTTCCAGAAGGCCTCGAAAAGAAGCCCATCGTTCTTAAATTCAGCGCCATGATGGATGGAATCACCATCGGCGCTGCCCTGCTGCCCTCGCTGAAAGCAGAGTACAAAATGGGTCGCATGAAAAGCCATGGCATGACAGGTGTGTTGAAAAACGTCACAAACCAGCGGTTGGCCTAAACATATTAAATCTAAATAATTTTGCAAGTGGTAATTGATTTGAGAACAGAAATAATATGTGCTTTCCTTGTGCTTACTTTAGGAGCTCAAACCAGCTTCACCTTTGAACTGCCGAACCACAAGTTATGCTTTCAGTCAAAAGTGTCTCCTGTGGACATGTCCACCATGCCACCATCAGCGAGCCTCACCTTGCCACCAGTCACTATGTCTGGAGAGTACATCATGGAGGACCATGAAAGTCATTCCGACCAGGGTAGGGGTGCTGATGACTTCCCTGCAAAGCAAGGGAACTATCTCCAGGGCAACTACCTGCGCTGTGTGGCTGAGGTTGGATATGACTTCTCATGGAGTTGTTAACATTATGACTAACTCGGGGATTAAGGCGTAAATAATTTTTTTCCCTCTCATGTATAGATTGGCTCCTTTGAACATAACCTGACCACTGATCTGTTAAACCACCTGGTTTTCCTGCAGAAGGTTTTTATGAAGGAGGTCAATGAGGTCATCCAGAAGGTGTCAGGTGATGTAAAATAGAAAGCTCACGCACTAACTCAAATTTGTTGAGCTGATATAAATCTGGCTTGTTTGTAATCATGGCTGTAAAAGCTCACTTTCCTCAAGGATCAATAAAGTCAGTCATTATGAAACACATTATTAAACTTGGACCAGTAGTGGCCTCCAGCTGCTGCTTCACACCCTGCAATCATAATTTTCACAAAATACAAGGTGTCACAAACTTTAGATTTCTCTCTGAAACCTTGGATTTTGTTATAACATTTAAGAAGTAGGATTAGTTGGGATTATAAAACACTGAATGTTACATAGCTAACCCTAAATTTTACAGTGGTCTTTCAAAACTTGTGATGTTGACTTGTTATGCGTGTGTTGATTGCGGCAGGGGTCGAACAACCCATTCCACTATGGAATGAGCATGACAACTCTACAGATGCAGACAAGCCCAAAATCTTGCTCTATTCACTAAGTCTCATGTTCAAGGTACTCTGCACTCAATGTTTGTATATACAGTATGATGACAGAAACACACAGTATTATTTGAAATACTAAAATCGCAAGTTGAACCAGAGCACTTCTTTTCACAGGGCATCCAGATGACCGCCACAACCCCGTCGATGAGAGCTGTCCGCTTTGAGACTGGTTTGATTGAACTCGAGTTATCCAACAGGATCCAGTGTAAGGCTCAGCCTGGTGGCAGCAGCAGTTACCTCAAACTTTTTGGCAAATGTCAAGTTGACCTCCACCTGGCCCTTGGACAAATAGTCAAGCACCAGGTACAAACAGGCGCATCAATGGCTCGATTCGCTGGTTATTTTTCCTGAAGAGATAGTTAACCCTCTTCCTCTAACAGGTATATGAAGAGGCTGGCTCGGACTTCCACCAGGTTGCATACTTTCGGACCCGAATCGGTCTGCGAAATGCTCTCCAGGAGGAAATCAGTGGCTCATCTGACAAGGAGGCTGTTCTCATCACACTCAACAGGCCTATTGTTTTTGCCCAGCCAGTGGCATTTGACAGAGGTCAGCTTGCTTGCTGTTTTTTTCTATTCATTTTATTAAATACTATAGTGCACCCGATGTGCAGCATGAATACATGATTTGAATAATGCATTTTTATAAAACAGAAAATTCTATTGAGAAAGCAAGGAAAAGCTGAGGCACTCTGTTGCTTTAGAATTTTGAGCTTTTCCATGCTTTCTCATTAATTTTGTTGCCCACCGACCTTGAAGATATCCTGAGTTATTTTTCTGTCTCGACTACACCTATTGCAGTTTTGATCCACAGCAGCACTCTCATCCTCCCATTTTTTGGGGGGTAAATTGTATACTTCCAACAATGCCACTGTGTAGTCCTGTTATGTTATTGTAATTAGGAAAGAAAAAATGGAAAGCGAGAAGTATTTATTCAGTTATATTAAAATGACATACTGGTATCTATTCTACTATTCTATTAACGATGAACCTTGCCCAGATGTAAGTTCATTCATGAGGTTGGTGGATTGCAAAAAAAAAAAAAAAAAAATGCACCAAACAACAATATCTGATACTTATTTGTAGACCAAGCCAAAACGTTTATGTGCTACCTTGTCTCTGTGTCTCAGTAGATTGGGTAAGATGGTTTACATTTTGCTCTTGTCAACTTCTGGTTATTATGTGGATTTCTAGCACTCAGTAATAATGGCTTCCATCTGATTAAGCAAAGCAACATGATTCCCCAAAAATGAAAATCTATCAAAATGCTAAGTCTAGTTGGAAAGGGCACTGCAACCTGAGTACAAGGCAATAAGAATTTTGAAAATCGAATGAAGCATTCTGGAGAAATTGACCTTATGTGGGAAATGGTGTCTCTGAGGAATGTTTTTGTATGGTAACGCCTTAAGAAAATCTGGGCAAAAAACACCTTAAAAAGAGAGTAAAACGTTTTAATTTCATTATTTCTTAACTATTTTGTTTTGTCAGCCACTCTGGGGAACCCCCTTCTCCAATTGGCTGACAAGTTTCAGACAGGCCAACATTCTGAGATGTCATTGAGTCAAAATTGCTGTAGTATCGCGCTTCAAACGCCGACACTTGCCCTAAAAAATCAAGTTAACTAGCATAGATGGAAGATTATCGATGAGAAAAGCACTGTGAGCAGTAGAATAGGTCATGTAAGTAAGCAGTCAATTGGTTTATTTTTATTTTCTAACATTCTTTATGCGGGATTTCAGAATCTTTTGAAATGCTTATTCCATAATTCTTATCCACAAAGACGGCGGGCACTTGTCACATTGCGATTTGATCTCTTTGTTTTGTGTTTACCATCTATGTATCAATTTTGGTGTCCTCCCACAGCTGTACTCTTCTGGCTGAATTACAAGGCCGCATATGACAATTGGAATGAACAGCGTTTGGCGCTCAACAAGGACATCCATGTGGCCACAAAAGAGGTGGTGGACAAGCTGCCAGGTATCCAACAGACATCAGCCCAAGCCTTCAGCACCCTCTTCCTTCAACTAACCGTCAATGACCTGGGCATTTGCCTGCCCATCACCAACACATCCCAGGTAATCAGATGTACAGTATATTGTAGGGCTTCAAGTTATTCATACTACATACAAACCCTAATTCCAATGAAGTTGGGATGTTGTGTAAAATGTAAACAAATACAGAATACACTGATTAGCAAATCCTTTTCAACCTTTGGTCCTGAACGGGAAGGTCGATTACTTTGTTTTTGTTGTCCAAGAAGACCTGTGGATTTCAGATCAAAAGATGAATATCAGACTTTCAGGATTCCAGCTTTATTTCATGGTATCTAAATGTGTAAACACCTTTTGTTTGAAGCCCCCCACTTTCCAAGTGAGCATAGTATTGAAACAGACATTATTAAATTATGTATTTATTCTTTTTATTAGTATATTTTTTTTCACATATTCACTGATTTTTAATTTGATTCCGGCAACACTTTCCCCAAACAGTGGGGGGGGCAGTCTTGTTTACTGTTACATCACCTTTCATTTTATTTACAACAACAATCAATAATTGTTTGAAAACTGAGGACATACTGTTGGTGGGATTTTCCCCCCCCCCATTCTTGGTTGATATAAATCTTCAGTTGCTCAACAGTCTGGGGTCGTTGTTATATTTATATTCATATACTTCATAATGTGCCACCCATTTTCAATGGGAGGCCGGGTGGACTGCTATCATATGCACACTTTTACTACGAAGCCACGCTGTTAGAACACCTGCAGAATTTGGCTTTGCATTTTCCTGCAGAAATAAGATGGGATTTTCCATGACATTACGGACTGAAGATGATGAAATCGCTCAATTCCTTGCAAATGTACATTGAGAAATGTTCTTCTTCAACTGCTGTATTATTTGCTCACGCAGTTGTTAAAGTGGTGAACTTCTCCCCGTCGTTGCTTGTGAACATTTGAGCCTTTAAGGGATGCTCCTTTTATACCCAATCATGACACTCATGTTATTTAACCTGATGACCTGTGGAATGTTCCAAACAGGTGTATTCCTCAACTATTATGAGCTCTTTTGGAATGTATCGCAGCTATCACATTCAAAATGAGTATTTAAAAAAAAAAAAAAAAAAAAAAAAAAAAAAAAACTGGCGTTCATCAGTTTGAACATTACACATCTTGATTTTGCATATGTCATTGAATATAGGTTGAAAATATTTAGCAAATCTTTTTTCATCTGTTTTTATTGACGTTTTACACAGCATCCCCATTTCATTGGAACTGCGGTTTGGCACGACGCACGCACACACACACACACACACACACACCTACACACACACACACACACATACACACCAGTATATCCATATATATATATCTATATATGTTATGACCTATTTCCATAGAAAGGACATGCGACTGCTACGGAAGGCACCAACTCTGAATCTGGACCCTGCACATCAAAAACCACGCATAAAAATGCCCGAAAAGTAACCTGCATTGTTTATATTGCTCCTGATGTGCTGAAGGGACAGTGGCTAACTGTGATCAACAAACTTTGTTGCAGTATTTTTCAATTACAGTTCTTTGCAGTGCTATTCTCTGGTTAAGATTTACCAAATAAAAATGCTGTCAAATCGGAATAAGTACAATACAGAAAGCTGTCTTAACTAATAGCGGTGATGGTGCCTGAATGGTTCTTTGTGTGGGTCTCTAATTGCTACGTAAAAGGGTCTATGCAAATTAAGAAAGTATTTTAATGATTAGATTTTCCAGTCCAATCATTTTTAATTGAAATGTGAGTTTTATCAACTGCCTTTTGGACATTAAGCTAGCTGAATTCCTGCAATTAATTCATCAAAAAATTTCTCATGATTTTCATTTATTTGTTGCCTATAATGAGCAAAAAGACGAGACAGATATTCACATCATATCCATATACTGTATATTCAGGAATTCAGGTAGTGTGGCAAGAGGATTTTCCATCAAAATGTACAAAAATGTAACAACCAAAAACGTTTGGTAACATTCCACTGTAGCTTTTGAAGATAATTTTAGTCAAAAGTACTGATACAAAGCTGAGTGATGTGTTACCTGACAGCCTAAAATCACTTAGATTGTTCTACTCTTTTGCCTAACATATGGAAATAAAGTATATGTAAAGTATTTCTCCTTGTAATTCCGAGGGCCAAGTAACACATTTCCCTGTGTTTGGTACACTGCCAGGCAAACCACAGCATTGACTTTGACACCAGCTCTGCGCTGGTCTTGACTATTGAGAGTACGCTGATCACGGCCTGCTCCTCTGAGTCCTTGGTGAGCAAAGGCCACTTCAAGAATTTCTGCATCCGCTTTGCAGAGGGCTTTGAGACCACTTGGGATGACTGGAAGCCTGAGATCCGAGGCGATTTGGTCATGAATGCTTGTAAGTGATAACATTGATTTCTTATGGCAGAGAATCTCGGCTGTCTATAAATCCACCCGATGCTTCTCTGAAATATTCCGTTAATGCGTTTGTTTGTGATGACTACTCAGGTATAGTCCCTGACGGCACGTACGAAGTGTGTTCTAGGACCACGGGGCAACCATCCGCTGGCAAGTTACAGTCTATAAAATATGGATCACTCACCAGAATGAACAGAACTTTGTTTTTGATTAATTTCATCTTTGCCCTTGGCTTTTCTTTCCTTTTCAACAAATCAGAGAGCAGTAGCGCTGGCACCTGGACGCTGAATGTGCTTTGGAAAATGTGTGGCATTGACGTTCACATGGACCCCAACATTGGCAAGCGCCTCAACGCGCTGGGTAATACACTGACATCAATGACAGGGGAGGAAGACATCGAAGATATCACCGACCTCAACTCTGTCAACATGGTGGATCTCTCGGATGAAGATGATGGTGACACCATGTCACCAACCATCCACATGGTTAGTAAATATTTGCAAAGGTTGCTCTATCATTCCCACTGCTAATCCTAAGCAATCTAATGCTATTATATCAGCATTTTGACAGCCATAATACCACATTATGGCAAGAGATAAACATCTACTCTTATGTGAAAAAAGCCATCAGGCATATCCAAACATAAAAAAAAAAAAATCATCTCAAAACATACTTTTATAATATTTAAATAGAATCACTGACTGGTTCAATTATATTTTTTAAATAGATAAATAAAACTGGAGTAGTTTGATAAATATGTGCTTTCACAGTCATCACTACAAGTTTGCACGTTCAAGGTTTTCAAATTCTTCAGCATATTTATGCTTCAGAAATGTGCGAAAATACAGTATTGTACGTTTTATGCAGAGCTCATGATGCAACACTGTATTATTTAATTGCAAATTCATCCACCTGATTTTGACCAGGGAGCAACAAGTCAATTTTGCTAAAGCAAAAATTTGTCTTGGTAGTCCATTATGCTCAAAATTTTCACCCATTATCCAAGGACATCATTCTTATTGTAGATCTTATGGTTTGAACATAAAAAAAAATGCTGCCATGCAGTACAGAGAAAAATATCCAGTGTTGTTTAACAGTTCCCACATGTTCCTCAATTTGTTGAAAAGTAACCATACTTAACTTAAACAGCGCTTCTTTGGCAAATCTTCTTTGTGTCCATCCATTTGTTCCTGCCGTGTCCCTGCAGAGTCCAGGGAGCCAGTTCAGCCCACGGCTGACTTTAAAGAAACGTCTGGTAAACCACATCCTGGGCCTCAGTCCCAGACCCCAGAGTGTATCTGTGCCAGAGGATTACTTAAACTGTCCCTCTCCCCGCCTTGGAGCGGACAGTGCCCGGGCCCAAAGACCTCTCTCCTGGGCCTGTGTATGTAGCTAGCCAAAGTCTTCAACTCTTCTTTGGGCTGACAAAAGTGCTTCCAAAATGGCCAACCTTTCTGCCATCTGATTGGGGATTCAAAAAATGCTGAGCAATGTAGTTTAACATGCTTCAAAGTAACATTGCTTAGCATTTGCACTTACTAATGTCCACTATTTCGGTTTAATTCTGGGTGAAATTAAATAAATCGATTTGACAATCATGGGAAAGATTATTTTTCCCCCTTTTTCATTTTGAAGTGAGTGGTGATGGTGGCGGTTCCTTTATTGTATACAACAAAATACATTCAACCGAATAACACACCTTTATCACATATTTAAACCACCTTCTGTGCACAAACGACTTGAAAAGGGCTTTTTTGCATTTTGAGTTGCTACTACGATTCTCCCACCAGGAGGCAGTTGACCCCAGAAGGCAGATGGCCATGGGAAACCAGGTGGCTGACGCACGTGTCCGAAAGTTTACCAAGAGGGTAGTGGACATCAGAGAGCTGAACGAGCAGGCTAAAGTCATCGATGACCTCAAGTAGGCATCTTACTTCAACACTTAGTCAATATCAGACGCTAAATACATCTGTGAATTAAGTAGAAAGAGCTTATGGGATGTGAACTTAGTTTGCAATTCAACAAAAAAAAAAAAGTAGACGTCAGCGATGCCCTTCTAAAAGTTTTGACTTTGTGAAATGTATGCATCCGTAGGAAATTGGGAGCGAGTGAGGGCACTATCAACCAGGAGATTCAGCGATATCAACAGCTAGAGTCTGTGGCTGTCAATGACATCAGGAGAGATGTCAGAAAGAAGCTGCGTCGCTCCAGTATGAGGGTGAGTTTTCATCTATTACTCTGTGCATTTACCGCACTTTTCACATCACTGATGAAAAATTCACTTTCTCAAGAATGACATTGTGTAGATCTCATTGAGAGAGCTATTTCTGACTTTATTTTCGCCTTCCTCAAGGCGGCCTCTTTGAAGGATAAGTGGGGTCTTGGCTACAAACCAAGCTACAACCGTTCTAAAAGCATCTCGGCAGCAGCCGGTCGACCGCCTCCAAAAAGAATGGACAGACAGAGGTAATGAAAAGCAAGAGAAGTCTTCAATCAAATTTATGGAAATGACTCGGGATGGGCAGAAGTAACCGATGTATACATTTCTGACTTGGAAGAATTGTGTGTTTTGATTGATTAGGATTTTTATTTTTCCCCATAAGGGAAAAGTTGATCAGTCAGTTCTTAAAAACTATGGAGACATAATGGATATCACGGATGGTAATAAGCATCAGAATGTGTAATTAATACTTACATGATTAAATTAACAGGAATATGGCAAGTTTGATGCAGGACTACTGTATTTGGAGTTATTAATTTAGGTTCAATTGCGAAATACATTACGAAAACAAATATGTAGATTAATGTAAAGTACAAGCATTAAGAACGAGAAAGAGGTTTTACCTTAGCCAGCTGCCTAAGATGAAAACAGTTGGATGTTTGCACGTGGATGTATAAATAATCATCTATTTGCATATACTTCTCCCAGAACATACAAAACAATATTGCCTGTTTGACTCAACCTTGGGTGCATCTGGTTAGGAGATCAGCGTCTGTGCCCGTTTTTGCGTGTGTAAATCAGTGTACTGTATTGCGAGAAAGAGAAATGTATAAACACACGGATATTTGCATATATGTATGATACTGTGTAATCATCTTTTCATGCTGCTTTGCTGTTTTCAGTTCCAGATTAGGAGATGTGGATGACTTCCCTGATGTGCGTGTGGATGCGGCATCTCCTGGACCACGGGTCACTTTCAACATCCAGGATACGGTAACATCAACTTATGTCCATGCTCCACACTTTAGTATTGTGTAGGTTTGTCAGATATCTGTATTCTTGTCATTTTAAAGTTAAGGATGATTTAAAAATGTGAAAACATAGTGTTATTTCGAAGGAAATCTATTAGGTGGTACATTAATGTTGTCTGATATTCATTCAATTTATTTTATTTTTTTTATACAGCCAAACAGGAAAGTCATGTAACATTGAATGCAACTGGTTCACCACAGAATTATTATTGGCTATTTTGTATAAACTGCACAAAAATGGAGTGGCATCATCAGCCTTCTATAGGAAACATGAACAGCATTGACTTAGCGTAAAACATTAAGTTACAGTACATTGAGGTGTTCCCATTACTCATGACATCAATCATTTCCATGTTTATGTAAGTACTACATGAAATTTACATAATGTAATGTACTAACGGTTGTATTTTGGAGCCCACACAAGAGAATATATTTCTTAGAAATTTTGGATAAGCTGTTTTATTTTATTTTATTTTTGACTTTTTTTGTTCAATTTAATATAAATAATCAGGCTTTGGAGTCTGCAATTGCACCAGTCAGTCCAGGAGATATATTCAAGGTATACTTTTAAACACTGCATTTTTACAAATTGTAATACCAAAGCCTCACTGAATAATAACATACTTTGCTTTCCTATTTTCCTCTGTGATTACCTTGTTGTTGCTGTTAGGATTTTTAAAATCCAAACACAGTGATGAAATACAGGCTTCAGCAATCAGGATGGACTTAAGAAGAAACATTGTTATGTTTGAACAACAGTGTTGGTGGATTTACATAACTTGCCATCATGCTAGTTTTGATTTATTCATGCAGCATACAAAGATCGGTTTATTTTTATTTATTCATGAATCAAATTATAATCCCAGCTCTGCAGTTAGTGTGCAGGATAGCAATTTGCCCATGATGTTACGTGGATAAACTCTTAAAAAGGCAGAAATTAAAGGAGGCAAGCTCAAATGTACATTACATCCATCCATTTTCCAAACTGCTTATTCCTCACAAGGGTTATGAAGTCAAAGTATTTTCATCCTGTCTTGGAACTCTTTAAAGATCCTAACTGGCATTGCTACAAACTAATAAATGGCTGATTTCTGACAATACTTCTGCATGGTCAGCACATGAACCACTACTATTAGTACTATTATTCATTTCTTACAGCCAAAAATATTACTGCAGAAACAGCATACCAAAAATTATAGGTGCCACCAGCATCACAGTAAAACAGCAAAGTGTGATCACCTGGACTAAAGGTGCCAGTAGCTCATTGACATTATTCTTTAAAGCTACATGTTTAAACATGTTAAATGTGACCTTCTTTGTGCTGTGCAGCTATATATTTTCTTGATATTCAAAACAATTTATAGCTAAAAGTTGGTGCAATTTTAGCATCTACATCTAGCATGTTCAGACACTGACAGTTGATCTCATCATTAACTTGGTCAAAATATTGCTAGGGCTGTTACTTGTGGTGCTTTCACATTACGTTAATGCATATATTGAAATCATGTTTGCCATTGTTACTTGGCTTCATTTCACGTTTCACCTCTTCTCCAGTCGGGGTGTCATGCCATCTCCATCCTTCTCATATACTGTCATTCTGCAGAAAGTGCATGACCTCTGAGAACAGTTACAGGATGATAGTGTTCTGTTTTTGGATTTCATTTAGGACTAAAGAGTCCACAAGTTGCAAGGGCTAGTTTAGCGATGGGGACAAAACTAGAGAAGGTGATTAAAATTTTTAATCTTGACATTTCTCCAAAAATATACTCCTTAACTCATTCACTCCCAGCCATTTTGACTGAAGAAACCCCCGCTCCCAGCTGTTAACTTGATTTTGACTGATTCTGCAAGGCCCACAGATTATTGTGTTCTATTTCTATAAAAATACCGACCAAAGGAAAAAAAGTATTTCTTTCATGAGGAAAAAAAAGTATGTGTTTCCATTTTGCAGCAATTAGCATTAGAATATATAAAAGTTTCATTGATACTCACATTCCTGGTGAAAACACTGTCAAAAAGAGCTTGTTGCGCAACATAGCCCTTGCTGATCTCTTATAATATAACTCTTATTAAAAAATATATATATATTTACACATTTTTGGTTTTGAATGAATTAAGGTCTTTATTTTCATTTGTCAGCAGCCCAAAATTTTAAGTTATAGTCAAAGTGTATGAAAATAAGTGATTAGCAGGCAGTGTGCATTTTTTTTTAAGCCAACTCATAGCGAGGGTACCTTGGGAAACCCACAAACTTGGCCTCAAAATAACCCGGAATTCCTAGCCGTTAGCGTCAATGCACAAATGATTATCTAAATAGCAACCAATAAAAGTATAAAATGCACCATAATGTGACCCTACAACATGAAATTGCTTAGAGAAGTTTTATATATATATATATATATATATATAATTTTTTATTTATTTATTTATTTATTTACCATCAGAAACCTGTTTCCACCAGTGGAATAAAAAAGGTTTACTCGGTAGTTACGTAAAATAAGTAGATATTTGGCCTCCTATGCATGAATGGGTTGTTCGTCCAATTAACAGAACTCTATCTCCTTTGTGGTGTAACTTTCTTGTAGGGTTGGGTATCAGTTTTCAATTTCAATTTTTGATTTTGATTATTCTCATTATCTCTTAGATATGAGTACATTTTTGGGGGGGGCAAATAATTAAATGAAAGTCCTGTTGTGCTCTTTGTTCTTCACTTAGCTACAATTGTGAATAAATAAGCATAATCATAATTAGCAAATCAGTGATTTGTGGATACCCAACCCTAAATCCTTGTATCACTTCCTAGTTGTGACATCAACTACATCATCACAGCAGTTAATTAAGATGAATCGTCCAAGTAGGAAGCACTTAAACTGTCCCCAACTGAGTCTGACTTTGTGATCTTCTGTGAAGTTTCCTGAGGAGTCTGAGACGGACCTGTTGTCAGTCACCATTGATGAGCCATCCCATCCTCATGATCAGCACCATCTTCATACTTCATCCATAATGGGAGACCAGAGCTCAGTTTTTAGTGCTCCTTGCACCCCTGCTGTTCTCTCACCCACAATTCCCTTCCAGCATGATGACATGCAGCGAGATGACCTCTCCTCATCTTCCTCTGAAGACTCAGAAAAGGAGGATGAGTTTGACGCGAGAGATCCCTGAGCTATCGAAGGCCTTTGTACGTTTTCCCCCTCCCTTTTACTATTCATTATTTGACATATTGTTAAGCATCTTGCATTCCAATGGCAGCAATTGTATTAAGTCTAGAATTTTTGCTTTTTATTTCAATTTTCAGCAATCCTTCAACCCTTTCTTTGCTCTTTTTCTTTAGCCAAGCTTCTCACAGGAAGTCATCAGGCTTTTCTGCTGTGAGTCAGTTGTTCAGCGAGCGTTGGCCGAGCACACCAGCCAATCGGAGCTTCGGGGGCGCAACAACAGAAAGAAACATCGACTTTGAACTGGATGTTCGGGTGGAAATAGACAGCGGGAAGTGTGTTCTTCACCAGAGTACTCAGCAACCTGAGCATGAAGAAATATCATTCAGAAGGTGCCATGAAAGTCATCTTGCATGTTTTTGTTTTTTTTTCTTCTTGGATTTGAGAACCTTTTTCTTTATGATTCAAATAAAATAAAATAAAAACACATGACCAGCATCTTCTCTCTGTGGTTTTCTTAGGAGCTGTGATCGCAGCCTCAGGAGTCTAGACCAGGAGTCGCCTCCAAAGAAAAAGAAATTGCAGCCTACATGCACATCCACTGCCCATCTTCTCGCTGGAAAGAAATGTCCCTCTTCGCTGCAGACCAAATCGAATGACCTTGAGACCACAGTTTTCTACATTCCAGGAGTGGATGTAAAGGTCAGATTCAGCAAACCTCAGCAATTCAAAATGTGTTCTGTTTGTAATAGATTTTACATTGTGAATTATTAATTTTTCCTCATTTCAGTTGCACTATAACTCCAAGACCCTGAAGACTGAATCCCCTAACGCCTCACGTGGATCCTCGCTCCCGCGCACTCTCTCCAAAGAGTCAAAGCTGTATGGTATGAAAGATAATGGTCCTCCCAATGCTGTCCAAAGCCAGACTAACTCGCTCCTACCTCCCCCGCTCCCACCTATTCCATCAGGTACTGAAAGTTCCCTTCATTCTTAATTGCATGCCCTTGCCGCCATCCCTAGCCTCGGTCACTCGAGTGCCGGGCCACTGTGCTACGAGCTGCATGCAATTATTGAATTCCAGGCGATAGTCCATCACTCTTCTTTGATCAAATGGGCTCATAGAAATTGGACGAAAGATGCAACTTTTGTTATGTTGACCTCTCTTCTTTAAATGCATGGAACTGACTTTGCATTTATTGAACTGCAATGTGTGTCTGTAGCCAAAGGTAAAGGCAGCGGAGGGGTGAAAACGGCCAAGCTGTATGCCTGGGTGGCCCTCCAGACTCTGCCGGAGGAAATGGTCATCAGCCCTTGTCTTCTTGATTTCTTAGAGAAAGCACTGGAAACCATTCCTATCACTCCAGTGGAACGAAGTTATTCAGGTTGGTTTCCCTGATGTGATTCCACGTGTTCGATATTTCGATTGACACTGCACTCTCATTATCATCCATATTGGACATATTGGGTCCTTTTATCTTTGCTGTCATATGTGTGCTGTTGCTTCAGTTGTGGCGGCCCAGGAAGAGGACATGGGTCAGTTTGAAACAGTGGAACCACTCGAGGAATCGACCACCTCCATGGTTTCTTCTTCAGCGTCTGCATATTCTTCTTTTCCTGTGGATGTGGTTGTCTATGTCAGAGTTCAGGTACAAGCCAACTCACAGAATTTATTTAGATTTTTTTTTCATTATGTAAAATCTAAATCCAGGTATAAAATGTATATTCATAATCAATGTTTGTGTTTTTAGCCCTCTCAGATCCGCTTCAGCTGCCTGCCCATGTCCAGAGTTGAATGTATGCTCAAACTGCCGTCACTGGACCTGGTTTTCTCCTCTAACCGCGGTGAATTAGAGATCCCAACTGGTGCTCATCCCAATGATGGGTCACACCCACCCTCCTCCACTCCACCTGGGCAGCACATTCCCAAACTACCTCCCAGCAAAGGTCTGAGAATGTAATCTTATTCAATTTTGAATGTGCAGTGGTGCATTTACTTACGCGTTCTCCAATTTATGTGGGTTTTTGGAGAAATGAGCCATCCCTTGGTAATTTGTTTTGCTTGTTGTTGTGAGCCAAACACTGAGCTATGAGCAAGCTTCTGATATACCAGTAGTTGAAAATGGAACAATTAAGGTACCCTTATGCCTTCTCCGATTTACTTTAAGCCGTTTTTATCGGGCGCACCCCCCACACCCACACATCATAAAACACAAACACACTCATCCCAGATGTTCACTCTGCGCTATAACCAAACAACTTGACTCTCGCTCCCGCTGTCACTTATCAGACCGCGCATCTTAAAGGCACTCATCCAACAAGCAAATACTACAATGTGTAGTAATTACACTTTATGAAATCTGTTAATTTCTTTGCATTTCTAACTACTTTTATTTATTAAAAACATACAACAAAAATAGAGGGTGGTTTTTTTTGGAGGACTATAACGGGTTAATTGAATTTCACTGGGAAAAAAACGAGTTCTGAGCAAGTTAAATTCATAAGTTAAAGCACCACTGTGTCCGTTCATTTTCTCCATTAGTGCTGGCGACCATAAAAAAATAAAAAATAAAATAAAAAAAATCTTAATTATGTGTGCTCTCTTTTCCTCCCTCTAGCCTCTCCATTACTGGGGAGCCCTCTGGGCAGAAGCCGCCACAGCAGTAGCCAATCAGACCTCACTGGGGGCCCAAGTAACTCATCGGGTCTCAGCTTCACTGCCTGCATGTCTGACTTCTCACTTTATGTATTCCACCCCTATGGCGCTGGAAAACAGAAATCTGCTGTCACTGGCCTGCCCCCGGGCCCAAGCCCATTAGGTAATATTATGATGATAAAAATGATTGTTATAATAATAATAATAATAATAATAATAATAATAATACATTTTATCTTGGGTCACATTAAAGGATTAAAAGAACAATCTAAAATTTAAAACTACAATTTGAAGATTTTAAAAAATCAAAATGTAAAGGTATGTGTTCAGTATTGCTTTATCCAAATTTCTAATGCGATGAAGAAGAGTGTTCCAAAGGCACAGGGGTGAGCGGCAGAAGGCTCTCGACCTCATGATGATCAGACAGGCAGGGGTGGGAGTAGGATAAATTGGATTACTGAGGAAGGCCTGAGAGAACGAGTTGGTGTGATTATACAGAAGAGATTGGTGAAATACTGAGAGGCAAGGTTATTAATGGTGTTGAATGTGAAGAGCAGCATCTTTACATGATATGATGTGTAATTTGCAGACCTTAGCTGTAGGGTAGGAGTGATATGACGGTACTTGAGATCTTGTGAGTAGCGCAGTATTGGACCAATTGCAGGTTTGTTTGTTTTTAAATAGTTTGTTTTTATTTTATTAAACAAGTGAGCTGCTTTTAATCAAGACAGGACATGATTATGAATAAGGATGACAACATTGTTTAGTGAGACCAATGGACAAGCAGAGGTGAAATTAGACCGACTAAGCGATTTAATTATTGTGTGACTGGAATGAAAGTGCTATCAAGAATGGCAACTGACTATTAACCTAAGGGTGAGAGGGAAACTATTGATTTTACAGAAGGTCGATTGGGTGCGAACAAGTTCTGTTTCTTTATTGTTAGTTTGAGGAAGTTAATAAAATTCCTTGTATAGTAGGGCCTATTTGGAGGATTTAGATTCTGAACAGAATAGGACCAAGAACAGAGCCTTGGGGAACACCAGGGAAAGGGGAGAAGGATGTGAAATTCTTTTTGCAAAATAAACAAATGCTTTCAGAGCGATATGAGGTGAATCAGTTAAGTGCAGTGTTAGGAAAATCCTAATCCTTTATTATTTTTTCTCATGTAGAAATGGCCTTGTGACCTGATTATTTGCCATAACTAATCTTCATTTGCCCTGAAGGTACAGTAGATGAGGAGCCAACATCTGTGACTGGAAGAAAGGACTCACTGAGCATAAACCTGGAGTTTGTTAAAGTCAGCTTGTCACGGATGAGGCGAACAGGAGGCCCAACATTTATTGAAAGCTTCATTCCTGGTAAAGGTGGTAAAATGGACACCACCCTCATCAACATCTCAGGTACCTTGTGGGCTCTCTTAGAATATAGCTTATCACAATCATCTTCATTTGATCATTGTAATGGCAAGGGGAAATGTATTTTTTATTGTGGTTTTAATATGCAGTCTTCAGTAGCTTACTGGAAGCAATTGTTTTGGGTTTTTTTTTAAATAGTTGATATTTTCTTTTTAGCTGTTTGTGATATAGGCTCAGCTTCCTTCAAGTATGACATGAGACGACTGAGTGAGATTCTGGCCTTCCCAAGAGCCTGGTACCGCCGAAGTATTGCCAGACGCCTCTTCCTTGGAGATCAGACCATCAACCTGCCACGTACGTTGTTTGCTTTGTGTTTTTGAGGTTCATTTCAAATGAATTCATTCAAAATTGTTTTGGGAAGTCATACTAGAAATTGAGAATAAGAGTTTTAACATAAAAAAAGCACATACAGTGTCACAGTTATGTATTTCACAGTGTTATTTTTATTCATGTTCATGTTTTTTTTTTCATTCTTAAACAAATGAAAATATTTTTTGGCTATTTCTACAATGCTGTAAAAAACATGAATCAGTGAAGTTAAACTCCAATAGGCAGGAGATTACTTTGTAATTATCCTATCCTATCCTGAATCTCCTTCAGACATCATCTTCAACGTTTATCTCCATCTTGCACATTTATTTCCATGGCTGTCCTTTACGTAACACATTAACGTTTACATTTCTTCATTCAGCCTCTGGTCCTGCCACCCCTGACTCGTCTGAAAACATGACTCAGTATCTGTCTCCCGAGTCCAGCCGCAAAGCCTACTGGAGGACCTGGGACGGCAGCACAGGGACACACATGCCTCAGTCCCCCAACGTTTTCTCCGAGCACACCACAGGAAGCAGCATGTCGCCAGGTGGCCTTGGCCACCTCAAGTCCCCTGCACCTGGACGGACCAGGAGTGTGTCAGATTCGTCTGCACCAAGAAGAGGTGATCTCAGACACTGGAACTCAAAAGTACTTTGAGCACATAGAATTTACCAATAGGCTTGGGCAACTTGGGACAGCTGGGACAGAATATGGTCCAACTTGGGACAGCTGCTTGATCTCTTACTACTTAAATAGTTCAAATAATGTAACAAATTAAATGCTTTGGTGAGTAGCATGAATATGTCTTATTGACCATAGAAAGTTAAAAGCGGAAATAATGTCTATTTATGTCCGTGACCTTGTCCGTGCATCGCCACTGCTCACTCACGCATGTAAAGTTACCTGGAATATTTCCGAAACCGGAATTTTGACCTTAATCCGAATAGTGACTGCACATAAACATAGCCAACGTTCCCCTGCTGTTCATGAAAAGGGATGTAACATGCCGCGAACATACATGAGTAACTGATGCAAGATGGCATCAAAGCAATACTTTTATATTTGACGTGGTTTTGCCCTGACCACAAAAACAGTGAATAGGTGACTTTTTTTTTAAGCAAATAATGGAGCATAGATTAATCTGTGGTGAGTTAATTCACAAGTAGCAAATCGTGAACATGCAGTGGAACACAGTAAAGAGATTTGACCAAGTCACCACTACACTAACCTTACTTATCTTTTCACATTTTCACCCAGATTCAGTGACAAAAACATCCACTCCCTCGTTTAGTAAAAATGGTAAAGCAGCAGGCCAACAGGGGGCGCCATGGGAGACACTGGTTGTGTTTGCCATCAACTTGAAACAGCTGACGGTCCAAATGAACATGAGCAACGTCATGGGAAACAACACGTAAGCTGTTCACAATTCTTTTCACATCTTTTCTTTATTATGTCTTGTGTTACGAGACTATGTCAGAGTGGAATGTCAGCCATCTAGGTTATGGTTATGCACCAGGGATGGAAGGGTTAATTAAAAAACAATTTCAATGCAGCTGCTAGTTGTTTAAAAAAAATAAAAGCTCGTTAATCTAATCCATGTAACATAATATTAAAGTAATGTAACTTGATTGCTTTAAGTTCCTTTTGTATTACTAATACCAAATATAATAAGAAAGACAAAATATCAATATAATACATAATCTTGTACATTTGTCTGGTCATTTCTGTCTGCCTATGCCTGTCTATACCTTCACATATTGTGAATTTAGTTACATAATGGATTTAGAGTATATCTGAGTTATATTAACTATTAATAGTGTAGTATCAACCACAGCAACAAGCTTTAACTTTTTTCTGTCAAGTTAAAGCTATTGTTGAACATAACCCTCGCAAACGCAACGCAGTCTCGAAATTTCTTTTTCTTTCTTTCTCTCTCTCTCTCTCTCTCTCTCTCTCTCTCTCTCTCTCTCTCTCTCTCCTCTCTCTCTCCCTCTCTCTCTCCCTCTCTGTCTCTCTCTCTCTCTCTCTCCCCCCCCCCCCCCCCTCCCTTCTCCCTTCTCCCTAGGGCCGATACAGACTATTGGTTGTCAAGGATGCCGAGAACTGTTATTTGGAGCCGATATTCATTTTCACTAAAAATATTTGCATAAAATTTTGAAAAAGTACAAACTCCAGCTCTTCAACTTTTAAGCATGTTTATTGAACAACTTTTAAGATTTGTAAAATATTGGAGTTTTAAAAAATTAAAATAAATCTTAGTCAATAGAAGTTAATAAAGTTTTCTAAAAAGTCTAAATATCTGAAGAGTTAAATGTTGACTTATCTTAGTTTTAATTTCAAACAGAAGGTGCAGAGAGTTCGAGGGTATGCAACAGTTCCTATAACTTTAACTGAACATTTTAATAAATAGTTCCCTGAAGTTACCACTTTTTTTTATATTGATCTATTATCAGCTGTATGATTCTTCAAAATGGCTAGTGCCGATATTTGGATAATGCTGAATATCGGCGCTGATAATCGGTCCAACCAATAATCGGTCTATTCCTACTCAATATACAGTGTTTTTCTGCGGTAGCAGTAGCAGGATTCGCGGGTTCGCTAGTTAACTAACCTTTAAGCAAGTGGAGTGTTTGCGTGATGACATTGATGCAAAGTTTCAAGTGTCTGATCTCTCGATGGAAGTGGCATCTACAGGACCCACTTTTGTACCATAATGCTGCCTGTGTAACGATGCAGTTAATGGCGAAATTGACTGGCAGCAAAGTTTAGAGTTAAGTCAGAATTTCTGTAAAATTCTTCCCTCCTATCTAAGGCAGCACTGATGAGCTGAGCAGTCATCATCAAGTTAAGAAACACACAGGTCTGCACGTTGCTCAGCTGGGAGGTCAGCAAAGTCAATTCTCCTGCTCCTGTGAATTATTTAGCTCCTCAGAATATTAACAAGAATAACACACTGGATCAGCAGTTTGGTTGTGGTTTTATTTATTTTTTTGACAGGAACCTGTTATAGCTTTACTCAGGGGGAGCTTATATTTATTACTTTTAAATGGAACATCATCCAACTACAAAAAAAGAGCAACCACAAAGCTGTTCTGGGACAAGGAAGGACACATGTTGAAGTGTCAGTTACTTTTACTGCTGACCTTTTTCTTTCCACTAACCTGCACATTTCTCGATCTAAAAGTCATTTATGTTTCATAGAGAGCGCTTGTTCATTATTCATCAGCATCATTCTCCCTGCAGCTGGACGACCAGTGGTCTGAAAAGCCAAGGCCGCTTGTCTGTGGGTAGCAACCGCGACCGAGAGATTAGCATGTCTGTCGGCTTGGGACGCTCCAAGCTCGACTCCAAGGGCGGTGTAGTGGGCGGCAACATAGACGTGAACACCCTCGAGATGGTCTGTAAGTAAACAAAAACACACACTGCTCTTATTTTCAACAGGAAGCTCTTTTTCTATCGAAGCATAAATTGTAGCGCGGAACCCGAACAACTGACTTTGCAGTTGCACCAGTTAGTTGTACTTCATATGTGTTTATTTATTTGTAAGATAATAACACATTATAATTCCCATTTGGGTATATTTGGCTACAGTATTTACATTATTTGACTATGTACAAATATAAGTGAACTGGTTACATTTTTGTATATCACTGCATATTCATCAGTAAATCATCACTTGTTTTCAAGCACACATCTCTGAGCACCCAAACCAGCAACCGAGCCATAAGATCCAGATCACCATGGGCTCCACCGAGGCGCGGGTTGATTACATGGGCTCCAGCATCCTGATGGGGGTTTTTAGCAATGCTGACCTGCAGCTCCAAGATGAGTGGAAAGTCAACCTGTGCACTGTTGATTCCAGCATATCTGAGAAAAGGTACATTATGTTGGAAGATTGCAAATAATCAGCAGGTAACACTGGTAACAACCCCTCCTTCCTTCTATCCAGTGAGATCTTTGTCCACGGAGATTTGCAGTGGGACATTTTCCAGGTGATAATTTCACGCTCCACTACACCGGACCTAATCAAGATTGGCATGAAGCTACAGGAGTTTTTCACTCAGCAATTCGACACCAGCAAGCGGGCCCTCTCCACGTGGGGCCCTGGCCCTTACCTGCCTCCGAAAACCCCGGTCATCAACGCTGAGAAAGGAGCAGCAGAGCTGTGTAACTATTCCCTTTTGTCTCTATTGCTGACGGAAGTTTCTAATGGACATTGCAACAAAATGCTGTCCTATACACTCAGAATGTATTGTCCTGGGTTTTGTAACTCTAATACTGTAATACATTTCAATTTAGATATGGCCCATACTTGCTTTTCCAGGTAATATTTCTCATAACTGGTAAGCCAAAAGCATAGCTGGCAAAGAACACAACAAACACAAATGTGTTGAGTTAACAAAAAGTTTGGATGGTGTTTGTTTATAATGTAACAATCCAACGGCTATAACTTTCCAACAATAATGTTAATCTGACCACTACCTAATGCTGGCTAATTTACTAGCACGTAGCATGGAGCCAAAGTAGCCACTTGTTGATATACTGTATTTTTGTGTCATGATGTTTCATCAAAAAGATGAAAAAAATGTTTCTGTGAAATTATAGATCCATAATGTTCAACATTATTTGCTGACAAAAAAAAAAATACACAGGTGTAAAATAATTGTTTTGACTAAAACGAGACTAAAACATTGACATTAGTATTGACTAAAACTAGACTGATAGACTGTACCATATTTTCCGCACTATAAGGCACACCGCATAATAAGGCGCACCTTCAATGAATGAGATATTTTAAAACGTTTTCCTTTTTTTTTTTTATTTCTTTTTTTTTTTATTTTTTATTTTTTTTTAAGAGCTCAGAATTGTTCATTCGGTAGTCTTACCCATTCAACGTCTTATCATCATTGCTCTTTTGTGTGTGTGTGTGTGTGTGTGCGTATGCGTGCGTGCGCGTGCACGTGCGCGTGCGTGCAAATACGTATAAATTTATACTCATGAATTCACCGAAAATCTTATAAATATCCCATTACCCTTCGCCTTAACCAGGTACTTCAGAATCTTGCCAGAGTCGTGAGGTTCAAATGGTCAGGAGACCAGAGAAAAGGTCAGAAAAAATAAAGAGAAAAGAAAGATAAATCAAAGTGAAATCCAGCACCGACCAAACACTTCCTGCCTTCCCCATGGTTACAAAATCAAAGTCTTACGCCAACCCCGGAAGCCTCTAAATTCCAACAAATTAGCGAGATCTCAAGAGACCAGAGGAAAATCTAAAGAGAGGAAGGAGGGAAGGATCGATGAGGCAGAGTGAGATCCATAGAAACCAGTACATCCAATCCATCAAAGTGAAATCCAGCACCAACCAAACCCCTCCTGCGTGGTTACAAAACCAGAGTCTTATGCCAACCCCAGAAACCTCAAACTTCCAATAAATTGAGATCTCAAGTGACCAGAGGAAAAACTAAAGAGAGGAAGGAGGGAAGGATAGATAAAGCAAAGTGAGATCCACAGACACCAGCACCCACTGATTCAAGGGGCTGTGGGAGGGAGAGGCAAATTCTGTTTGAGTTTCAGTAGATGCTGGTGCGATGGATCTGGCATGCATAAGGACCACCACCAAAGAAAGAAGCCGTCAATCGCGGTCCAGCAAAGCGAGCACCGACCCAAACAAGCTCCCCCCCCCGACGACCTGATTATAAGGCACATGGTCAGCTTTTGAAAAAATTGGCCTTTTAGGTGTGCTTTATAGTGCGGATAATACGGTAATTGTTTTCTTGAACCAATGGGATGAAACTGAATGCAGACATCCCAACAACGTAAAACAAAACAAAAAAAATTAACATAAATGTTTTTCACAGCACAGCGACAATATGAACAGTGGTTTCATTTTATACATGTGGTTTCATTGTATACAATCAGATAATTGAATATTTACGCATGCCTTTTGACAAAAATAATCTATTAAGTGAAATACAAGCAGTGGAGTTATGCCGACTTACCAGGATGACTTCGTTAGCCATTAATGACCGTTCACGCGATGACTTCATCATTCTCGTCATATTTCAATGATTGTTGTACTTTTTTTCCATTATGATACATATTTTTTGCTGCACATACTCTGTTTAAAAAAAAAAAAAACATACATGAATATGTTACCTGTTGAAACGTATGCTTCAGATTGTCGGAATAAATTCTGTTGCCCTCCATGATAATGGAGTCCCTCCCCCACTCAAAACAGTTGGCAAGCAGGTGATTTTAAATCTAAAATGTTGCATCACTTCCGCCTGTTTGGCTCATTTCCTCTCCTCAAACTGCATACAATTTAAAGGATCAGCGCATCAGAACCGTGTCAGACCCATATCAAACCATACCAATGGACAGAAAAACAAAACATATAAAACGACATAACTCGACCTTGGCACTGAATGTTTTTATTTTAACGAACTTCTTCAGTTGATTGTTGTTAGCCTGTTTTGACTGGTGTCTATCAGACATGTTGAAGCGTTAAAAATACTGCCTTGACTTGGCGAGTAGAGCTATAAGTCAAGTATTGTGCAGTGTAAAAGACACAGCAGATGTGACACTTATAATGCTTTCGAGCTATTGTTTTATCTATTTTAATAACTAATAAAAAGAGCATACATGACATGAAATATGGATGGCTGAAAAAGATGTTTTCCCTTCAGAATGATCTGACTTTATGCCCTATAACTAACTATTTGTCTTTCAGACATGGATGCAGCACATCACCGTCACTGGCCCGGGGTGCTGAAGGTGATCGCAGGTTGCCACATTTCGCTCTTCCAGATGCCTCTGCCGGAAGACGCCGTGCAGTTGGGTGGCTCAATGAGCCTCCATGGCAATCACATGACCCTGGCCTGCTTCCACGGGCCCAACTTCCGCTCCAAGTCGTGGGCTCTTTTCCACCTGGAAGAGCCCAATATCGCCTTCTGGACAGAGGCGCAGAAAATACTGGAAGATGGTGAGAGGAAGTTTTCATTGCAGCGACTTCTTCGTCCTGCCCGGCCGGCACTCCAATCGTGTTTCTCAAACAGGTTCCAAGGATGATTCCACATACATTGTGCAGACACTGGACTTCCATCTGGGTCATAACACAATGGTGACCAAACCATGTGGTGCGCTGGAAAGCCCCATGGCCACCATTACCAAGATAACCCGGCGGCGGCACGAGAACCCCCCGCATGGAGTCGCCACGGTTAAAGAATGGTTCAACTATGTCACTGCCATGAGGAATGAAGGTGACTCTTTTGCTAATTATCTCTCAAATCATCTGATTACCATCATAAAATAAGATTGTATTCAGTAACTGAATTTTTATAGTGTTGAATTGATGGAGCGCTCCTTTTACTGAAGGATTACCGGCAAGTTAGTGCAGTCATGTAACTTTTTAGAATCTTTTATTTATCTTTTAATGATGCCACCCTAAAAGTGTGTCTTTCAGCCTTTCGTGAAGCATACTATCTTGAATGCAAAAGAGCTGAGATAGTGTGAAGAAAAGTTTGTGACCTGAAGCTCAAAGGATTTGCAACTCTTTCTTTTTATCACTCACTTCAGAATTGAACTTGCTACGGAATGTGGAAGCCAACAACCCCGAGAGCGGAGCCGCTGCCAAGAGCTCCAGTCTGCTGAGCAGCTTCCGCAGCAACTCCAGCTATAACCACGAGACTGAGACCATCTTTGCCCTTCCCAGAATGCAACTGGACTTCAAGTCCATCCACGTACAAGATCCCGATGAGCCTTCTCTGTCAGGTGGGTTGCATTTTCAAGAACACACCAACACACAAAATAGCCCGGCGTAGGTTCTTTTCATTCTTGATGTACTGGACTGTATTTTTTTGTTATACAGTGTTCCCTCGTTTATTGCGGGCGGTACGTTCCAAAAACTACCTGTGATAAAGGAAATCCACGTTAATTTCATTTTATTTGGGCCCGAGCAGCGGCAGCGGCGGTGCCGCTGCGAGGCCCTATTGTTTTTGTAGGAATTCTTCTTATTAGGGCCCGAGCAGCGACCGCTGCGAGGTCCCTATTGTTCCTGAAGGAATTCTTATTAGGGCCCGAGCAGCGGCGGCACCGGCGGCGGTGCCGCTGCGAGGCCCTATTGTTTTTGTAGGAATTCTTCTTCTTATTAGGGCCCGAGCAGCGGCGGCACCGGCGGCTGTACGTTTCACCTAGCGCTATGATAATTTGCAGGCATACATAAGAGCTCAGGATGTACAAAAAAGTCTCTTGGAGCCATATGCTAAACCAAACAGGAAGTCCACCATTTTGATTTAGGTTGGGATTTGTAGCCATTTTTTGTGGCCTTTTTTAGGGGTCATATTTTAACGAACTCCTCCTACAGAGTTTATCCCATCATCTTCAAACTTGGTGTGATTCATCTCAAGATGTTGAAGATGAAAAGTTATTGAAAGCTTTTTATTTCGTCGCACGCTGTTGTCGTGGTATGCACTGTTTGCAAAGGAAAAAAAATGCTTCTTAAAGAAGCATTCCCAGTTGTACAAAGCAGCTAGAGCTACGAAAATTTGTAGACATATGTAACAGCCCAAGATGTACAAAAAAAGTCTCTTGGTGCCCTGTGCTAAACCCAACAGGAAGTCCCCCAGGGGCCAGGCATCACATTTTGAGATTAAAAAAAAACTCCCGTTTAACGAAGCATTCCCAGTTGTACGTTTCACCTAGCGCTATGATAGTTTGGAGGCATACATAATAGGCCATGATGTGCAAAAAAAGTCTCTTGGAACCATATGCTAAACCAAACAGGAAGTCCGCCATTTTGATTTACGTTGGGATTTGTAGCCATTTTTTGTGGCCTTTTTGAGGGGTCATATTTTAACGAACTCCTCCTACAAATTTATCCGAATGTCTTCAAACTTGGTGTGTTTCATCTTAAGATGTTTAAGTTGCAAAGTCATCGAAAAAATTGTATTTTGTCACACGCCGTTGCCATAGCGATGCATTGTTTGCCAAGTAAAATGCTGCTTTTTTTTTTTGGGTCTAAACATGTGCGAAAACTCATGAAATTTTGCACACACATCAGACTTGTCATGAACATGAATATTTTAGAGATTTCTTGTGCAATTTGCAATAAATAGGGCTCAATAGCGCCCTCTAGACATTTTTATGAAGCTTTTGCGATTGTATGATTCAGCTAGATTTGTAAAAATTGGGATACCTATCAGCCTAAGACTAACAAAAAAGTATTCTATAGCCATGTGCCAAGCCATTTTGATTTTATTTTGTTAATTGTGCATCATTTTTGGCCTTTCCATGAAACGTTGCAAACACAAAGCATGGCAAAAACATTTACAATTTAGACAGCTTTCTATTTCACAGTACCCCAACATGCCAGAACCCCGACGTGCAAGTACCCCAACGTGGCCCGGGTTGCGAGGGCCCTTTATAGCTGCTCGCAGCTCTAGTTATTATTATTCTTCTCCGCAAACAATCGCATTTTTGAGACACTAAACGTGAACGAAAACTCACCAAACTTTACACGGGCCTGGCGAAAAATTTGATATTTTAAAGTCGCCATACATGATAACAGAAAAATGGCTCCATAGCGCCACCGACATAGGTTAAACGGATCCCTGTCCCGCTACGATTGTCCTATGGCGACCAAAATTGTGTGGCACCCGTAGCACATCCAGATGAACAAAAACCTCTTTGATATGTGTACCCTAAAATAGACAGGAAGTGAGGTATGAGTATTTAAATGTCCAATTTTTGCCAATTTTTGCACATTTACAGGGGTCATACTTTTGCCCGCTTCTCCTACACGGTTAACCCGATTGACTTCAAACTTGGGATGTACCATCTCAACACCTGGGACAACATCTTGGTAACAAATCTAAAGTTTTTGACATACTATATGACGCCGGCGGGGCATAGAATTTAGAGTTTAATCATTCTTACTGAACGAAGCATTGCCGGTTGTACGTTTAATCTAGAGCTACGAAAATTGGTACACATATGTAACAGACTATGACCTACAAAAAACTCTTTTTGAACCATGTGCTAAACCTAACAGGAAGTCCACCATTTTGATTTACTTTGGATTGTGTTGCCATTTTTTTTGGCCATTTCATAGGGGTCATATTTTAACGAACTCCTCCTACAGTGTTTATCCGATCATCTTCAAACTTGGTGTGATTCATCTCAAGATGTTGAAGATGAAAAGTTATTGAAAGCTTTTTATTTTGTCGCACGCTGTTGTCGTGGCATGCACTGTTTGCAAAGGAAAAAAAAAATCTTCTTAAAGAAGCATTCCCAGTTGTACGAAGCAGCTAGAGCTACGAAAATTTGTAGACATATGTAACAGCCCAAGATGTACAAAAATGTCTCTTGGTGACCTGTGCTAAACCCAACAGGAAGTCCCGCAGGGGCCGGGCATCACATTTTGAGCTAAAAAAAAACTCCTCTTTAACGAAGCATTCCCGGTTGTACGTTTCAGCTAGCGCTATGATAATTTGGAGGCATACATAAGAGCCCACGATGTACAAAAAAGGTCTCTTGGAACCATCTGCTAAACCAAACAGGAAGTCCGCCATTTTGATTTACGTCGGCATTTGTAGCCATTTTTTGTGGCCTTTCTTAGGGGTCATATTTTCACGAACTCCTCGTACAAAATTCATCCGACCGTCTTCAAACTTGGTGTGTTTCATCTTAAGATGTTTAAGATACAAAGTTATCGAAAGTTTTTTATTTTGTCACATGCTGTTGCCATAGCGATGCATTGTTTGCCAAGTAAAGTGCTGCTTATTTTTTTTGGTCTATACATGTGTGAAAACTCATGAAACTTTAGACACACATCAGACTTGTCATGAACATGAATTTTTAGAGATTTCTTGTGCAATTTGCAATAAATCGCGCCCTCTATACATTTTTATGGAGCATTTCCGATAGGATGATTCAAGCGCGAAATAACTAAAGATGACTTGACTTGACCTAGATTTGTGAAAACTCAGAGGCATACCTATTAGTCTAAGACCTACAAAAAGTATTCTGTAGCCGTACGCTAAACCTAAAAGGAAGTCTGCCATTTTGAATTTATTTTGGGAATTGCACACCATATTTTGCGTTTTGATTAAACTTTGCACACACAAGGCTTGTCAAAAACATTTTAGATGGTCCTTGTCCTATTTGACAGTACCCCAACGTGCCAGTACCCCGACGTGCAAGTACCCCAACGTGGCCCGGGTTGCGAGGGCCCTTTATAGCTGCTCGCAGCTCTAGTTATTATTATTATTATTATTATTTTTACTTTGTTATAAATGCTTTTTCATTCATCATATGTTCTTTTTTTCATTTGCAAACATTTTTCCCATTAAAAGTATGTTTGTTTGTTTTTTTATTTATTTCTTATACAGCACAGTATATATTCTTTATTTTCAGAATGCAATGTCGTGGAGCGATGGGACAGACACCGTTGGAAGTCTCATGAAGACAAATCCGCGGATATTTCCCCAGTTGGACGTATGGTTCAAGGGATAGGACTGCGCAAAGACCAAAAAAAATAAACCAAAAAGCACATTGTAAAAAGTCCGCGAAGCAGTGAGGCTGCGAAAGATAAACCCGTGATAAACGAGGGAACACTGTACCAGAAATGAGTAATGTCCCCTTTAATATTAATAGTAGTTGGTTACACCAACTTGACTGTTAAGGATTGAAAGTGTTACATGATTGTGGCAGATTTAAAAAAAAAAAAAAAAAAAAAAAAAAAAGTCCAAAATGTGAGCAACTCCAATTCTGGACCGGAGCTCCCATTTTCAAGCCCTCAGGTCACAAATGCCTGATTGCTAAGAAGCCCCATTTGAATAAATGGATCTTGTCTTCTCTCAGATTCCAACAGCAAACCGAAGGTGGAGTGCAGCGTGGTGACAGAATTCACAGACCACATCTGCGTGACCATGGACGCCGAGCTCATTATGTTTCTTCACGACATGGTGTCTGCCTACCTGAAAGAGAAAGAGAAAGGTTTGTGCTCGTTTTGTTTCGTCAGTCAAATCCACGAGTCAACAACTAAATGAAACTCTCCAGTGCTAATTGCCTATTGAAAGTTTCTTCTCTCCAGTGAAATGAGTCATTAGGAAACAATATGCAGCAGCGCACACATCTGCCTGCCTGTGTTTGTGCGTGCGTGATGAGAGAGTTAAGGGGGCAGCCAAGTGTTATTTTCTCACACGGCAATGCAGAGGAACATAGTCTACATTTTGATTAGTTTGTATTTGTCACCAGTGATCAAATTATGATTACTGTTAATTAACAGCAGTGTGGACTTCACTGTGACCAACCTGCATTGTTCTTTTGATTCTGTAGCTGAAACAAAATGGTGAGCTGTAAAGCTTTTGCTTTGTGCCTATCCAGGCAAAGGTTAGACAGAACTGAAGTGTATACAGAACATGGTTTCTATTCAGCGTATAGAAAGAGAACGTTTGTTAGAGGAGCCCATTAAGTCAGGAGAGCGTGCAAAACACCACTTGTACACGTCTTCACCTTCACTTGTCCTTAGCCCTTTTCGCCCCGCGGATGTTTGCGGCTCGGCCGGGCCAGAAGAGCCCCACGGCCGTGCACGATGACGGATCCGCCGACAAGGACAAAGACGACAGCATCAACTACACCACAGTGGACTGGAGGGAGTTCATGTGCAACACCTGGCACTTGGAGCCCACCCTCAGGTCAGATGAGATTCATCTCTTTTATGCTCGCTTGCTCGCTCTCTCTCTCTCTCTCTCTCTCTCTCTCTCTCTCTCTCTCTCTCTCTCTCTCTCTCTCTCTCTCTCCCTCTCCCTCTCCCTCTCCCTCTCCCTCTCCCTCTCCCTCTCCCTCTCCCTCTCCCTCTCCCTCTCCCTCTCTCTCTCTCTCTCTGTGTCTCTCTGTCTCTCTCTCTGTCTCTCTCTCTCTCTGTCTCTCTGTCTCTCTGTCTCTCTCTCTCTCTGTCTCTCTCTGTCTCTCTCTCTCTCTCTCTGTCTCTCTCTCTCTCTCTCTCTGTCTCTCTCTCTGTCTCTCTGTCTCTCTCTCTCTCTCTCTCTCTCATATTTGTATTAGACTTTACACTGATCTGATTGAGTGGATCAGAATCGGCCAATATTTTTGCATTTTATGTAGTTTTACAGTTTGCATAAAATGACTCATGTAAAAACGTCCTCCAGGCTCATCTCCTGGACGGGTCGCAAGATCGACCCAGTGGGAGTGGACTACATCTTGCAAAAACTGGGCTTCCACCACGCCAGGACTACCATTCCCAAGTGGCTCCAGAGGGGAGTGATGGACCCGCTGGACAAGGTGCTGTCGGTGCTCATCAAGAAGCTGGGCACCGCCCTGCAAGATGAGAAGGACAAGAAAAGCAGAGAGAAGGAGGAGCACTAGACTGGAGGTTTGTTTCCTGTTCTTTTCCAACTGCCCGCTCCACCTCGTGGATTGCAGCTTGCACACGCAGCTCTGACTGAGCCCTTTTTTTTTTTTTGTTGTTGTTTGTGTTCAATGTGGATACGGTTTTGGAAAAGAGCAGCAATTAGTATCGTGTATTTGGGTTGCTTGAATGATTCCAACCCTGCCTCTTTTACATGTTGTAAATGACCTCATTTGAACCTTTTTTCAAGGCTTTCTGGTATTTAATGAGAAATGATTTCTTAAAACATTGCCTTTTCTTTGTTTCCCATGGAACACATGGTAAATGATGCTTTATTTTATTTTTTTTGATGTTGTATTTAATAGCTTGGATATTTGTTTTCCCCTGATGTGAACAAATGAGCACTGGGAGATTCTGCCATGATCTGTCATAAGGACATCAGGAATCTATTATGATTTATTATTTATGGGTATGTGAAATGGAAATCTTGTAACATGAATTAGCTTGAAGGGTCAAGCTTGTTTTTCTTTTTAGTCGGTGTATATAATTAAATTTCCTAAATGTGTTGATTTCCTAACTTAATAAAATAATGCCACTGGATTTTATATCAAACGTCCTGCATTTTGTCTTTAAAAAGCTTTGAATTGATTTGAATTACAGTTGGTAATACTAAACGGCTGCCTAAGCAAAATGTCTCATCAACAAAAATGTTGAAATTGAAAGCACTGACTCATTTGACTTCTGAGCTTTAAAAAAGCCACATAACCTTTTTGTAAAGTGCAGTCAAAGATTTCAGTGTACGTTGCTGTGCCGTGTGGATGAAAACTAAGATTGAAATGAATAGAACAAAATGACATTTGACACCTGGATTATATATATGTTCAAGCATGTTTAAGACATGTTTTACTGTCATGTTTAGTTACTTTGAAAGTACACTGATGAGCCATGCAGATTTGTATCATGTTTGACGATGCACTGAATTGAGACAGCGATCACATGTTTCAGTCGCACATCACTGTAATTAAAAACAGAAAATTAAGACGTTTGCAGAGACAGTACTTATACTGGATAGCGTAGTCCTTGTTCCATATTGTATTAAAACATGGATATTTTTATCGACTCGATCGGGTCCATCTATGTTTTTATTCCTGAAAATTAACATCCTCCTTCAAAAGAAAGTTGAAACATTTTTCAGATTATCAAAAATTGACCGTCATTGACATACACAGTAACCATGGCTACAGAGGAGTAGTAATGGACAAATGAAGCTTTATGAAACACTTGTGATATTTTTGACTCCTCTAGATGGTGCTTTTGGTTTAAATAAATTATCAAAGCTAATGCACTGGAAAGCTTCATGAAGCTTCAGTCAGACAATTTCCTTTGCACTAGCCTTCATATTTAAACCAAGAGCACCATCTAGTGGAGTAAAAATATAGTTCATGTGCTTCATGAAGCTTTATTTCCCATCACTACCATCTAATTGGTTAACCTGACCACAAGTGCCAAAGCACGCAGTCTATTTCTTTCAGTCATGTCAGCCAACAGCGAGGTTATAAAGTTTGCTTTTACTAACCATGACAAAATTGTATTAGCCACAACATCTTCAAACAAACAAAGATGAAGCAACCTACAGATTCTGTAAGAAGACAATTTCGGACACATACAGCGGTCACCACGTTGAACCTTGTTTGACACTTGCAGAGCCACCACAAAAAGAGGTGAGCTGTCGCCCGCCGGTATTCTTTCTTTAAAGCCCCAGTGTGTAGCTCACGACCGCCATCTATCGGTCAAACAAGATAATGCAATGATTTTAAGCACACGAACTACGGCGTCCCAGAGAGACCCTACTTCAACAGCCTACCACCAATTTCACCGGAACAGAACGCAAACAACTTCTGGTATTCCCTCGAGTGATGACGTAAGTGAATTGCATTTGTTAGACATACTGTACAGATCCCTAATATTTGTGATTTAGTCATTTAATTTCAGAATTAATATTTTTGTCGGCATTGTTAGGAAATACTGTACGTCAGCTAATGATAATGGCTATCTATGTTCATATTTGTTAGTGCAACTAAACCATGCAACAGAGAACACACAGTTATGTTATATGTTTTATAGACATGTGGACCATCTCAAAGAGGGCGAGGAGGGGGCGAGGGAGACGACGAGGAAGAGAACGCGGAAGTGAACGCGGTGTCTCGTAACGTACAATTATGTCATCATGGAAAAATAATTCCATTCGAGCATGCATGTGAATGGCTCAAAACATACCTTTGCTTGGAATATGTGGTATTTAGATTACATCGTTTGCTGATATGTTTAGTATATCGTACAAAAATAATGGTGTTAACTGAACTACACATCTGCAACTCAGACTCGTAAACCCCCCCGTGTCTTGTTGCTACTAACCACTCAGAAAAGTGCTGCTTACAAAAACATTTGAAACCCTTTACTCAGATATCGATTTGTCACCATGTTGAACAATTTTACCTAATAAATATCACTAAGCAACTTAATTAGTTTTGATTGAAGATACAACAGCTTCCTTGTACTTCGATGTGCAGGAATTTACATGGCTTTCACAAATAGTCTTGCTCATATAATAATGTGCATTGGCTCAGTGACTTTCAGTTCATTGTTTGGTACCTCATCTGACATACAATTGTTACCTTCTTGCAGAGACTCGTACAGGAAATGACCATGGAGGAACATGAAGATATCCAAGTCCAGCTGACCAAGAAATACTTATTGACACATTGCTGACACATCAGCACCACCATGATTTCCTGTACCTGGATCCCAGACTGCAGCACCTTGGTGACTTGTGGCAAATAAGTGACACTTTCCCAGATCCTCGAGGACAATACAAAGGTTTTTTACCTGGCGTATAATTTGTCCATGTCTGACACTTGTTGTTGTAGTTTGTATAACTTGTATATTGTTGTTGTGTGTTAATTTGTACATTTTGAATAACTAAAAAATACTATTTCCTTTGGCGTCAACATGCAGTGTTCATTCGACACCTAACCTAACACTATTTTACATGACTAGAAATGTAAAACATCAAAAGCCTGGAGAATTATTATAAATGCTTGCAATGACAAGGAATTCTTCATTGGCCAATGAATGTAAGGTACAGTACATGAAAATTAATAAATAAAATAAAGTAAAATAAAAGTCTACATGAAATGAACATATTAACTAAAAAAAAAAAAAAATGCTGTTAGAATATAATGAGCTACATGAATTGCAGTTGTTCCAGAAATTTACCAATACACTGTGCATTTCAAAATATGGAAAATAGACATACAGGTTTGGGCCAAAAGTAGTGTTACAGAGCAGGTATGTGTTGTACACAGCTAAAATATCTGATTACCTCAATACCATGATGTTTTTTGTGTGTGTGTGTGTGTGTGTGTGTGTGTGTGCTGACATTGTCCCCCATTAACATTGCAACATTCCTCAAACTCTCCCGAACACGTAGTATGATCTGTAACACTACTTTTCGCCTACTCTATGATGTTATTGGGGCAAAATTAAGGAAGGCTTGTCCATTGATTGTGTGAACAGACTGCAGTAAAAATGAAGTCACTTCAATGTTTGCTGGTTTTATTAAGTTTGACATGCTCCTTGACTGCACAAGTACATGTTATGGAGTGAGGGCATGTTCCCACCAACGATGATATCATATTCTTCAAAGGCTTGCTGAGGAAAGTGAGGGAGGAGTCACTCCATGGCTTCAGACACCTGGTCAGCAGGTCCTGTGTAAAACAAGTGGTGCTTGTACATGTGACCATTCCGTATTGCTTCACACAAAAAGTTCATGTAGTGTGCAATGCCGTCCATATGTAAATGACATACCAAGACATCGGCTGACTTCAGTTTGTTGCAGCTCAGATATGGTAGGTGGAGATACTGGTGGTACAACACCGAAGCCTTCTGGGGTCCTCCATTCAAGTGTCCTCATTCGGGGCATTCCAATATGGCTGCTGACTCTCCCCTTGATATTTTTTTTTCTTGCAGGTCGGTGATGTATTTAAACGGTGCATGAATGCTTGTATACATCAGAATATGGTTCTGGAAGCCCTCAAGTTTGGCTGTTGATCTAGTGTGACACAAACAAAAACAAAATTATAAAATAAAATAAAATAATTGATGATACTACTATATGTCACCAACTTTCCAACAAAGCCCCCAAAATAGAGGTAAGATCTTTAGTTTTTGGGCCCAAAACATTGTATTAGCTAGATAAAAGTAACTTGACTGCATAGAATATGCAAAGGCTGCTTGCTTGTCGAGTTTCCGTGGAAAACGTAGCAGCCTGTAAATTCTTGTGCACCCAATTACACAATGGACCAGTACACACTTGAGTGAGAGAGTACAGACTCTAGCAGTGCTTACGGTACAGCCAGCATTTAAGTCCAGAAAGTTATTCCCTGCCGAAAATTAATTTCGAGAACACTATTTTCACCAACCACAACGAAAATAATTTTCAACTCCTCCACTAATACAGTATGCTTTAGATTCTCCATTGAAGTTATGGGCAAATATACCTCCGAAATCACAGTTACATTACATTACACAATAACTTGCGCATTTACTCTAAATATAACGTGCCAGCGGGAATCTTTTTTTTTTTTTTCAAAGCAAGTAGCTTCATAACGAAATCGTTCGAGTGGTGCGGAGTTGCTAATCAACAGCTACAGTGATCGTAAAACAAAGGTACGAACATCGTATTAATTAGTACGGTGTATACTTTTTCTCTCGCTCTCAAAACGTAAACACAAATGTACTCTTACTTACCGGTCAAGTAGAAAGCAGTCGAAGGCACCGGCACGTCCCAAACCTAGTCTGTTCCTCATTTCTCTCCATCTGGCAAATGCGGCTACAATATAAACTCTTGTTTTGTCGCGCTGAAATAAAATAAATTCCCAAAGCAATTGTGATGCTTGATAATGCTTTCTTCGGGGACCGGAAACTCTTCTTCATCGTGTACATGCGGTCGCCATACAAACCGGAAGTGCGTCTGCAAAGGCGTTCCAAAAACGCGTTAAGAAATGGAGCGCTGAAATTTGTCGTTGACGGCACCCGTAGCAGAAAGATGGCGGCGAAACATGGCGGACACTAGAAGCCGCGGCCCGGACATGTAAGATAATTTGCGATTTCTAGACTAACCGTTATATTTTAAAAAAGTACGTTTATGCGATACAACATATCTTTTTACATACTACTAACACAAACAATTGGGTTTTTTTTTCGAATGATTTATTGTTTCACCACTAGATGCCACTGTATAATACTGAGTGTGCCTTTAAGACACTAATTTCTCTAATTTTATGGTCTTAAAAATGTATTTTTATGTCTTAATGTTTACTCTTGATCTCATCTGGACTTGGACTTGGAACTTGTGGACTTGTTTTGATTCAAACTTAAAGTTGGACTTGAGAGGGAAAGTGAAAGCACAAAAATAAAAAATAAAAAATACTACTTTAAATATTCATCAATTAATTAAAAAAGAAACACTCTGGACTTTAAATTAATAAAGAAAATATAATTCAGAAATGTGCAAATGCACTCTTAGTAAGTAGTGTTATTTATCTTTTTTTCTTTTATTAGTATAATTTTTTGTTTTTAAGTTTCAGCTCAGCTTGTAAGGGCACAGAAAATCTATTAGAATAAACACAAGATCTTTTTCTGGGATTAATGTGTCTTACTGTATGTGGAAGTCAACGAAGCTTATCTAAGCATTTATTATAGACAACTACTAATGTCATGTTTTTATTCCAAAACATCCTCCTCCCTTGCTTTTTCTGCAAGGCTTTATTAATACTGGAGTGTGACCTTCTGCCAGCTCCCATCTCTTCCACTGTGGGGTCCCTGCATGCCACCAGCCATGTCCCACTTTTGGCTTTCATGCTTTTTGGAAGTTATGATTTCAGTTACATGCAGCCAAACCAAACCAGCAGGTGAGGACGGAGACACTCGAGCAGTTGAGGCTCTCTCTGTGACGTCTCAACTCTCCTGGGGAGAGTGTGATGGCTCAGGGGGAGGTCACACTCATGCCTTGAATACACATTTGAAAATCATCAATGAAAACTGACCCCAGTTTCTACCAATTTTAATATTGTCAATTACAGCAAACCAACTTCAAATGCGAATTCCAGGCTCGCGGTACCAGTATTTGTGGATTTTATTTATTTATTTATTTATTTATACTGCATTCTACCTGTGGACTATGTAAACTTTGGGTGTAATTCCACTGTTGACCATGGGATGGCGGCACACAATTGTTTGACACTAAATTTGAAAGAAGATTGAAGGCAGAAAGTAGGTCAACAATATTTCATTAAACACTTACTCCTCATAAGTGTCGCGGGGGTGCTGGAGCCTATCCCAGTCAGCTCCGGGTAGTGGGCGGGGTACACCTTGAACTGGTTGCCAGCCCAATTGCAGGGCAACAACCGTCCACATACTACAAGCACACCCAGGGACAATTCAGAGCGCCCAATTAATCTGCCATGCATGTCTTTGGAATGTGGGAGGAGACCGGAGTACCCGGAGAAGACCCACGCGGGCACGGGGAGAACATGCAAACTCCACCCAGGAAGGCCGAAGCCTGGACTCGATCTTGTGTCCTCAGCACTGGGAGGCGGACGTGCTAACCAGTCATTCACCGTGCCACCCCAACAATATTTCAATATGCTGTAAATGACGTTAATCCTCTACAACCTGCAATTTGTCCTTGCACCTACATACAGCGTTGCAACACTCCTTCCTGTTTGGCTGTGTGAGTTCTGTCATTAAATCTGAGCTCTGCTCTGACTTTGGACCACACAGTTTTTGATGGCGCCATTGAATCAAGTTGTACCAAGAGTGGAACCAGTAATTGAGTTCCTCAATGTGTTTGAAGAGAGAATAATAAGCTCATCAAAAGTCTCAGGCTGTGTGCATTTCATTGAAAGGAAAAACTCTGCAGGATACACATTTTGTGGCTAAACATTTTGTTCATCAATGACCGGATGTTTTTAACAGTGGCTACTTGGCTACCGCCTACTGCCACAATCGCTCGTGTCTGCTGCTGTTCTGTGACCATGGGATGAATTTAAAAACAAGAAGAAAGAATATAATACGTTAAGTGAATTGATTTCTATCCTCCATTGTCGTATACTGTATATGAATGAAACACAAACATCAACCACACATGTCCACCAAGGGCAGAAGTCTGCCTGCTCCCCCATCATCCATCCATCCATTTTCTTGACCGCTTATTCCTCACAAGGGTCGCGGGGGCTGCTGGCGCCTATCTCAGCTGGCTCTGGGCAGTAGGCGGGGGACACCCTGGACTGGTTGCCAGCCAATCGCAGGGCACACAGAGACGAACAACCATCCACACTCACGCGCACACCTAGGGACAATTCGGAGCGCCCAATTAACCTGCCACGCATGTCTTTGGAATGTGGGAGGAGACCGGAGTACCCGGAGAAGACCCACGCGGGCACGGGGAGAACATGCAAACTCCACCCAGGAAGGTCCGAGGCAGGACTCGAACCGGAGACCTCAGAACTGGGAAGCGGACGTGCTAACCACTCGACTACCGTGCCGCCCGCTCCCCCATCAAATTCACCAAAATCGCAGTACACGACCTGTGCCAATACTTAGACGTGGTTCCAGCAGGCGTAACGTTTCAGTCACCAAATTGTCAGGTGCACTAGGGCCATGTGAAAGGAAATGTCTTCGTGCCCACCATAGTGCAGGGGGTTGTGCCAAATTCCCAAACAGGCCAAAAGAGGCTTGTGCCAACACCAAAATCATGATGCGCCAGTTTTTACGCTCGAGCGCCGCTCCCATCTGCAAATATAGAGCCCCAAGTTTTAAACCGTCACATGCAGTCGCTATTGCTGGTCTCCTTTTGTTATTTTGATAAATTCACCCAGACTTGTGCTTGAGTTAAATGCATCTTGAGGCAAAAAATTAACTTTAGTATGTCTGCCATCTCTCTCCCTGCTCAGTGACCCACAATTATTCAGATTTATGTAAACAAGATGGGAGCTTTTTCTTTGACTATTTGCATGAGATGCCATTTGCCTTGACAGTCTTGTTTTGGATTCAGGCTGTACAGATATAAAACAAACATTGGGGCTTTATTTTATAATGGGGATTCTTCACCTTTTACTGATATTGTATATTTTGCAATGCAGATTGAGAGTGAAAAAAAAAATCAATGGGTGGAAACCATTCCGTCTACTGAGCTCGAAAATGGAAAATTAGTAAAGGTTGCACAACTTTTATAAGGTCTTGTAGCTTTTATCAATACAAATTGTTGACAATGACAAATGCAGTCTTGCGCGACTGCACACGCTGCATCGGTCCGCCTGTCACTCAACATGAAGGAACTTTTCTGGGCTCTTGTGAGGGTTAAGATCAAGGCCAGAACAATAAAATAAATGAGAAAAAACATAATTAAAACTACATTTATAAAATTAACTAATACTGTCAAATAATTTCTTTGTCCATTAAAGGCGATGTCAACCAAAAAATACAAATAAATAAAAAATGACAAAAAGTTGTATGCTCCCACACCACTCTAAATGTGGCATTCTGATTAATATAACATTTGTGGAATATGAATTAAGCAGCAAAGTCCACCTGATTGTATCCATCTCAGGGGGCGGCCATTTTGCCTCTTGCTGTCAACTGAAAATGACATCACAGTTACTGAGGTAACGACCAATCACGGCTCAGCTTAAGACAACAGGTGAGCCGTAATTAGCTCATTCTTAATTAGTATGATTAAGGATGCTTTCGATAATAATTTAGTCCAAAATATCTTTACAATAGCCTTTCTTATTTGACCATTTATGACTGAAACATCGTCTAATCAGTAGAGTAGCACCTTAGCTGTTCACAATGGATACTCCTGCAAGCTTGGCCAATAGTTTTCACACTGAATTTGGGTTGTAATATTTTATTTTATTTTTTTCCATTCACTCACGCAAGCACGCACACAAACGAGCGTGGTCTCCCAGGCGGGGAAGCGAACCCACGCCAACCGGCACCGAAGGCAAGTGACGGTTCCACTCCTCCGGAGCCCGCCCTCTGTCTGTGGTTGTGACGTCATGGACGTATGTGAAGATAGGTGTGTGCAGTTTCATTTTTCACCAACGGGTGGCAGTAGCGATTTGAAATGTAATTTTCTGCGTTCAGTAGCTTCATAAGGGACATATTATAGTTATACTGTTATGCACGTAATGTCACGTGAGGTACCAAATTAGGACCCAAACAAAGATCCATTATATGGACTCCTATCAATTTAATGCAACGCCGCTCTCTCCACACCACCGGAAATTACAATTACTTAATGAACCAGTCGCTGGGCACATAAAGACAAACAACCATGAGCCTGTACCGGCAGAAAATTTGCAGCAGCACAGAAGCTCCATCACGCAGGAAGGCCAGAGCTGGAAGCAAAACCTCCAAACTGAGGCAGACATGTTGACCAGGATAAATAAACAATTTTTGTGTGTGTTATCATCTCTCAAACGATCTGGTCGAATGTCTCTTGATGTTTCCACGGCCAAGCGGCACATTTGCATGCTTCGAGGAGCTGCTTTGAAGTGTGCAGTGGGATTTAGCAACAAAGTCACTTTCGCCATGTGAGCTCAGTGACATACTTTTGTAGCATTCACATCGAAAGAATTGCAATCTGCATTCTGATAGTTGAAAATGTCAAACTATTAGAAGCTGTAAGTATGATATTGTGCAGCTGTACAACACAGCACAGGCCAAAAGTCAGCATTATTATACTTGAAAGTCACTCACCAGTGACTTCCTATAAAGGTTTTATTGTGATTGAAAACTGCACTCAGTCTTGGTTTATCCATTTCACGTAACTTTAGCCATGCTTGGCATAGTTGTTGTTGTTGTTGTTTTTCCAGAATTCGATTAATTTGTGGCTGTGCTGTTTTATAATAACTGGGCTCGGAGTTAATTGGAAAAAAGATTAAGAGTAGCTGTCTGTAAGACTATTTGTTATAGAAGCTAATAACGTAATAGATTTGAGTTTGGATAGCTTAAATGTGAAAGTAAGAAAGTTGATCAAATTAGTGATGCACGTCCAGAAGGAATTTCTTTTTCTCCAAACAACAACCTGCAGTGGTTCCCTGATCAATTTTCAAAGAGAAGTGAAGTGTCTGCCAGGAAAATTATTTCCTTGAAAAATGTCTGCAAAGCCGCAAATCAAATGAGGCACCTGACGTGCATGAATAAACCTGGCAAGCCTCTTGTGCAAATTCTTGTATCCAAATGTAGAAATTGAGAAATCCAAATCATCTGCGACACCTTTCCAAAGTGAAATCAAAGGGCTATTGATTTGATTTGTACCTTTCAGTAATCAAGGCAGATCTGAGGGCTTTTCATATTATATCCTTTAGGCTGACCATTTCGGCCGCTTATATATATATATATATATATATATATGGATGTCAAGGTGACTTTTTTTAAACAGATGTGTGTGTTCCTTTTAAATATTGTGAACATGACGACGACGATATTGTAGCAGTTTTAATAATATCACGATATTGCCCTCATCATGACATCCCTAATCCTTACCAACTATTACATAGCCCTGAACATGAATTGTGCTTCATCAGCCAACCACGTTTGTACTGGATATAAAAATAATTCCTACACAGAAGTGAAAAGGAAATCATTACCTGTAATCCACTTCAAATCATGGAGGTGGAGTTCAGTTCGTCGGGTGGTTGTCTTTCACTTTGAAGGCTGCTAGTTAGCTCCCAATAAACTGACCAACTCTCTGATGTTATTGTTTCATGAGATGCAAGTACAAAAGCAAATGAGCGCGAGTTCATTTCTGGCTTCAGGACTAGATGAGGTTTCACTACGATTGCAAGAGGAACGCTCGCCTGTTTACGGAGCATTCCTTTTATACATACAAACGATAGTACGATGTTGTTCGATATCTAATCACAATTTTAAGCTATGAACAGTATTGTCCTCTTCTCTCCATCATCAGCCAATGTTTATGTCACCATAGGCAGTATTTAGCATTAACATCTTTCTCCCACTTGCCTGCATTCCTAAGTGTTTCTTCTTTAAAACTCATTCACTGCCTTTGACAAGTATACTTGTCAATTGTATTTTTTAGAGCGGTGCTAAATGGGGGCGAATCTGAGCATGCTCCACTGTAAATATCAAACTTGGAAACAACTTTACTGATGCCCAACCACCGGTAGATGACATCATTGCCCCATTTTATAGGAAATAAACACAGTTTCAGAGTCCATGGGAGAAATGGCTGTATTTTGGCAAACCTACATTTTTCTGCTGTCAATTATAAAAGAACGGGACGGGACAAAAAGTAGGGAGTCTATTCTGTTATTTGGTAGATTCGGTTTATATATAATTATTGAATGTAATATCACGTGAGTATTGGAAATGTAAAAATTTTCTATAATGACTGGCAGTGAATGAGTTAATGTCACTTTTGAAATTTATATTGTTCACTTCGTATAACCCTCAAGGGGAAATTGCACTTAGTGGTGGACACGACACAGAAAAGCAGATCACGCACATGTGGGGAGATGTCAACGTGAAGCATTTGAGCTAGCGGGCTGGGATGCTCAATGGCACCTCGACAATATCAGCAAGCAGACGAGCGTCTTTCCAACTATTTTCAGCAACACTTTTTTTGCTTTCATTTTTATGAGCTTAACTCAAAGAGCGAAGACGTTCTATATACACAAAAGGACAATTTCTCTCATTTATTGCATCCGCAAGCATAAAAATGCTGAAGTTGATCATTGTTGGTAGTTATCATAGCTACATAAAGCAAGCTATTCGAATTTTATCCAAATGATTTTTATGATATGCTTTGAGACAGATATTTTGGAACGTGACTAGAACTTGATAAAGAGAGTAACAAGACTACAAGAAAGTTAAAGCGCTTTAGAACTCTGAGGAATCTGACTGAGTTGATGTCTACTGGGCATTTCTGTCTGATGAGTTTCCAAAGTGTTGTGAGCACGCAGTTCCACTGAATTAGACTTTTCAGCAACATTCTCGATGCCCAAGCAATTTTTTGCAGTCCTACAAAGGTTTCCCAAGGGCCGTGGGTTTTCCCAAATAAGATCCTTTCTTTGTCCGGCCTATTTCTCCGATAACTGAACTCACTTGGAACAGCAATATAAGTTTGGAACCATCTTGTCAATCCTCATAAGCTCACGAGAAATGCGCTCGGCCTCATTCTAATTGAAGTGCTCTCTTCTCTCCTCACTGTTTACTCCTCTGAAGACAATCACGAGGATTAAGAGCTGGATCTTAATTGTTTTGAGTCGATACAATTTGGACAAAAGATTTGCTTGTTTTGTACTTTGTTCAATTCATCTCAAAGAGAAAAAGATTCCAGATTCCAGTGAGACGAAGAAATGAGGACCGCGGCAAGGTTTCCCTTTGGGAGGGCCACTGTAAGTTCCATCATTACTTCACTGGAATGCTTGTGGACAAAACACAACAGTCTGAAAAATATTATTGAAAGGCTCGACTGCAACTTGCAGATGATCATAGACTAGTGTTGTTCCGATACCGATACTGCATTAAAACAGCGGTATCGGTATCGGTGACTACTCACAAGTAACATGCCGATACCATTAATTCCAACACTAATATAGGATTTTGGATGCAGCATCTTGTGTCTTGCTGGTGCACGACATTCACTGGCATGTGACATGTTCACTCCATGCCGATCTAAGATATCCTATTGGCCCTTGAATGCTCTGAACCAATGGCAGGACAGCTTTTTCATGTTGAAGGAAAAAAACCTCAAGTATCGGTATGGTATCGGTATCGGTATCGGCCGATACTGCAAAGCTGGGTATTGGTATCGGGAGCCAAAAAACGGTATCGGAACAACACTATCATAGACCTTCAGTAAGAGTTTCACAGTTTATTGGCAACACAGGAAAACAAAAGGGAGTCGGACAGCATTACAGTTCTGCACATTAGGTTTGTAGGACAGAGACACTTTATGCTATTTTAACCACAATCTCACTTCTTCACAGTCTGATTGTATAAAGTGCAGGAAGAAACATACACTAAAATGTCAACAAACCCGCATATGATGAACAAATCAGTAAGTATGTGCTGATTCCTCTTATGGTTTACTCAAAATGAGCAGTGCAGCACACCACATATCTTCACCAACAATCATGAGACTGGAAAACAAAACTGTCAAACACTGACCTGCTAGGCTAGGCTAACTGTTAGCTTCACAGCAAACTTCATTCAAACTTAAACACTTAAAAATTTGAAAGTGTCTATATTGGTCCACACTAAATACTGTAAAACCACACTTTTGAAAAAGAACACATATAGGAGTTAAAATCAATTCTCAAAAACTGTAACCCTGGAATTTTAACAATATTTTTTTGCTGCGTTATCTGGTCACTTAACTCCTATGGCAACATCTTCTTGTCGTTTTTATAGTGGTAAAAGACTTACAAGACAAGACACTAGGAATGGGCGAGTACCGATACCAGCCTTTTTTGAGTACTCGTGACGCAGATGAGTACAAGCGCCCGATGGCAGAGGGGGAAGACGTTAAGTGAGTCCTCCTTGCCTGTAACTGGCGCTAGCTTGCAGCAGTTTTTCACCAAAACTTCACCGGTTTGGAAATACTTCAAAATTGTGAATCTTAAACTAAAAGAGCATTTTTGTGTTTTATTTTGAGCGTTAAGACTATTGAAGAGCGACTGTGCTGTTTTTTTTGTTTTGTTTTGTTTTTTTGTAAAAATTAAAGGAAATATATTTGTTTAAAGGCGCAGTCTGCCGGATTGACTCAGGAAAATGTACTTTTTAAATACAGGATGTACACACTTTAACTTTCTCTCAGTCTACACATCTGTGTTTATGTTAATCTTTGGTGGTGATTTTGTCCTAAACCAACCCCCCAACCAGCCTGTATTTTGCCATTTTGTGTTTGTTTTGTAAACAGCGTTTCTGTGGAAAGACAGTAACACCCCTCCAGCCAATCGCAGACGGGGGGTGGCGTGTCGCAAATGGAGCCGGGCGAACGTGTCAGCTGCGTGACGTCACTCCCGCAGCAATTTGAAAGAACACACTGATTTTTTTTCTTCACTCACTCATTCACACACGTAAGCTTCTGTGAGTGAGTGGATGAAAAAAAAAAATCCGTGCGTGCTTTCAAATTGCTGCGGGAGTGACGTCACGCAGCTGACACGTTCGCCCGGCCCCGTTTGCGACACGCCACCCCCCGCTCTGCGATTGGCTGGAGGGTTGTAAACACTGTCTTTCCACAGAAACGGCACGCTGTTTACAAAACAAACACAAAATGGCAAAATACAGGCTGGGGAGGTGGGGGTTTAGGACGAAATTACCACAAAAGATGAACAAAAACACAGATGTGTAGACTGAGAAAAAGTTAAATTGTGTACATCCTGTATTTAAAAAGTGCATTTTCCTGAGTCAATCCGGCAGACAGCCCTTTAAAAATATCTTTTAGTGATTTTTTTTTTATTTGTCAAAATGTACTACTGGTATCGGCAGTTGGTATCGGTATCGGTGAGTACTGAGGGTGTGAGTATCGGCATCGGTCTGAAAAAAAGTGGTATCGAACATCCCTACAAGACACAATCACAAACAGTTGCCCCACTGTTTTTTTGCATATTGTAATGTGTTTTTTCTTGTACTGTACGTGAAAGTGAAGTTGAGGTTCACCTGAATTGAATCAGATCAGATATTTAGCAGTGTAATTTCCTGTCAGAATATTTTAATTTCAAAGCTTTCCACCTCATGTCACAGTGTGCAGTAGCTTTTGATTATTGTAACCATCCCAGATGAATACAAAGCGCTCAGCCGGAACGTAAAAAAAAAACAAAAAAAACATCAGAAGCCTGTAATCATTTAAAGTGCCATCTCTCAGAGACTTGGAGTCAGAGTCTATTTATAACTTCTGTCACTCCTGCCAGGGAGGTTATTGGAAGCAGCATCAACTTGTGTACTGTACTGTAAACCTGTTGTAAATGATTCGTGATGCATTCTAACTGCAATATGTGTCCCTCAGACCAAATTTGAGGGTTGACTAGTGCAATATCAATTAAGACACAATGTAACAGAGCTGTTGTAAACAGGCTGTCGGTGAAGGCGCACACAGCGACAGACAAGAATATGTCAACAGAAACTGGTCACCAAATGACCACACGCTAATGAAACAATTGAGGTAGATCTGGATAAGACATGAGTGGATGGAGAGAAGTGATTGGTTGACACCTGTGGAGCAGGACTGATGAGAACAAGTGGTTGTAATGACAGATGAAATGACCAAATCATTTCTTGTCTGAACATTTCGTTCACCTCTTTTCCAGGCCCAAACTTAAGATGCTATTCATTCTTCAACCTTTCACTGTAAAGTGTAACAGTCTCAATGTGTGGTATGGGACTCCCAAGTGATACAGCTGAAAATAAATAAAAAAATTATTCAGTTGTTTTAAATTCAGTATTTTCTTTTATATATATATATATATATATATATATATATATATATATATATATGTGTGTTGATGACGGTAGAGTACTTGCAGGTGTTTTTTAAGTGGCACCACACTGTTAACTATTTGAGGAGAGTGTCTCAAATGTAGCTAATCGTTGAGAACATTACTCTTTGAATTTATGGGCAACAGTTAACTTTTGTTTGCAAATCACCTGAAAAAAAGGATACATTTGAAAGAGACGACAGCGTATTTGAAGAAACGTTCAGTAGGCTACGTCACGTGCGGTGTGAGTGAATGTGACGCAGCGTGCAGAGAAATCGAGTGCAAGGCAGACAACACCGGCAGGCAGTCGGCGCTGAATCTGACAACCAATTGTGTCTTCGGAGGAGCACGGTTGAAGTACGGATGTGATTTGTGCTTGGGACGATGTGGTTGAAAAGGACGCCGCTCAGCGGTCAGCGAAGCTGCCGGTCGGCGGCGGCTGCAGACGTGACTGAAGAAAGTCGGCTGAAGTGAGCAGGAGGAGCCGCTCTGCATGGGAAATGAACGTGCATCCCCCGCCGATCGAGCGACCCGCCAGCCTTTTGCTTCCCTGCACTTCGGTAAGTCAAGCTAACATTTTTTGTTTTGAAATGACATGTGTGAACTCAATTTTACCTTCCTCCCGAGACACATTGTCCCGGCGGTGGGGGATCAATTGCGGCTGTTATCAGACTGCATGTTATTATTTGAAATAAGACAAAACACATTTGGAAAACACAGTAAATTACTTAGTAGCCTACATTCGGTGGCTTTATACAAACTAAGTGTAGTGCTATTAGAACCTAATCTCAGTTTGGCAACAAATGAATTCAGAAATATTTCAAACTTAAAATGATGCCATTTCCACTTATGTCTGACCTGCAGGAATATTCCGAGCATGCAGACTCTCCCACGTTATGTTTTTTCATAGAGATTCTCATCTTTCAGATGTTCACATTTCTCTCATCTTTCTCTTCAAAAAGAGTTGTTTTCATGAAAAGCGGATATGTCCGCTTATAAGCCTCAGGTGAATAAAATATGCAGTTTAATTATGAGCTCTGAGCTCACTTATCAGACTTTCATTTCCCATAAACTGATGCAGCTGGGTATAGCCTGCCTATATTCTCTAACTTTCATTCCAGACGGTATTTATGGTCATTAAATTCACAAATGAAATGAAACATAGACTTACTTTTAGTCAGCCATCTGGCAAATGTAGATAGGGATTGACCGATTATCACCCGGTCCAATTATCAGTGCTGATATTTGGTATTTTGATGAATATTATAGCATATGTTTTTATTTATATATCCATCCATTTTCTTGACCGCTTATTCCTCACAAGGGTCGCGGGGGCTGCTGGCGCCTATCTCAGCTGGCTCTGGGCAGTAGGCGGGGGACACCCTGGACTGGTTGCCAGCCAATCGCAGGGCACACAGAGACGAACAACCATCCACACTCACACACACACATACCTAGGGACAATTCGGAGCGCCCAATTAACCTGCCATGCATGTCTTTGGAATGTGTGAGGAGACCGGAGTACCCGGAGAAGACCCACGCGGGCACGGGGAGAACATGCAAACTCCACCCAGGAAGGTCCGAGCCTGGACTCGAACCGGAGACCTCAGAACTGGGAAGCGGACGTGCTAACCACTCGACTACCGTGCTGCCCATACATACATACATACATACATACATACATACATACATACATACATACATACATACATACATACATATATACATATATACATATATACATACATATATACATTAGGGGTGGGAATCTCTGACATGAGGCCGATTCGATATGTATCTCGATACACAGGTTGCGATTCGATTGAAAAACGATTATCTTTCAGAACAGAACGGTTCGATACGGTTCGATTAAGTTTGGGAACGATACAATTTTCGATTCGATACGATTAATTTCAATATTCAAAACTTATAGTGACATTTGTTGTTTGTAAACATTAATCTTAAAACACCACAAATTTTTACAGTATCTACAAATGTGTTAAAAAAGAACAACAACAATGTCTTCTATATTTTTATATATTGAATCAATTATTTAAATGGACCGGAACAAAGGGCTGGGCGATATGACTGAAAAATGTTATCAGTTTAAATATTTATTAGTCGTTATTGACAGTTATAATTGTTTTTTGTTTTTTTGTTTTAAATTCAAAATCAGGATCAGGAAAACAAAAGGCTGATAATTCAATTTGAAATATAAATATTTAACCTTTAAAAAGACACCAACACAATTAAACAGAATATGTGCACATTGTGAAGTATTTCAGAAACATGAAATAAACCTACCGTCCAGCCAAAAGAAATATGCAGCCACCTTATGGAACAATAAATCTATCAAACACATTTTAACCACTTAATATATCCAAAAATATTTCCAAAAGTGCCCTAACCTTTTTATCAACAATTTTTGTTTTTAACAATTTTTGTTTTTCTTTGCCATCACATTCATTTTTGGTTAATGTATGACATCTTTTTTGTTTTTTTAATCTGAGACACGATGATGACCACGGAATCACCACTGTTTAAGTTTTGTTTTTTGGGCTGTCGTTCATTTTGAGTTTGATGACGTATTCACGGGCACGTCTCAGTTCTCCTTTCTGCTGCTCATGCTAGTTGTGTACATTGACAGGGAGCCACAAACTGAGAAATGAGATACTTGCAGTGTGCTTTTAGCTTCGCTGGTGTGTTGGCTGTGGGACATACCTGTGTCGTTTGAATCCATGCATTGGATCGTCACGGGAGTTATTCTTTTTGGCTCGCGCGCAGTACCAACGCCGGCCCGGGACATACAAGTGCACCGAGAGGACTCGATAGCCATGGGAAATACCGAGATGTACGGCACCGGCTTCTGCTAACTGTCTCCACTGTTGCATGTTGTCACTCGTTGTGCGCGCGCGCCGTGTCGCGAGCACGGCGTTGACGGTAGGCCCCCCCCCCCCCCCCCCCAAAAAAAAAGGTGCGTAACGTCTTTGCATTATGTTTACAACATCCGGGGAATGAAGCGTCTCTGAGCGCTACTTTGCTAACTCTCTGTAAACACGGAAGTAGCTTGAATAGTGACGCTACTGAAACGTAAACAAAACAAGTAGAGCACGGTGCAGAACTCTTGCTATTGTTATGAAAACCATAAAGCCTCACTCGCAACCGATTCACAGCAACGCGATATCCGGTCCACAGCTTTACAAGCAATGTATCTAAGGATTCCCGGCGGATTTTGTATCGGTTGACAAGTCTGCTACCGATACGGCCGTTTAGCTCCCCTTGACGACCGATGGTTCGGTCGAATCGGTTTTTTGTCCCACCCCTAATATACATACATATATACATACATATATACATACATACATACATATATACATACATACATACATATATACATATATACATACATACATACATATATACATACATACATACATATATACATACATACATACATATATACATACATACATACATACATACATACATACATACATACATACATACATACATACATACATACATACATACATATATACATACATACATACATACATATATACATACATACATACATACATACATACATACATACATATATATATATATATATATATATATATATATATATATATATACATACATACATACATATATATATATATATATATATATATATATATATATATATATATAATCTGTAGACCAATAAAGTGAATGCTTGCGTTTATTTGAACATGTGCAGACAATTTTTCACTGTCTGCCAACTTCTATTGAAACTTTTCTTAAACCTGGCAAAAATCCAAAATTCACTATCGATTCACAGGCATTCATTGTTCAGTGAGATACCATCTTCAGAGATCAAATAAAAAATGGTTTAACTTCAGGAAACTTTTCATGTATTTATTTAATAATGGCTTGGTCAGAACCATCAAAAAGCCCAAAATGGGTCACAATACTACCTATGGGGTACTAGGGTACTTTACTTATTTAGCCATTTTCAGCAATACAAGTTAATAATTTGCTAGAATGAATTGCATTACTTACTTAATTACTGTTCTTGTGCAATTAAAAACAAACAAACAAACAAACAAAATAAAATAAACACTTGACTGAAAATGGTATCCCAGGTGCTCAGAACCCAGGTAACAACCTGTTACGGCTAACCTGTTTCCTGGGTTTGGTCACGTGACGTTCGCAGACTGAGCCCTGAGAACACGTTTCAATTGACAGCAAGTGTTCTAAAGGACCAATAAATACTCAAAAAGAATCAGAATTTCCGCTCATATAATTCATGGTTCAGGTTTTTTACAGTTAAACTCATATCTTACTGAGCGGCAGGCTTCGTTCAATGTTGCAAAACACTCTCAAACCCTCTTTGTACTCTCAAACTGTTTTTCTTGTCACAGAGACTCTGAAGTATCCGGTTAAGGTGAAGCGCAATGATGATAAGATGTTCGGTAAGACTACCGAATTAAAAATTCTGAGCTCTTTCTAAAAAATAAAAAATAAAAAATAAAATAAAGAACTGCTCCACTGATGATGGGTCATCAGCCATCATCCACCTAGAAAGCAGGAAATCCAGGAAAATGTCTGACTACTCTTCCTAGATTTCCCCTTTCCCTTCAACTACATCATCCCACAGAATCTCATGCAACAGCTGAACATTCTGAGGAGTCCTTCATTGGAGGACTTGTGCTGGACTTCCTTCCCAACAGACCACGGACTATGAGGGTCCACAGCACTGTCTGAGCCCCCTCCTGTTCACGCTACTGACCTATGTCTGCTCTGTGAAGTTTGTGGAGGACACATGTGACCCATCGTAAACAACAATGAGTCAGAGTACAGAGAGGAAGTAGAAAAACTTGTGGACTGGTTCAAAAAACGGCAAACTTTGCATCAGTGTGAGGAATAACAAGGGGATGGTGGTGGATTTCTGGTTGGACAGACACCCCCTCGGGAGGAGAAGCAGTGGAAGTGGTCTTTATCTCCACCATTTACTTGCAACTGCAAACTCTCCTTTAATGCAATAAATTAAAGGGATTACGCCACTGTATTTTAAGCCCAGAAGTTAACTAGAGGCAAATAATGATTCAATCCTACCTTTGACACCATGGCGATGTAATTTTTTTAAATTAAATATGAGGTGTTTTGCTGGTTAGTTTTGTAACGGGAAGTAAAACGTCCGGTTCAGGAAAACCCCGCCTCTCCCCGTGTGATTACCGCGCCTCGAGCGAGCCAACTGCGGCCTGCTGTTGTAGCTCTGCGTTTGATGACTCCTCTGAGTATGCCGCGCAACTTGACGCAAAACAATTCTTCAATAAATATTTCAAACAAAACGGCTCCTTTCCGAGAGAAATCGTGGAGGAGGGAAGGAGAGAGAAGATGAGAGAGGAAAGGAGGAGGGAAAAAAACAATCCTGGGCTGGTTTCAAACCAATGACTTGCTGTATACAGAGCAAGCACACTAGCCAGTGGCCACTATACCATTCATTCAGTTAGGTTCAACACTGCAAATGTTGTACTTGTAGTATACACAAGTATCAGCCAAAACTTTTAAGACAGCCAATTGTCATTGCACTTTGGCATTGCAAATGAATACATTTAAATTCATTGGACAGAATGTTGACTGATATGATAAAGGCTACTTTTGTCACTATCCCATGGAGGTCTCAGAAAAAGTGGGCATGCATTTAGTCCGCAGAGGCGGTGCGGGGGTGGGTCCGGACTTTATGATGTCATAAATTGAGCACTCACTTGTTTTCTCAGGAGAGCAGAATAACCTAGAATTTCTCAGAGAGGGGCACTTCCTTTATGTTTTTGGTGAGAAATTAGCATTTTAACTTGGCTAAAAGCTCCAAAAAGTTGATTTGTCATGTTGCTGTCCCTTTAAAAAGAAACGTCTTTACGGTTGTCAATTATGCGTTTGTTTTCAAAGTAAAATTGGATGGAACCATTTTCAGGGTAAGCAATGTTGTAATAATGATAACCATGATAATTTTAGTCACAATTAATGGTGTTCACTTTTTCATCACCACCAACCAACTGGGCTGTTTCCAGAGTGAACAAGAGACCAAGGACACCCCAAACTCACATCATTCCAAATGGGATTAACTATGGACCAATGCAATACAATTATCAGGCGATCACACCCAGGCATATCCCTTTCAAAATAAATAACAAGTGACATGCATGTCATATAGAATTAGCAAACCCTGCGGTCACACGCCCGAGGTTGTCTTTTGGCAGTGACTGCAGGAGGATTATTATTATCTCAGTGGAGTGTGAACAGTATTGCTTTTGTAATTTGAACAAAAATAATCCTGGATATTTTCCTGGACCAATGTGAATAATTGGAAAGAATGCCAGATCACTTATCGCAGCTAAACTTAATAGTCAGAGCATAGGAAACAGAACATTAAGGTTCTTTCTAGCCTTGAAATATGTATTGAAATATTGAAACATGTTGCTGCTACCAGCAGTGACAGGCTCTCTTGTAAAAACAGTAATTTAATGACCTCAGTACAGGAATTACATGTACCTGAATCCTGCAAAGATGTGTACTATTCATGTGAAAAATGTCATTGTACATTGTACAATATGTCGACTTAATGCTGTCTTACTTTATTCATATCAAAATATAAACTATTGACACACGAACCTTGAGAAATGAAAACTGGTCCAAAATGAAGACTCTTATAATTAATCCCTTTAGGAAGATCAAAGATATATTCATAATCAGCTGACTGCAAAACCAGGGACTAATTAAAACCATATTTTGATGCTGTTTTAATTATTTAACTGTCAGGAGATTGTGTCATAAATCCGATTCAAGGTTCAGTGTCACTGTGTTCAGATTTTCTTGATATGTTTGCTTAGCAAATAAAGAAAATGGCTTCTCTGCATTATTAATACCCCTGGCGTTTCATTAGCTTTTTTATTTCGACCCAAGGCAGCAAATGTATGCATTTTAATGTCCCCTTCAGTTCCCATTAAGAGAGGGAGATAATGTTTTTTGTTTTTTTTTGCACCATGCCCTTTTTGTAGCTGATATTACCTGCCCAATCTATGTTTGTATTATTTTTTTTAAACTCTAGTATATTTATATCAATATATGTATATATCTGAGTGGATGTGATGTGTCAAAAACATTGTCATATGTCAATTGTCCTTAAAAAGAAAAGATGTTGGTTTGATATAATGGACATTATGTACATTTCTACAAGGATGAGTGCTGCTGGTGTCCTCTCAGTATATTGGAGCGCAACAAAGCAGGAGGAAAATATGGAGTCGTCTTCATAGCCTATAAAAATATGTTAGCGGCGAGGGAATTCATGAAAATGATTCATTTTGTAACAAGTTTTTTCAATTTGGTATGGCGTTTGTTAGGTATGGGCACAAGGTTTTCAAAATCACAGCGTACAAGTTGAGTTAGCCCCCTGGTGGCATACATGTACACATTTCAAAATGGCCGCCAATGAAGATTAGAACGTTGGCATATGTTGGCACCAGATCCTTGTGCAAAACCACTTTTTTTTTATAGCCTTTGGTGTGAGGAATCCATTTCTGAACCCATTTTTCAATTTAAAGGTCATTTTCAAGGCTATTTTCAATGTTACCATTTCTTAGAGCTGTGCATGAATGGGTGGCAATTTGGATATTCATTGACAAATTTCAAATGTGCAGACTCATTTCAGGTGGTGTGATGTCACCAGAACAGGTGTTTTGTTTGTACGGTAACTGTTTAGCGTGAATGCACCTTCTATTAGTTACAGATTTACCCTGTTTGAACGCTATTTGACACACATTAAAAGAAAATGTGTTTGGAGTCAATACACATGAAATCATACCTGATCTTCTGTTCTTTTGAAAATACTCCGGATCTTTTCATGGCACGCTGCAAATCTTCTCTGCTGATGTCACGAATAGCAAGCACAAATGCACCTGTTGAACCTGGGGCTTTCTTTTTTTCTTTTTTCTTTTTTCCCCAGTTGTTAGTTCAAACAACAAGTTGCAAAGCTACGCAAGACATTTTGAAATGCCAAGACCAATAAAACTTCAAAGTGGCTCTCCTCGTTCCTTTTAAAATGCTTGACATTGCGGATGCACAAATGGACTTGCTGGTTCCGAGAAATGAGATTGGTGCCGTGCATGCACAGGGCGTTTATACAGGTAAACGGCAACATCTCCACCTGCAGATAATGTAGCCGGCTGCACATTTGATGTGGGCAATTGGAGACCGCCTTGCACCTCCAATCATCCATCTATTGCTGCTTTTCCATTAGCCCCAAACAGCGCCACACCACTCTGCTTGGCCCGGCACCACACCACATGTCCTCTGTTGCTTTTACTTTACAAAAGGCGCCCAGCAAAAAGTGGAAGGTGTTGGGACGAGATCGAGTTTTTCATTATGCATTGACATTTGAAAGAGGTCAACCCAATTATTATTATTTTTTTGACAATCATATGCTCTATGTAAGGCGTTACAGTGGAAGAGTGGTTAGCCTGTCCGCCTCCCAGTACTGAGGGCTTGGGTTCAAGTCCAAGCTTCGGCCTTCTTGGGTGGAGTTTGCATGTTCTCCCCGTGACTGCATGGGTCTCCTCCCACATTCCAAATGGCAGGTTAATTGGGCGCTCCTAATTGTCCCTAGGTGTGCTTGTGCATGTGGATGGTTGTTCGTCTCTGTGTGCCCTGCGATTGGTTGGCAACCAGTTCATGGTGTACCCTGCCTACTGCCGGAAGCCAGCTGGGATAGGCTCCAGCACCCCCTGCGACTCTTGTGAGGAGCAAGCGGTTCAGAAAATGGATGGCTGTTTAGTAGGGCTGGGAATCTTTGACTGTCTCACGATTCGATTACAATTTTTGGGTCTACGATTCGATTCAGAATCGATTTTCGATTCTCGATTCAAATGATTTTTGATTCAAAATTGCTTTGTACAACTGGTAATTCTTCATTAAGAAGGATTTTTTTTCCTTTACAAACAGTGCATGCCACGGCAACAGCGTGTGACGAAATAAAAAGCTTTCAATAACTTTTCATCTTCAACATCTTAAGATGAATCACACCAAGTTTGAAGATGATTGGATGAACTCTGTAGGAGGAGTTCGTTAAAATAAGACCCCTATGAAATGGCCAAAAAAATGGCAACACGTTCCAAAGTAAATCAAAATGGTGGACTTTCTGTTAGGTGGAGCATATGGTTCAAAAAGAGTTTTTTTGTACCTTGAGGGCTGTTACATATGTCTTCAAATTTTAGTAACTCTAGGTAAAACGTACAACCGGGAATGCTTCATTAAGTAAGAATTTTGAAACACAAAATTTGATGCCCCACCTCTGGCGGACTTTCTGTTAGGTTTAGCATATGGCACCAACAGACTTTTTTTTGTAGGTCATAGCCTGTTACATATGTGTACCAATTTTCATAGCTCTAGATTAAACGTACAACCGGCAATGCTACGTTTAGGAAGAGTTTTGAAACTCTAAATTTGATGCCTCGCCCCCGTCATATAGTATGTCAAAAACTTTACATTTTTTTACCATGATGTTGTCCCAGGTGTTGAGATGGTACAGCCCAAGTTTGAAATCAATCGGGTTAATCATGTAGGAGAAGGGGGCATAAGTATGACCCCTGTAAATGTGCAAAAATGGGCTAAAATTTGACATTTTTGTGTTGTAAGTGCCTTTTTCCACAAAAACAGCATGTGGGCTACAACTGCCTTTTCCCCTTCTTCTTCATTTCTAATTTAAATAAAATCGATTTTGGGATATTAATATCGATTCGATTAATAAATGAGAATCTCGATTCTTTTATGAATTGATTTTTTGTCACACCCCGACTGTTTAGACTCGTGAGGTCAGATATAACATATTAATGTCAGGAAATGTTGAAGGTTGGCTTTAAGAATATGTTTTGATTGGTGATTACGTCTGGGATAGCGGTACACATCATATTTATTGTTGTAGTATTGCATTAGTTCTTGGTTGAATTATCTTCAAAATAGTCTTTGCCTTGAAAATTACCTTGAACCATAAATTTGAATTCAGAAATTATCCATGGCATGGAATTGTCCCCACCCAAATTTGTTCCTGACATCCATTTTTTGACGGTTTTCTTTTATATTGAGGGTAATTGAGCCTATCCCAGCACGTACGTTCTGCATTGATTACAAGTCAATTACAGTGCACAAGCTTTCACATTCATTCATTCATTCAATAAAATCTGTCAGAGAGTGGGAGATGCTAATGTTCACTTTTAACACTGCCACTGATCCAGAGACATTCATTTACTTCCCATTCCATTCATTATTACGCTTGTAATTTGCAGTTACGTTAAACTGCAAATCAGCCAAAGCATCATATTGCAAAGTGGCTGTGAATTTGTGTGATACACTTTTGCAACATCATTTGGACACCATCCCTGCGGTCGTATTGTGCATGTTAAACCTGCAGGTGAGTTCATTATGTGTTTGGCCTGATGGCAAGAAGAAATGATGATCGATGTGGACATCAGCTCTGTCAGTGTATGAGCTCGTTCTGTCTGCAGGCGATGCTTGTGTGTTTGTGTTTGTTTGACACTTGTGTAGCTTTTCAAGGTTATCAGTGCCTGGAAAGTTTTCTGTTGCCAGAGCCAATGTGAACTTAAAGGGCGAATGTTATGAAGGAAAGAGAGAGGCGCCTGGTTTCTTGATATAGGTAGAGAATATGCGCACTGTGTAAATGCATTTTATTTTTCGGATGATATTCTTGTCAATTCAATATGTACACAGATGCAGTATCTTAATCAATGTACAGCATTTGAGAGCTCAATTTTGACCAGCTAGCATGATGAATATGATGACAATGACAGTGACAGCAATCATGATGAAATGAAAATCCTTGATATTCAGACTTCTTTTCCCTACCCTACCAGGTTGAATAAGTGATTTTTTTTAATGGTAATATTTCTGGCACTTTAGATAGACTTAAGAGGCGCTTCATCCTCTCAACGAAGAGTCTTTTATGCCAATGTATGAAAACAATACCTGTACCTCTATACACCCACGGTTGTGACTCATGAGTTGAGTGTCCATTGACTGTATACATCTACAATTTTTTTTTTTTTTTTTTTTTTTTTTTTTACGTTTTGTAATTTTATTCTAGCAATACTTGCTACATTTCTCTCATGGGTAGCCGTAGTGGAGGGAAGCTTAAATTAATGCAGACAATTTTAGATTAGATGTGTGCTGAGAGGTGGGATCCCAAATGCAGACACAAATAAGATTTTAACTATTTATTGAGAAGCAGAACCTATGAGAGCTGTGCACAGTTGAGCAATAATCCGGCAATAATCCAGCAAACCACACACAATTCTCAGATTGCACCTACAGACAGTGGATCGTAAAGGACTAAAGAACACCATCACATATGTCCCCGACATCATAAAGGATTAAAGGTTGACATCACGAACGGCACGTTTTGAAAACAGACACTTGTTACATCAGTACCTAAACAGACGCATAACAGGCATATGAGCTGGTCATGAACTCTGGCGCATGCGGCCCAGGCCATGACAAGTTCACTGAATTTTCCAACTGCCCAACAACTGTCATTAAAGGTCTGTCTAAAAATAGCAGCTAATATGAACAAAGAAACTGCTGCATAAACAGTACAACCCTAAAATGCCAATTCTGACTTTAATGCACTCACCAAACTATCACACGAACTTCAAAATTGCCTGCAATTTGTCTTTGAAACAGGAATGAGATGGAGGTGGGGCATGAGCCAAAGAGGTGATCTGATGGGCCTCTTGATTGACAGCAGTAAAAGCCAATAGATTAGAAGTTAGAAAACGGGCATCGGTACAGACAGGACGCTTTGTGATCCATGGTTTCAGGCATTACGTCAGCAAAAATCTGATTTGGATTTCATTTTTTAGTAACCACTAGGGGAAATGCATCAGAGTAAAAGCATACATTTTACTTTGGTAATGCAGAGGAGTAAAAGTGAGAGAATATAGAAATGGCAATAACAAAGTTAAGTACAGATGTCTGCCTGTATGTGAAATAATTTCCTAAGGATTATCTAACAATCTGTCCAGGGTAACTCTAAAGAGGGTAGCCTACACTGTAAATTCAATTGATTGATTTGATAGTGTAAAAAAAAACAAAAAAAAACAAAAAAAACTTGAATGTTAAATTGAACACACTGAATAACTTCTAGAACATTTCTGATGTATGGGAAGTTGTTGGAGGTTAGCCAGACAAGAAAGATGAGAAATCACACATTTGCACATTGCCCATCATATGACTTTCATCACTAGACAAAGACAAGATGTACAGTTGAGACATTAAAATTTCAGGCCTGTATTTGTGGGAGGTATCAAATGGTGCACTCTTTTATATTCACTGATATATTTAGCTACTATTTGTGGTCTTGTGATCCAGAAGCAATGAGTGCTATCATTTATGCCGTCTATCGTGACTGACTTGTTCACGCGTTCATAATGTCAAGCAAACCAACTCACCCAAAGCTAGACATGCTAACCAATGACTACATTCGAAAAGAGGCTTACCCGTTCATTGTGCACTTAATTGCTCTACAAAATGTCAATGCACTTCTCATTTCCAACAGTTGAAATCCGGAATTGCTTTGCTCTACAATGAGGAGACCAACAATTCTTATGACGTCTGCCTGAAACTGACCAAAGAGGAATTAACCATACAGAAGCTGGATGTGGTTTGCACAAGAGGAAGCGAATCCCACGTAAATGTAAGTGCCCCTGCATGGGGGATGCAAATGTATTTTGATTCATGCTGCATAACTCCAGATCACTTGTCACATTCACACTATCGTTTTGCCAATAAGAAACTCACACTTTCTAAAGCACAGAACTGTAGTTCTCCGAAGACAAGAAACTGGCGGTCTGGGCTTGAGCATCAAAGTAAGCGCTTTGATTATAAAAACATTGAAGTCGAAATGAAAAGTGCTTTGTCTAGCAAAGGTGACTGTTTGAGGTCGACGATTTCATCTGTCTCTCTCCTGCTTTCAGGGTGGTGCCGAGAATAATGTGCCGGTGGTTATTTCCAAGATTTTTAAAGATCAAGTAGGTAAGAATGTAGTTTATCCCACTTGAAAGTGCTCAGCTCAAAGTCTTTGATCAAGGTGACAAGAACATTTTCACAACTTGAGAAAATATTATTGCATTTAGATGACCTTGCAAAAATAATTTATTTTCAAATATATTAAAAAGATAAGTGCAGTGTACATGATAATAAAACAAATATAAGCCTTTACAAATGTGTATGTACTATGTACACAAAATAGGTACATGTTTAGTGCATTTTAATGTTAATGTTTCTGAATAAACACTACTTAAAGAGGAAGTCAACCCAAAATATTTTTCTTGAAAAACAATGTTCTATGCAACCCCACTAGTCTTAAATACGGTATTCTGGTTTATATTGCGTGAGTGGAATATGAGTTATACAGCAAAATCCAGCAGTTTTTATCAATATCAGAAGGCGGCCATTTTGCCACTTGATATCAAGTGGAAATGACATCACAATTGCTCAAATCTCGGTAACAACCGATCACAGCTCAGCTTCACTAAACAGGTGAGCTGTGATTGGTCGTTGCCTGTGTTGTCATCTTCAGTCAACAGGAAGTGGCAAAATGGCCGCCCTCTGAGATTCACAACTTCATAACTCTTATTTCACAAATGTAATCAGAATGGCATGTTTAGATCACACATATTATTGTCATGAAATGTTTAAGGTTGACTTCCCCTTTAACTAATTTAACATCACTGCCATATACTGACTTTTGTATGTCTTTTACTTTTGCATACACATCCCCGATATGTCAGAGAAATACACATTATGTCCACAATCATTTGGATTTAAATAGCTTGTGCTTTTAGTATACATCACCCAAAATTATGACCATCAATAGATCATTTGAATTGTAGAAGATCTACAGCAAGTTCTTCAAACAAATTTACAATAACTGCATAAATTAGAATGTTATGTGATGTCTCTGGTAGATTGCCATTACAGTTTATACGCATGTTTGAAGGTGACGGTTATTATCCTGTGACAGATTAGTTCATTATTTTTTTTTCTATAAAAACTGTTGATTCTAAATAGCAACAAATCATCCATCCATTTTCTGAACTGCTTACTCCTCACAAGGGTCGTGAGGGGTGCTGGAGCCTATCCCAGCTGGCTTTGGGCAGTAGGCGGGGGACACCCTGGAATGGTTGCCAGCCAATCGCAAGGCACACAGAGACGAACACGCATCCGCACTCGCAAGCACACCTAGGGACAATTTGGAGCGCCCAATTAACCCGCCATGCATGTCTTTGGAATGTGGGAGGAGACCGGAGTACCCGGAGAAGACCCACAGCAGCAAATCAAAATTCAACCATTGTCCTGGAATCACATACTCGTGTTTGGTCTTAGATATTTTACCAAAATGTTCACAAATATCATTGCATTGTCAGTTTTACAAGTCATCGTGTAACAGAAGTTTCATTGTCACCCCGTGTCTCTTAAAAGTAATTCGTATTACTTTCAGATTTCATGCTTCATGTTCTTTTTCTAACCATTAAATCGACCCAAGATGAGCCAGGTGGAGACACTGATTGCTATTTCCACTACATTAGAGCACATGAAATGACTAATTAGTTTCTAATGTTTTCATTAACCTCTAATGCTTGTCTGTTGATGACCGCAGCCGATCAGACAGGAAAGCTGTTCGTTGGTGATGCTGTGTTGGAGGTGAGTACATCAGTGGGACTTCAGGGGTCACTATTAAGGGATTTACGTCCTATTCTATTCTCTCCTATTCCTTTTCTATTTTGTAGCGTGGCATTTCATTTTGCGACTGTATAAGATTACATTTTTACGGTTGACTCAATTGTGTTTACCAACTGTGCCTAAACAAAGTCCAAAGAATCAAGTTCTAACCAGTTCTAACTCAAATTCAACATTAGAGAATATAATACTCTAACATTCAATGTGAGGACACACAAGAGAAACTCAAGAAACCATCACCTGAACCGAGGGAGGGTGTGAATTTTATACAGAGGAAAAATGATAATTGAAAACACGTATGAAGCACATTCTTCAAAATAAGGCTGACTAACATAACGGCCAGGAGCTTAATTGTGACCCCAATACATACTCATGTACTCAAGACCACACCAACCGAGCCCAAGACATAGACAGAGACAAGACAAAGACTTTTGGAGGTCAACACCAAGTCAAGACCAAGACTGTATTATATCAATGAAAAATCACCCAAAAAATAAAAACTAAAGCCTTTGGGGGTTCGACTAATACCTGACGTGGTCATTGTTTTGTTTTGCTGTGTTTTGTTTTGACAATGCTACGCAAGCTACTTTGGCTGTAATATTGGCCACGATAGGCAATAGCTACATCCGTGCACTACACTGAGATTGTGAATGTTCGGAGAGGAAAAGTGCGCCCTGCTCTGATTAATTTCCAAATGCATCAGTGTGTTGTAGCAAGACCACTACTTGTGTTTTGTTTATAACTCGACTCAGTAGTAGTCAACACGCTAACCCACACAACTACCGTAATTTCCGGACTATAGAGCGCACCTGATTATAAGCCGCACGTGCCCACATTGAAACATGAGATATTTACAAAGAAAGATGATACCCAGAAAGAGTTTTCAAAGGTTTAATAATATACATTAGCTTTTCTTTCCAAACAGTGCCTGTGACGTGGCAGTAACACAGCAGCAATACAGTAGTAACTAACAGGGATGGTTAAAAATATACCGGTAAAAGTCACTGAGACTGAGAATTCTTGTATTTTCCATGATGAGGGTCTGTTCATGCTCATTTTATTAATGCACAAAGCGCAAAGCTACATTAAACTTGCGTCTTCCTTGACACATATATTCCACCTGTCTCAGACTTACCTTTTCTGCTCGAGTGCCCCTGGCGGCCGTTAGAAAAAACACATAAATTAGGATTGAGCGTGTGACAAAAGTCGCGGCTTATGGACCCCTTCATGGCCTACGTCACGATGACGTCACGGTGTTTACTGGAGGCAAAAACAACCGCTGGAGGCAACGAAGTGCAGCTAGAAGTAAACAACGCTGGTTGTCTGCTTATTCTATTCTATTTTTATCAGTTTACTCACATATGAACTCAAATGGCCGTTTTCCGCGTCCTTTCCGACGTGAATCTTCTGTGAAAATATGCTGACCGGTGTTAGAACCACACGCCACTGAGGGGTTTTTGCCTCCAGCTAAGCCCCGCCCTTTGAATTGCATCACATTGTTTACAAACTTTGAAGAGGTCTATAGTCCGGAAATTACGGTAGTTTACGTCAACATTAGCCAGCCAACAACCGCCACATTAAGAAAAGCCAGCCCAAGTGCCACTTAAACTTCAAACTTATGAAAAAAAAAAAAAAAAAAAAGTTGATAACTTACCTATGTTTACCTGTACTTTTACTTCTGCTTAGAGTATGAGGTCTTTTATACCTCTGATCAACATTAACATTCACTGCCTTTGACAAGTATACTTGTCAATTATATTTTTTTTTAAGTGGTGAATTTAAGTGGTGGAAAAGTGGTGAATCTGATTATGCTCCACTGTAAATGTCAAACTTGGAAACAACTTTACTGATGCCTAACCACCAGTCAATGACATCATTGCCCCATTTTATACGAAATAAACACAGTTTCAGAGTCCATGGGAGTAATGTCTGGTTTTTGTGTAACCTACATTTTTCTACTGTCGATTATAAAAGAATGGGATGAGGCAAAAAGTAGGGAGTCTATTCTGTCATTTGGTAGATTCGGTTTATATAAAATTATTGAACGTAATATCGTGTGGGTATTGAACATTTTGAAAATTTCTAAAATGGCTGGCAGTGAATGAGTTTTAACATTGAAGATCTTTCATGAATCGGTTATTATTGCTTACATCGTCACGTTATGTAAGACTGAAATGTCAAACTATTATTGTAATTAATTTGCGTACTAAGAAATAGGTCATTTCAATATCACTACTGAAATATCCTTCTACTTTCTTTTGGTTTCTTTAGGTCAATGGCATAAACGTGGAGCATTGTACTCATGAGCAAGTTGTGAGTATACTATAGATGTTTAATGGCCATTTAAAACTGTTGCACTGCTGTTTATCACAAGACTGTAGTGGCTATAAAACCTGAGGTGCATCTCAATAATCCAGGTTGTCGTTCTGGCCAGGATGTTTTTTCCTCATGCTGTGATTAATTGAAAGACTCCATAGATGTCGATTGGTTGCGACGAAGGTTCAGGGTGTGACGTTTTTGGAGGGATTTGCAAATGAAAAATACCTTCCCTCGCACAGCTGTCACGTGTTCCCCATACTCAAATCTACAGCTTCAAATACATAATGAAGAGGCAGTCTCTTTTTCGAGCAACATTCCTAATTTTTAATCACAGGTGATTGATTACTTGCTGGGCACTCACAGATGTTCAGGATTTAGAAACAGAAAGTTATACCGCACATAATTAGACATTCAGAGTTAAATTTAGTAACTTTGCAACCACTGGAGAGAAATATTCAAACCTTCACCTAGTTTTTTTTTTTTTTTTTTTAAAAGACCCAATCTCCATCATTTAATGCTGTCTGTCAGAAATATTGTGGTATTTGTGCATTGCAGGTAGATGAAAAAAAGGACAGACAAGGTTACAAGTGGTTTGTTGGTCATACACTGAATGTGTGCTTACAACATATCTCTGCCACAATATGGACAAAAACAGTGGCATGATGAGTTATGCTGTTGCAGGGCTCCAGATTATTTATTTATTTATTTATTTATTTATTCATTTATTTATTCATTCATATCACTCGGAGCACAATATCTCCTAGCTTGAAACGTTAGGGGTAGTGGAAGAAAATCTAGTAGCATAGAGTAAATTGACTTGCAATGTAAATACTCACATTACGGTCCATTCTCACTGTATTACTGGGAAATATTTACAGTACCTACAATACTTTCAATTCACATTTTATTGTGCACATTTTGATGCAACATAAACCCAAATGCAAAAGTTCATGTTTAGTGCAGCAGTGCAAGTATTATCAGCAAATTTCACACTGTTGATGTTTGTGGGTATGGACAAGAGAATTTGCAGTTGAACTGAATTTGTTCAGCTCTCACTCAGTGTAAATGTGAGAGTAAATGGTTATCTATATACAGTATGTTTTCTGCCAACCAATCCAGGATATGCCCCCTCTGGCACCCGAGGTTTATTGGGGAGAAAGGTTTTACGCAATGTCCGACATTGAAGCCTTTTTGTGTGGTGACCTGTCCAAAAGCGGTGTTGGTCCCATGTATTCATGATAAAATAAAAATGAACAAACTCAAAGTGTGTAAGGCGATACTACAAATAATTGACTGTACACTGAGTGTGTTTCACCTATTCTACTTATGCTGCTGGGGTGTGGGGAATTGAAGAATATAAAGTAATAGCGCTATTAAGTGCTTTCTAGGACTGGATGTACATACTACATAGATTTGCTCCGACCTTAGCGATTCAAGGATATATGGGCTGGGTTCTATCCAACGGAAATATGAAATGTTACGTTCATGGAATCTATTGCTTTGTAATGGCACAGGACAGAATTAATTGGAACGTATTTCAGTGGAACAAATTACATGACTGTCCTTGGTCAAAAAAAAAAAGAAAATGCAAAATATTTAAAGGAATAACCAGTGTTGTCATATTAATTCTGTTAAAAACAAGCTTCTCTTCTTTTAATTTGAAGAAACCTGGTTTCAAGGTATTGTGTTAAAACCCAAATTGAGAACATGTAGGAAAGGTTTACTCATGAATAATATGTCTGATCTCAACTCTCTCGAAATCAAAGATCCTTGGTTGCTCAGTTGAGGTCAGGTATATTCTCCCTTTAGTCATTGATTTATTAATATGCCTAAAGATAAGAGATTGTGTGAAATGTGTGGCTTGAATGTTGTGGAAAGGGAATTTCACTGCACATACATTATATTAATGCATGTGCATATTAAATCTATACAAGTTTGTATTGCTTTTATTGCACTGATTTTAAGTTGCTAATGCTCATTTTCTGCTGACCTTTGTGAATGTCTTCCTCCGTCTTTTTAATATTTCTCTGTCATTCCTGTCAGGTTCACATCTTGCGCACTGCCGGAGACGAAGTCGTCATCACTGTGCGATATCTGCGAGAAGTTCCATCCTTTCTTAAATTGCCTCTAGGTAAGAGCCCTGAATTGTAGATGTTTTTAAAGGTTACAATAACAAACAGTTTGGTTTGGAATCGTCTGAGGATTGAGGAGCAGTGCTTTCCTCTGAGACATTATATGGTTTTAGTTTATGTATTTTGTTTTGTTGACCATACGACTACGTCTACATCAATGTGAAAACCTGGTCCGAATGACATTTTAGTTTTTCAATTTCAGATGCCCAACTTGCTTAGGAGGTTTAATGTTAATGAATTGACAGACAACTGCCATAAAGCAATTGTGGACAGAAAAATCATCAGGAATCCTGACACATTCCCAAAGTGCTCACAAATTTGAGATTCAAACGTTGAATCCCTCATTCAATCATAGTTGAAATACTTTAGTTTGTCATTTTTAATACTGGGATATTTTTTTGTCTGTTCACAAGTAGCAACTGCCTTTCTGAACCACTTGTATCATCTTGTATTTGTACCACACTGATGAGGATGGAAAATATTCCAACTGTAAGAACAAAACTTGGTTTAGTCCTTCAACCAACTCAGTAAAAAGAATATAGAAACAGATGTATTCTTTGCGGTCAGTCAGGAGTGTGCAGAGGGCGGGGCCAACACGGTGGTGGCCCGAGGTAACCAGCTGCTTTGTCTTGTTTCCCAAAGCACGGGACATGGGGACGTTGGATTTCTTTTGTCCTTGTTTACTGTAGAACTCTGCCAAAATGTCTTGCTGTTGTCACACTGAAAACATTCCACTATTATCACTTGTCCTATTTAATGTGCTGTCTGTGCTACCTAAAATCAGTGCTTCTCAATTATTTTCTGTCATGCCCCCCCCCCCAGTTAAAAAAAAAAAAAAAAAAACACCCCTCCCGTGACTATAAATAGCATCATTTGTCTATAAAATGTCTATAAAACACTGTATCCGTATTAACATACAAGAGAATAAAAAAAGAAAGAAATATGGACCAACTTACAACAAAGAATAGCTTTATTAACTGTAACAAAAAAAATTTCAAGTGCATCTGAAATTAAAAAATAAAATGAAATCCTTAATTAAACTAGAAACATTTTTTGACTGACCATGTCAAACCATATGATACGTAAAAATTAAATGACATAAAATCAATAAATAATAATGCATTCAAACTGATCACCAACATTAACTCAGGAGCACAATATTAAAAAAAACTTTAACCTGCAAAACAAAAATATATAAAATAATTTGTGCTGATTTTTTTTTTTTGCTGTGTGCAAAGCGCGCATGCTCAGTGCAAAAAAAACAAAAAAAACCTACACCACCGAGCGAATGCTCCCTGCGCACACTCTGCCAATAATGAGAGCGCCACTGCCCCCTAATGTAGTGGAGGTGCAATTGTACTTTATTCTAGGACAGTAAAAAATATCAAAATGAAAAATAAAAAAAAAGCATGTTTCCCGAGATCAAACGCGCCCCCCTTGATGGAGCCTCGTGCCCCCCTATTTGAGAAGCACTGCCTTAAATTAAATGAACATGTTTCTGTTGGAATGGGCGGAGTGGTGCCATGTACAAGCTATACACAGTCTGCAGTTATGCTTTCGGAACAAGACTGTGAAATGGACACCTCGCTGCCATTTCTATTAACTGAGGTACACTCGTTCACTGCAAGATATTCCAAACAGAATGAAATGGAGAATAAACTGTCAGTGATGGATGAATGTCATCACTTTCACCTCGTTCCATCCATATACACCAGAGATGGCAGTTTATTTTAGCTGCCAATCACTCCCACTGGAGCGAGGTCATGTGGTGGTCCTTATTCTCCTCCGGTTTCCTTCTTTTGTCTTTGGTCCAATATTCTTTTCTTTAATGTCAAAACTTTTCATCAACTGAGTGACAATCCCGACTTCATCTGCCGTGCGCTGTCTGTGATGTTGTGTTTGTCATTGACATTCCAATGGAAATACTTTGGAAAAGTGTTGTTTACCTTCCCTGCACCCGTGACACGATAACCTGAATTTCTGGAGTTGTGAAATTTTGTCTTTTCATTTTTGGGGCCATCTCTCATTAGCGGGGGTGAGAGGGTGACAGACTTGACAGCCACCGCGTGGGTTGGGACTTCAGGTTGGCGTGGCCGCTTTATGCCTTCTTGTCACTTGTGAGTGCGCACATGTTTTTATTTTTTTGTCACAGAGAGAATAAGGAAGAGCCAACGTGAGGACAGAGGCTTCGTGCTGGTGTCACACATAAACCTATAGGAAATAATTCTGCTACTGCTGTCTGCTTCATAGTTGAAGTTTTCCCTTCCCTGTTACTTGCTTTGGTTTTAATGCAGGTTTTGATCAGAACACACGGATCACAACATATTATTCCAGGATAGACTGTAACATTTTGCTACTGGTCCATAAATCTCCGAATGGTTTAGGGTCTGAATATAATCAGGAAGGCTAATGGAATATTTCAACTCTCAAACGTAGCATTTAGCAGATGTGTATGATGTCATGCCTGCTGCAATGATGACGTCTCTGATCAACTGTGAAAAGGGACAGAATCTGTCCTCTTTCAACTCTAACTGCTACAAGCAGCAAAGCATATGTAGGAAGATTTATGACTGTATTGTTAATGTTTTATATTGTGTGTCTGTAAAGCACTTTGTGACGGCTACGTCTGTTTGAAAGCACTATATGAATCAATATGACTTGACAACATGACTCTGAGATCTGCAGACTGAAGTCAATTGGAGTGGAGCTTAGAGTTTAACGCAAACATGGCTTGCAAATGTCAAGGGCCCAGGCCACAGGTGGCGAGATCCGGTCCTCGAGGGCCGCAGGTTTTGGATATTTCCCTTCTCCAACACAGTGATTTTACCCAGTTTACCTAAAAGTCCACCCCTGGTGGCAAGCAAAAGACAAATGCAAAAGACAACTGGCTGTCTGATCGGCTAGCTGCTACTGAACGCCTGGTGGGGCATGAAACCGTGTCTATAAAACACAAGTGAATTCACAAAATGAACAGGGGCCTCGCACTTCTTGCATGTCGCATTCAGTGTGATAATCGCATACAATGGGAAAATCCGTGATGAATGGTCTGGCATTGAATTTGTGGCATAGTGACAAATGTTTACAAGTCCTTGTGATGGAATGAGATGACGTTCAACTGAACGTTCGAGGAACATTGTGATGAAGGTTTCTCCTCTTCACAGGTTCTCCTGGACCATCTGGTGATCACAGCGGTGAATCCTCCTCCCTCTTTGACTGCAGCTCACATTTAAATGGCGGCACAGTAAGACTTATATCCTATATGCAATATTTCTCATGTTCTATATTTCTAATATCCAAATATTTCCACACAAGTCATTCACAGTTACCAGACCTGCAGGTTAGCTGTTTATTATTGTAATACAGCACAATTGCACTCTTACAGTATGTAAGAGTGAAGATCTTTCACTGACAACAGAAACATCGTATACCACATAATGGCCACGTCAGTTAGATGATCTCAGCCGATAGTCCCTGAATGCTTTTCAGATTGAATTTACTTTCATGAAGAACCAAAATTCATTTTTCGTGCTTTGAGTGTGCGAAAGCAAACTGAGAAAGCGCCATATAAATCACACATTATTATTATTATTATTATTATTATTATTATTATTATTATTATTATTATTATTATTATTATTATTATTGTTATTGTTGTTGTTATTATTATTATTATTATTATTATTGTTATTATTATTATTATTATTATTAGGGATGGGCGAGTACCGATACCAGCCTTTTTTCAAGTACTCGAGTACTCGTGACGCAGACGAGTACAAGCGACCGATGGCAGAGGGGGAAGACGTTAAGTGAGTCCTCCTTGCCTATAACTGGCGCTAGCTTGCAGCAGTTTTTCACCAAAGCTTCACTGGTTTGGAAATACTTCAAAATTGTGACTCTTAAACTAAAAGAGCATTTTTGTGTTTTATTTTGAGCGTTAAGACTATTGAAGAGTGACTGTGCTGTTTTTTTGTTTTGTTTTTTGTCAAAATTAAATGAAATATATTTGTTTAAAAATATCGTTTAGTGATTTTTTTTTATTTGTAAAAATGTACTACTGGTATCGTATCGGTGAGTACTGAGGGTCCGAGTATCGGTATTGGTCTGAAAAAAAGTGGTATCGAACTAATTATTATTATTATTATTATTATTATTATTATTATTATTATTATTATTATCATTCATTTGAAGATGTCTACTTATTTGTTATGCGGGACGTGAGTGATTGAGGGATAACGAACCCAAATGCAGGAAAGTAAGGCAGTGAAACAGGAATCAAGTGCAATGCGTGGTACTTTAACAATACATAGGGAAAAAGATAAGCAGACAACCATGACTGGAATGAGCGTGACTTGACTGGACTTGCTGTTGCTTGGCTTGGCATGGCTGAGACGATGACAAGACGCACACCGACTGGACAAACACAACATACTAAATGCACTAACACTAATGAGAACACCTGGGGAAGGGAAGACGCACACAGGTGGATGTGGTTAGACATAACGAGACAAGGGAAGAAACCAGGGGCCCCATTTATAAAACTGTGCGTGAAAACCTGCGCAGAAATGTACGTACGAACGAAACTCAAAACGCACGTACGCAGAAAAAAATTGAGATTGATAAAACAATGCGTAAACACACATACGCATATCTGCACGCAAGTTCCCTTTATAAATGCCACACGATCCAAACCGGTATGCGCAGCAGATTCCACGCCGTTCCCTGCCCCAAGTCCGCCTATTTCACCCCATATTTGGCAATGGAAATCAACTAATCTGCGTATTAATAAGCAGCACGTGTTGGCAAACACCAAATCAGAACAATTTGGACGGCCAATGAAAGGCAAGAAAGAAGGCTAAATTCACCATGATATACCTAGAATTTTTGAGTGAACAGTACGTCCTATTTAAAAAAAAAAAATCAAAAACATTAAAACAAACAAAAAGAAAGATGTGCATTGAAACCCTCATTGAAGGGGTCGAGTCACGGAAGGGCAATAAAAGTAAGCAGGACAAGTTGTGGCGTAATGCCACCGCAGGGCGCACAGTAGCAGACTTTCATTTTTTAAGAAGGAAAAAGAATAAATAATAATAATAGTAGTAATAAAAAATAATCCATCCATTTTCTTAACCGCTTACACTTTTATTGTCTTTACTCATACTTATAAATTGTCTCAAGGCGACCTATTATTGTTGTTAATATTCCAAATGTGTTGTTTATGGATCTTCAATCAGAATCACGGCTGCGTGGATCGCATTGTGAATGTTTGACTGTCGCGCGCATTCTTTCTTGTACTTGCATGAGTGGCAAAACCTATACGCAGCAAAGATGCACCAAGACTGTATTTTTCTAGTTTTTTTTAAATTTTTTATTTATCCTTATTGTCTTGTGTCAATATAGCCTTTAATGGCAATTGCGCGGCGGGCGGGTGAAGTTACGATAGACGCATATTGTTGTGCAGCGCGATGATGTAATGCATGCAGTGTGTGTCCACATTAGTTGTCACTAATGTGATTTGTTGCATGAGGCTTTTTCAAGATAGGTGATCAATGGGAGAAGACAGCCGTTTAAGATCTTTATTTGCGTGCAACTTTCCGCCCCGCTGCGTGCTATGACGTAGGAGCAAGTCTGCAAAACATTATAATGTGACCCAACATCCATCATGCATGGCGTTTGAGGAATAGAAATGCTCCACAAAGCTGATTGTGTCGCTGTTTTTCCCATGTCTCCAGAATGTGCGGATTGCGTGCGGTAGGTCCAGACTTGACGTGGCGGTGCGTAAAGTTTCACGTTCAGTTTGTTTTCTATAAATACCACCTTTGGCGCAGAAATGTTCGTACGTAGAGTTTTGGCCTCATTTTGATCGTACGCAAGCTTTATAAATGAGGCCCCAGGAACGCATGACAAAAAACACCAACCACAGACAAAAATAACAAGAACACCCATAAAAAAACAAAAACCCAACCCGCGCAGACATGACATTATTTAATGTAAATGATGGTGTAACATGAGTACTTGTTTGCGTGTGGGTTTGTGTGGCTTTTCGAATCAATGTCCATCCATCCATTTTCTTGACCGCTTATTCCTCGCAAGGGTTGCGGGTGTGCTAGAGCCTATCTCATCTGGCTTTGGGCAGTAGGCGGGGGACACCCTGGACTGGTTGCCAGCCAATCGCAGGGCACACAGAGACGAACAACCATCCACACTCACAAGCACACCTAGGGACAATTCGGAGCGCTCAATTAACCTGCCATGCATGTTTTTGGAATGTGGGAGGAGACCGGAGTACCCGGAGAAGACCCACGCGGGGCACGGGGAGAACATGCAAACTCCACCCAGGACGGCCGGAGCCTGGACTCGAACCCGAGACCTCAGTACTCAGAGGCACACATGCTAACCACTCATTCACCGTGCCGCCTGAATCAATGTCATGTCATGTGTAAGGGAAATCGGTCCAATTAATTATTAAATCAACAATTGTTAATTATTAAATTAATAATCAATTGGCTCATTAATTGAAGGAGACTCAAACTTAATATTTAAATTAAGTTGAGCTTGCCTGCGGAGCACCACATCTCTTTTTGATAATTTTATCAGGATAACAGATGAGAACCTCGTTGAATCAGTCATTAAAATGAAGGTTGTGCCCTTACTACAATTTTGTGAGTTCTTTGTTCAGCTTAGAGGTCACTATAAATTGTTGAAACACACACACAGTAAACCAGGGGTTGAGTTTTGTGCACGTTTATTCTCTAACCTAGGTGGGATAATCTACTTAGAATTTAAAGAAGCAAAACTAACTACTATGATAGGAAATGAAACGAGGACTAAAATAATAAAAATAATCAAAGGAGAAGAAAAGAAGAAAAAGGAAGAAACGGTCTTAGCCAAGGTGATGGATTTCTTAAATCGAACCAACATGGGACCCACAATCAACCTAGTTTGCACCAATTTGTACTAGGGCGAAGGCCTGCAAAGTTGCACTTACAGAGGGGGCTGGTCTCAGAAGCAGGACCCTGGATGGAGACTCGCCAAGCCCGTTTGAAGAAGGGATGAAGAAGGTTCAGTTCAGGAGAGGGAGAGACAGGTCGTCCGGCTGGCCAACTGAGCGTCACGGAGTCAACCTGCTGGCTGGGAAGAGGCCCTCTTGATTGAGGCCTCGGTGCTTGGGAAAAGCACCATCCGTTGAGCCTTTGCAGGGACTAAAAGCAGCGTGTTTCGCTGCGCCTGTCGCTACACGCGATGGCTTCTGTGCGTTGCCGTGTGCTGGAGGTTAAGTTAGCTGGGCTAGCCCTTTGTCTGGCAGCCGCGCCGATGGAGACCAGGAAGGAGCCAAGGAGCAGTGAAAAAGCGGGAGCCAAAGAGCAGCGGAAGAGAGAGAGCAGCACGCAGGGAGCGTGCTTTTAAATTGGGAAGGCGGCGGCCTCCACACCAGGGGGGCCGGTTAAGACCACAGTGGAAAGTTACTGGGGGAGGTTTTTGGTTGACTAATCAGATTGAATCTGGATCCCATGTGTGTTAAGATTCTAAGGTCAGAATTCAACCAATGCAACACGTACAATTGAATACCTCAAATAAAATGTTACCTAGCTTACACTGTTAAAACGTGCATACACATGAAAGTTTAGTGGAGAATCTGCCACTGCAATGGAACATTTTCATGACATTTCATGGAGTCAACATTTCACAAATGGCAAACATAACATTTTATAATTCATTGTTCTGTTGCAAAATAAGAAAGTCAAGTTTCTAAGAAGGCTTTTACTGTCCTGATTTGTGTGTGTGTGCGTGTGCGCGTGTCAGTCAGAGCATGTGTGGCTGCTTGTGGGGGATGTTCTTGTGTCTTCCCACCCCCCACAGTGGCATGTTCAGGCCACAGGAGCTCAATTCCTTTGGAACTGAGGTTGCAAAAAGTTACAACCGGCCGATAATCGTTACAGATCCTCCCTTTGGCGATGGAAACGTTCTTCGACAGAACGTTTCGGTCGGCACTTCTAGACGTGGCATCGGCAGGTGGACGGGTGAAGCACAACAATGCAGTTACCAGAGTACAAAGTTGGTGCAAACCCACCCCTCCCCTCCCTTTGCTAAAGCTCGACTCGGCAGTTGGCTATGATGTTATCTTTCCCTCTAGGTCTACACTACGTGTCGTGTATAGAGTGGAAGGGGAAAGTAACAGACGCAACAGGAGAAGAACACGAGAGTGAAAAATAGAAGTCCAATAGTTGTCTAGAGGCCTGTGTAGGAATGTCATGTCAATGTGACTGAAAGGGGGCACTTTCGGTTCTTACTATGACTTTGGATCTTTCTAGGGCAAAAGAAAGCTGTATTAAGGGAGCATGCAGGCCGAGAAGACGTTCTCACAACTGAGCTGTTGATGTATCAAACAGATTAGTGCAGCATGTCAAGTCTCAGCGCGGTCACACCTTGCGTGTGAGCGTGCTCTGGTTGGGACACCGAGAAGAAACAAACTGTCTCGTGGTTAGTTTGGTTCAGCTTAGCGTGATGCTAGGCAGATCGAGGACTAGCGTAGTCCTTTTGGTTGTTTTGTCGGGAGACGGTAGATTGGTAATTTGTTTGCTACGCGTTGTTAGGCAAAAGGAATCTCGGTCGTGACTCGCGTGTTTCGCCATTTTCAAGTTAACGGTGTTTGGACTAACAGCGTTAACAGTTAAGGTTCTTATTTTAAATAAGAAGCTAATAAAAGCAGTAGCTAAAGGCACATTTCTTACCAATCACTTTAGTTGTTTGGGGAGTCTGCTAAAGTTCATTTGAGTCACTGTACACTTTCTAGGGTGTTTGTTTATGCACATGGTGTCATAAGTATGAGTGCAGGTGTGCGAATGGGTGAAGCACAAATTTAATTGGCTATTCAATGGCGATATGGCGGTTAGGTTTGGCCCTAGCCACTTTAAATATGTCGTGAGTGCATTCATACACAACAGCAGCAAAAATGTGTTAGCCATTAGGCGCCAGGGTGTCTGAAACCACTGTTTGGAAAGGGACCGTTTGGGTCCTGCATCAGTTGGAAAGGCAAATGCACCCATAGGTGCCTGACGGGTGGGAGCCAAAAGCTCCAAGTCATCTTGGATGAACCACAGGAAGAATCACAGGTGTATCTTGTACCTGCTGATGGTGGTCAACAAAGGTGGGCGAGGTTCGTCCCTCAATTGTAACCAAGGAAGTGAGGTCATGGAGGTTGGACCTGATTGGCTGGTCCAGTCCTGTTGTGATGACCTCCCTTTGACAGCTATGTGTCATGTCATGGGCGTATGATGTCATGACCCCCCCTTCGGCTACGTGGAGCCACGAACGGCAGAGATGTGCGGTCCACGGAGGAGCAAGAAGAAAGCCCATGACAGGAAGCAAAAGGTGACCCCCAAAAGCGAATGTCTTGGCATGAACAGGTGAGCCGTCGACAGGCGAACGAGGAAGGCACGCGGCGGCGGTGAGCCACACAATGAGCAAAAGCAAGAGAAGAACAATGGACTGCAAGTTCATTGAAATCAGATAAGTGTTGTTGAGCACAAAGGCTGACAACGTGTGGCCCAAAAGAAGTACTGCAGGCGCGAACGCGGGGGCAGTGAATGGCAGGGCAGTGGTGCGCACCATCTGTATTGCAAGGGTGGGCAGGGTGGGTAACAAATTGCTCAGAAATAGGCACAACGCGCCAAGCAGATTGCAAAGAACAACCACTGTGTTGTTTGGGTTGTTCGATGACAATTTCAAGTGCGATTTCAAGTTCAAAGTCCGCGGTGAAGCTGAATGGTTTGCTTCAAAAGTGAGGACAACGGCCTCAATTTGTGTCATGCGTAGCTCGGAGGTGCAATCCAAGTCGCATTCCGTAAGGTGGCAGAGTTGTACACCCTGAGTGGGATGTTCAACTTGGCCGAGGGGAGAGCTGGTGTTGGAAGGTGACCTCTTGAGGGCATCTCGGAGACAACAGGCATGGTCCCCCCTTGAGCTGGGTGAGAGTCCTGGTGTGAGTTTTGTACACTCAGAACAGGTTCACAAGAAGGCTCTGTTAGGCTTACCGCATAACAATTGGCAGTTTTGGTCAGCGGTGCTGCTGGCAGAGGCTGCCGCACCTGTGACCAGATTTTGCGTCGGTCGTAATCTATCAGGGGCTTGAAGCGGCCCAGCAGATCTTGACCAATGAGGAGCGGGACTGATTCCACAGCAGACACGTACACAGGGTGGACCAATTTGTGTGGTCCAATCGTCCAGTGTAACGTTGCCATGGAGTCCAGATGGGTGTTAGTCAGTGCAAACGCACCGATCTCCAATGAGCAGTGGTTGAGGCGGAGCATCCGGCCACTGTTCTTCAGCATGGCTTGAAGTTGGTTGAAGAGCGTGTTGGACATTACTGTAATGTCAGCGCCAGGATCAACCAAAGCGTCATAGTCTAATGTTTGTTCAAGTGTCGTCCTCAAATAGAACTTACGCGATGCACCTTTAATCTTGAGGTTACCTAAGAGCTGTTTGAATGGTTGATTCGACTCGGTAACAGGTGCACTGGCAGAAGGCAAAGAAGGTGCTGGATCCAGTTGGACTGAAAGAACGGTGTTGTCCGACACCTCTGGCTCATTGATGGCTGTCGGCTGACTGTCGTTGGACAATTTGCGCAGCCCATCAAGAACTTTTGTCCAGATGTTGCTGTCAATTGAGGAGTCACCTGACGTGGATGGGGGCTCCTGAGGACTATTTGTGCGGGGAGGTTTCTTTTTGCGAGGTTTTGTTTTCGCAAAGGGTTTCTCCCGTTCACAACCACGGCTGGAGCTATGACTCAACCGCGCAGGTGCACTGCGGCTGTACTGGTGCTTCTGATGAGAACCATTTTGAGGCCGTTGTGCAGGATTTGATGGGGAAGCGGCGATGTCATCGTCGCTTTGCTGTGATTCGGACTGTCGTTCGACTTCGTCTGAATCACCTGCAACATGGTAAACAGAGGATTCCACTGATTTAGCAGCGTTTTCGCGTAAAAACACAAAGGCCTTGGATGCAAGTTCACGTAGCTCTAGACTACTTAGCGTGCGAGGACAAGTTGTCACACCCAAGAGGCGGCTTGTGTTTGGGTGGAGGTTGTTCAAAAATAGTGTTTTGAATTCTACCTGTTCTTCCATGTTGGGTTCGTTACGATGCCCAAAGTATGCCTTGCGCAGGCGACTATAATACAGGCTGGGTGATTCCTTTCGGCCTTGTTTTACTGACCAGGCAGCAAGAAAGCTCATTGCTGATACTGGGCCATCAAATTCACGAGACAATGCGTGACACAGTGCTCGATAATCATTCAAGATGTGGATCGGCTGGCGGTCGATCCAATCACTTACTTCTCGAGTGGACGTCAATTTCATGAGGTAAATCTTGTCTTCCGTTGTTGCCTGTGGGAATCTCCTCAAATGAAAATCAAGGTCTTTGAGGTACACAGAAGTGTTATCAGAGCAATCTTGTTTTGGCTGAAATTTCTGAATGTGCTTGGCAATAGTGTCTAACTCTTTTGTAGACATGCCTGGTTGCGCCACATGATGAGGTGAAGAAGCATCTGCTTGTTGAGCAGGAGAAGGAAGGTTGGCAGCAACTGGAGACACACAAGAAGGCGTGGCGCCTAGCGGGGGTGCCGAAACAAGAAGTGTGCTTCTCGGTAGAAGCACAGAGACAGGTGGGCTTGCTCCTCTCAGTGACACTGCAGAGGGAGGGGGCCCCCGTGTGTGTTGAGCGGCAATTGGAGAAGTGCTTGCCATGGAGCGAGTGGGAACCGGAAGTGGCACAGGTGGCTGAGAAGCAGGTCCAAGATTTGCAGAGGAAGTCTGCTGCACATCAGACAACGTGGCAGCGTCTGAAAAAGGAACAGGTGCGTGCACCACAAGTGGATCAAAATGCAAAGGAGAATTCACCTGAGACAGGTCCTGAACGGGGACCTCCAAAGCAGTGGTTTGGGACGGTGTCAATGGACACCTGGTGTTACCTTGTGGGACTTGCTGCAATTTTGATTCAGCCTGGGATGACTCGTCATCCCGGCCAGTGTTGAAGGATGGATGCTGCAATCGCCGGAGTTTTTCTTCCATTGCCATCAACTGAGATTTCAAGCGAAACGTCTGCCTTTTTCCTTCAATGCGTTCATTTTTCAAAAGTCTAATCTTTTGAGTTAATTCCGCAATTTCATCATTCGCGAGAGCTAGCAAGTACTTATCAAATTCATGCTCAGTTTGGAGATCAATCCAATGGGCTTCAGTGGGCTGATTTGATAGTTCTACAATGCATTCTTTTAGCTCACGAATTTCAGATGTGGCATTATGCCAATTTTGTTCATGCGTGCGGGCAGTTTGTGTACTCACTTTGAGTTCCTGTGTCAATTTTGTAACTCGGTTTCCCAAGTCCACGCGGTCAGATTCATGCAACCATGCTTCCAACTCTGTTAGCGTGCTGCTAACTTGGGCGTGAATTTGCTGTTCTGCTGTCAGAACGCTTTTCACTTGTTCAAGCTCATGGTCACTCAATTTCCACCTAGCCACTAAATTCACCATTAGTCGGCTGAGGATTTGTGCCATATCTTCGTGGGTTAACGACCCTTGTTGAGCGTCGCAAACGAGTTGCGCAATGTTGGTGTCAAGAATCTCTGCGCTAGCGCTGGCTGTCGCGTCGGCATAGCCTGGAATGAGATTGTTAGTCACGGTCGCAAGGGCATTTTCCAAAGCATCCATTGTTAAAAGTAGCGTTATGATATCAAAGGTATGCGTAAGCTCACTTTACTCAATTTGGAAGGACTAATTGTTAGCCAATTAGACAATGCTGAAAATGCTTAAAGATTAGCTTTTTAGGCTCAATTAGTTGATTCAAAATGTTTTACCAAAATTATTAAGGCACAGATTAAAGGATGGTATCCAAATATGTTACCAATTATTTTAAATGGCAATGCATTAAATAATTGAGGACCCTCAACAAAGTATTGTGTTCAGCAATTTAGTCTGCTAAATTACTATTAACCACAGCATACATTTGAGGTTACAGGTTTTAGGAAACAAAAGTCTACTAAGGACAGTCACATTAAATTAAAATTACATTTAATTCAATAGAGGTTTCCAAAAGTGCCTAAAAATTGGGTAAACACTTTTACTACAACGAGAAAAGCTATACACTACTGGTTGAGTGTTGCTTTTAATTAAAACAAAATTAAGTACTTGAAAATGGTGGTTAATTATTTAAGCAAACTCTTTGGTAAGTCAATAATTAAAGTTGTCAAGCGTTTTAATTTTGTTAGCAAATGTTCCTCGACTGCGGTACCGTGAATAGCCACAGGAGGACGCCGTCGGCGTTTAAAACGCAACGAGGCTCCTGTGTGTAGTATAGAGTCGTACTTTTGTTCGATCAATAAAGTTTTATGACTTTACCGCATAGACAAAACAACTCCGTCGCTCGTAAGTGACACAGAATGTGTCTTAAAACGAGTGTTTAAATACCTTGCACAAGTTTTAAAATCGTAGCACTTGGCAAGCAAAGTTGTTAGCAAGACGCAGCTAACGTAAACTTTGTCAATGAATGGCACGTCACCGGAAGTTGCGCGTGCGTATGTCGCCAGCTGTCAATCTGTCAAACACGTTAAATTCACTCCTTACGGATAATCGCGCGTGTTGTTATGCGCGGCACTGACGCCGAATTATCAAGAAGACACTAATAATTATAATTTAAATAAATCAAGGAGCGGAAACCACGGAAACGTTTTAATTCCCATAGGTTTATATCGCGATGCTAGTATCCTCTAAGGACTCGCGTCGAGGGGAAAGGGAAAAACTACTACTTACTGTAAAACGGTGTTAATTCATTAAACACGACGGAATTAATGAAGATTAAAAAGTGCAAAACGTACAAAAATATTAACCCTAAACTCAGTGTTAACACTTGGTGAAACAGGAGTAGGAAAAATATTATAATGTAACGTTTAAGAGTGGCGAAGACACGTGATGTTAAATTGTCTTAAATCCAGTAAGAATCATAGATTAGGACGGTACAGTAGTAATTTAAATCCCTCGATTAGTTTCAAATCACGGTAACTTGATTATTTAAATTATAAAGTGCTTTGAATGCGATGTTGAAGAAGGCAGACAGTGGGCTCACGGGGGGAAAAGGGCTGTGATGTGTCCCTCTTCACACGTGCGTTGCTAGAAAGCAGGAGTCAACTATAGTAGCTGTAGTTTGGCAGCTGGCCGTGTAGCAATATGAGTATTAAGCAAACAGTACACTTTAGTGTTAATCAGATGGAAATCTAATTTCAACAATTTAAGCGAACTGTATAACTAGTTGTTCAGTGCTACAATTTGGCAGAGACTGGGCTCTCAGTGGGGGGTCACGTGGTGAGACGTGATCCTCTCTTGGAGGCCACAGCCAAATGAGGAGCGACTTGGAAGTCTGGCCGTTGGGCCCGCCCCTCAAATTAGTTTATTGGTCGACTGGTTTCAAGGGGTGGTTACCTGAATCCCAGTTAAGTTAAGGATACGCCTCCAAAGATGGCGGATCTTAACACGTGTGTTTTACACAAAAGGCTAGCAGTTTTAGCACCATGTGCCTTACGCTAACCAACAAAAGGGACTCAACTTAACACCTTGAGAAGTGTGCTGTGACTCAAATGGTGGTCTGAATGCAGAATTTCGTGCACTAGACTATTTCCTCAGCCTAAAGGCTTGTAACGTAATCAGGTAGCTAAGCTGATTGCGCCACGTGAGGTTTGGAATATATTTTTAACCCAATCAGAATTCGTGACGAGTTAAAAAAAACATTCCCAGGCCTAAAAGTTTTGCATGCAATAAAAAAAAAATGTGATCGTTACTCTTCCACTTTTGTGTGTGTAACATTCACATAGTCGACAAATTCATTCTCTTCTCAATAACTAGTCGTTAGACTGTTATTTAGTGCTTCAAATACACTGCTTTTATACAGCGGATTGGCTCTGGCATAAAGTTTTAGTTAGGTTGCTATGGAAACGAGTTGAAATTTTCCCAGAAGAACACGCTGCACTAAGCTGTTTTTGGATTGTTACATGTGTGTGTTTCACAAAATATGTAACATAAATTGGCCTCACACGGGGCACCATTATGTAAGGGAAATCGGTCCAATTAATTATTAAATCAACAATTGTTAATTATTAAATTAATAATCAATTGGCTCATTAATTGAAGGAGACTCAAACTTAATATTTAAATTAAGTTGAGCTTGCCTGCGGAGCACCACATCTCTTTTTGATAATTTTATCAGGATAACAGATGAGAACCTCGTTGAATCAGTCATTAAAATGAAGGTTGTGCCCTTACTACAATTTTGTGAGTTCTTTGTTCAGCTTAGAGGTCACTATAAATTGTTGAAACACACACACAGTAAACCAGGGGTTGAGTTTTGTGCACGTTTATTCTCTAACCTAGGTGGGATAATCTACTTAGAATTTAAAGAAGCAAAACTAACTACTATGATAGGAAATGAAACGAGGACTAAAATAATAAAAATAATCAAAGGAGAAGAAAAGAAGAAAAAGGAAGAAACGGTCTTAGCCAAGGTGATGGATTTCTTAAATCGAACCAACATGGGACCCACAATCAACCTAGTTTGCACCAATTTGTACTAGGGCGAAGGCCTGCAAAGTTGCACTTACAGAGGGGGCTGGTCTCAGAAGCAGGACCCTGGATGGAGACTCGCCAAGCCCGTTTGAAGAAGGGATGAAGAAGGTTCAGTTCAGGAGAGGGAGAGACAGGTCGTCCGGCTGGCCAACTGAGCGTCACGGAGTCAACCTGCTGGCTGGGAAGAGGCCCTCTTGATTGAGGCCTCGGTGCTTGGGAAAAGCACCATCCGTTGAGCCTTTGCAGGGACTAAAAGCAGCGTGTTTCGCTGCGCCTGTCGCTACACGCGATGGCTTCTGTGCGTTGCCGTGTGCTGGAGGTTAAGCTAGCTGGGCTAGCCCTTTGTCTGGCAGCCGCGCCGATGGAGACCAGGAAGGAGCCAAGGAGCAGCGAAAAAGCGGGAGCCAAAGAGCAGCGGAAGAGAGAGAGCAGCACGCAGGGAGCGTGCTTTTAAATTGGGAAGGCGGCGGCCTCCACACCAGGGGGGCCGGTTGAGACCACAGTGGAAAGTTACCAGCTGGGGGAGGTTTTTGGTTGACTAATCAGATTGAATCTGGATCCCATGTGTGTTAAGATTCTAAGGTCAGAATTCAACCAATGCAACACGTACAATTGAATACCTCAAATAAAATGTTACCTAGCTTACACTGTTAAAACGTGCATACACATGAAAGTTTAGTGGAGAATCTGCCACTGCAATGGAACATTTTCATGACATTTCATGGAGTCAACATTTCACAAATGGCAAACATAACATTTTATAATTCATTGTTCTGTTGCAAAATAAGAAAGTCAAGTTTCTAAGAAGGCTTTTACTGTCCTGATTTGTGTGTGTGTGCGTGTGCGCGTGTCAGTCAGAGCATGTGTGGCTGCTTGTGGGGGATGTTCTTGTGTCTTCCCACCCCCCACAGTGGCATGTTCAGGCCACAGGAGCTCAATTCCTTTGGAACTGAGGTTGCAAAAAGTTACAACCGGCCGATAATCGTTACAGATGTAATAAATATTCCTGTCTGTATCATAGGCAAAATAAAGTAGATGAGGACAAATTATGCTAATTGTGTTTTTTTTTTCTTTAAAGCCAATACATAGATAAAACCTCAGCCTCCAAATTACATATTAATATCATGATTAATATGAAAGCTGTTAAGACTGCAGTATCTCTTTGGCTTTCAGGCATTTCAATGCAATCATCAGTGGGAGATATGTATACTAATATTTATGCAAGGGCCTTTGTCAGTGTATTTGTAATCATTGTAGGACGTGTTTCATAGAGGAAGACTAAGAATAAAAGAGAAATCAGATCAATACCCATGCAAAAATATACTGTCAAAAAAACATGAACAAAGATAAATACAATTAATGAGTGGCTGAAAGTAAATTAAATATCTAAAAGTTCTATGATCATGTTCTGTTCGTCAAGGTCTCATCCAAGTTGAGTCGTGTGCCTTGTGTGTGCGTGTGTGTGAATGTGTGTGTGTCTTAACATTAAACTTGTTTCATTCTTTTTGTGCAAGAAAAATTGACCCATATCCTTCAAACCAATCCTTCAAAAAATATGTGCCATTAAGAGTTGTGGTTGGAATTAATCATTACAACATGACAAGCAATCGTTTGTAACAAGTAGGCCATCTTGTAACAGAAGTAGAATTCACAGCAACTCACCAGAAAACTAATGCAATGAAAAAAAAAACAGGTCACATGACACAGAAAACATTTTAAAGAGTGACAGTATCATCCTTTTTCTTTTCCTTGTCTTTTTATAGTCCTCACAAAACAAAGGTTTATCCATCCATCAAATTAACGATAAACATCAAGAGAATGAATAATTTATCTTTCTGTTGATCAAGAAGAAGTTGATTTGAGAAGGATTGATCGATTTGTGTCAGACTTGACTGTCAATATCTGAGCCTGCTTTCGAGTATTAATGACTCCACACAATCTTCACACTGGAATCTTTTTTTAATAATTTATATTCTACATACACATGCAGTTATATCTTTTCTGTACAAATATTTTGTACAAACACTAGTCACATCTAGTGCTGAATTTTGTGCCATTTTTTTTGTACAAATAATCCCAATCTTAGTTTCACATGGGACAAAAAAAGTTAAATGTTAGTTTTCACAAATGCACTTGTAATTTAGTGAACGTGACACTGAGTGAGTTTTATATAGCCATTAACAGAGGTAGATAAAATAGCCAAACATTGTACTCAAGTAAGAGTAGCGTTACTTCAAAATAATATTACTCAAGTAAGAGTAAAAAGTAGTCATTAAAAAAGAATCACTCAAGTACAAGTAAAAAAGTATTCACTGAAAAAAATATTCAAGTACTGAATAACTGCTTGAACATAAAGTCTGATTTAATTTTCAAAACAATGTCAAAAGACAGACAAGTATATACAATTATTTGCAAATTCTGGCATTTTCAAATCATAAAATAAAAAAAATAAAAAAACTCTGAGCTCTAACAAGCTGACACGTTAGCTCAAGCATGCACAATCCATTCACAAATTGTGACGTAACTCGCTCGGGGCGGCCTCCCAGTCTAACGAGCGAAAGCATCCAGACGTCATCTTTCAGTTGACTCTTCCGGATTCTCATCATGCCCGCCAGTCCTCAACCAGGGCCACATTTCCTGTATATGAGCAATGTCCACAGAAATGTTCCTGTAACAGTCAAGCGGAGCGCGTACCGAAGTGGCCCAACAACATTTACATATTTTGTGAGCCATGCTTTGTCTGGTCCTTCACCTACGACCTGTTTGCCACAACAGGTGACCCTGCCAAGGACATAAAGCCCCAGACAACATAGCTCCAAGGATCATTGGGACACACAAACTCCTCCACCATGATAAGTTGATGACTGATGGAGGAGCAAAAATATTTGTGGATCTCAAAAAGGTTTTTTTTTTGTGGATAATTTTGAGACAAATCTCCTATCTTAGCAGGTAAAGTGCTACTTTAGTTTCAAGTTCAACATCACTTCCGGTCAGTGTGGCTCAGTGGTAGAGTGGTTATCTTGCAACCCTGAGTGTGGGTTCAATCCCAGCCTTGTGCAACCATGTCAAAATATGTTTAAGCGAGATACTGAAACCCTGATGCTGCATCATTAGTAGGTGAGTGAGTTGTCAAAATGTAAAACCGAGATATAAGTGAAGTACCATTTATTGTTGTACACCTCAGTTATTTTTATTGTATTATCCATCCATCCATTTTCTTATTCCTCAAAAAAGGTCACGGGGGTGCTGGAGCCTATCCCAGCCGGCTTCGGGCAGTTGGCGGGTTACACCCTGAACCGGTTGCCAGCCTATTGCAGCTTATTGTATTATTTATTTATTTTCGCATATTTTGTAGTTCCCTGATGATTCTGTTGAGGTCTTTTAAATGCAGGGATGGCAGACAATGTGGTTGTTGTGTGATGAGCACTACTTGTACCCATTATGAGGGTGACTGACGTTTGGAGGTATTGTGGGATTTTATGGAAGTAGATAATCTTTAGCTTCTGGAATTATTCCCCGGTTTGATGTTCATGCATCACTCATTTGATCTCTTAGCTTGTATCTCATTAGGTAAAGTGCTGTTCGCCATTAAGTGTGCATGATTTGCATATAAATCTCACATATTTCTTGTTATCAAAGCCTTTTTGAATGTATTATGCATTGGAACTTTTGAAATGAGATAGATTCAAGCACTAGCGGCAATCTCACTTGTACTATCAGTCTTTTGGAAGCATTTGGTGTTTTGTGTCAACGTTTTTGGCTGATATCAATTCTAATAATAAGGTGTTTCCTTGAATTATCGACAATAACATATTTTGCGTCGGTTTTTTACTTCTGGGTAGGCCATAACAATTTTTTACAGGACAGTAATTTCCCCAAAACCAAAATCACAATTAAATGCTGATATTGTGATGATGTTAGAGCAAAAATAATTAAAAATACATTTTATGAGTAATTTTCTGGACCAATAAAACATTTTAGACAAAAGCAGCAAATATTAACTTGGTACATACAACCACATACTATCGGTATTGGCAGAATAAAATAAAATGTCTTTTATCTCCTTTAGAATGTCCTCATTCATCTGGTTATAGATTAAAGATGAAATAGCTGCAGTTAGTTTAAAAGTCAAAGAATAATCACAAGATGTATATTTACAGCAATACTGTATTAATATTATCATTAATATTGCTTGCAGTGTATTTTTTTAAATTAATTTAATTTCGTTAATTACATTGTATTTCTCAACGAGAAATATATGTTTTAGGGCTGTCAAAGTTAAAGCGTTAATAGATTAATTAATCACAGAAAAAAGTTAAATTAATCACATATTAACGCAGATTAATCGCACTATTTTTTTTGGACCGCACTTGAGCCTTGAACGTAACCGCGGATGAGAGAGAATATTACAAGGCCGCTTCTGTCAAAATTTGATGGATGACATTCTTAATTAGATTAGGGGGGTCATGTGTGGGTCATGACCCCTCCCTAATGAAGATTAATGACCCTTTAATGACTTCCAGATGTCATATAATGAAGATTAATGACCCTTAATGACTTCCAGATGTCATATAATGAGGGTTAATGACCTTTAATGACTTCCTGATGTCATTTAATGAGGGTTAATGACCCTTAATGACTTCCTGATGTCATTTAATGAAGATTAATGACCCCTAATGACTTCCTGATGTCATTTAATGAAGATGAATGACCCTTAATGACTTCCTGATGTCATTTAATGAAGATTAATGACCCTTTAATGACTTCCAGATGTCATATAATGAGGGTTAATGACCTTTAATGACTTCCAGATGTCATTTAATGAGGGGTAATGACCTTTAATGACTTCCGGATGTCGTTTAATGAGGATGAATGACCTTTAATGACTTCCGGATGTCGTATAATGAAGATGAATGACCTTTAATGACTTCCGGATGTCGTTTAATGAAGATGAATGACCTTTAATGACTTCCAGGTGTTATATAATGAAGATGAATGACCCTTAATGACTTCCTGATGTCATTTAATGAAGATTAATGACCCCTTAATGAAGATGGATGATGTGTAGGTGGTGTTCCTACCTGTTTTTGCAGATATCATGGCTGACCCGGGTTCAAATGCTAATTGTTTGGTTAACTTCCGGATCCGGTGCACGCCCCCTAGATTGAGTGAACAATGAATAATAATGAGATTGAATGACGTGATCGGAGGGAGTAGTTTAGTATGGGTAAAACCGCCGGGGGGAAAAGTACTAGCCATTTCTATTATGGTGAAGGGGGAAAAGTATGCGCAAACACGGCTCAAAGATTGTATTTTAGAGGTTGTAAAACAAGAAGTATAAGGTAAGGTTAAACTGTGATACGCTGGTTGGTATTATGAAATTAAAAAACATGAAGTTATACATTATATGTAAAAATGTTGTAAGAGTCGTTCGTGACTGCTGGGGTTGAATCTGAAAATAAACGGATAAAACTATATAATTTCCCCTTACTGATATAGTTACTATCTGACATTTTTGTTCAATATTTCTGTGAGTAGGGGGAAGCATATGCAGTCAAAGATTCATGGGGAGGTCAAATGTATGTCTGTGCTTGTGTGTGCGTACGCGCATGAATGGCTGCATGGGGGTCAAAGAAGTGTGAGGACAGACGGGCGGCTGAAGAAGTGTGAGGTTAGACGGTGGCTATAATGTTGTTAGTTTGAAAAGACAACGCTTCCTAAAATATATTACAAAAATATGCATCTACTTAGATCTGATTCTATTTATAATGATAATTTTATGTAGAAATTGGTGAAAAGCCATCATCAGCGATAGTCTCCTTACCCCTGCGAGGACAGGGGTTGCTGGTCATAAAATTAAATTAGGCTGAAGAAGAACGGATACGCAGCTAATTGCGAGGGGCCATTTTTGGTCTGAGAAAGGCGATTGTTCAATATTCCTGTGAGTAGGGGGAAGCTGAGGCAGTCAAAGATTCACGGGGAGGTCAAATGTATGTCTGAGGGGCCTGTGTATGCGTGTGTGCGTTTGCATGAGAGCTGAACAGTGTAAGATTAAACGGTAACTGTAATGTTGGTTTTCAAGAAGAGATTTCCAAAACTGCTTCTTTAAAAAAACATCTACACAGATATCCATTTATGATAGTTTTATGCAGCAACCGTTAGTTGAAACATCCTAGCTAACATTTTCTCAAGGATTTGAAAAGTGGTGACAAGTGAAAACTAATTAAGCTTACCTATAGGCGTAACGGTGTGTGGCTTTGAGTCCATCACATACATGCTCTGCATAGAGCATATATGCGTAGCAGCGAGGTATGCGTAGCAGAAAGGGGAGATGTCCCTACACTCGTGAGAATTTTCTGAGGCTTGTTGGAGACACTAGGACTCTGTCACAGTTTGAGTGTGTGTGTTTCAATGACCATAATTGTTGGGGGGCTGGTGGATATGAGCGAGGGGGTTGGTTAGACGTCTGCCAGCGTGCTCTCCTTGGGATATTTTCTCAAATACTAAAACCCAAATGCCAGTCCTCTGAACCGAATGACCAGTTGTCTAAACACATTGAATAAATGTAACCCCTCATTTTCCAATACCATGAAACCATTTTACATGAAGACACAATTCACAAATTGCTCTCATGCGATACAAAATGTTTACCACAAGTCAACAATATTTGAACACAACGGACTTAACTGGCGTTCACACAACAACTCAAAAATTGAATACACTTGTTGCTAATGATGTGACCACACCTATAACCATCTTATTACAGTCTTTCTCAATTGCTAATACACATTTCTTGAAACCTGTACCCATTTTCTCAAAACCTTAAACACAAACACAAAAATTCAAACAATTTTCACAAAAGCCGTGACTTTTCACTTCAAAACCTATTATCCGGTATTCAAATCCGAACAATATATTCAGATCATACACACAGTAAGTCAAAATATATTCACCATGAGAGCATTTGTTAGACACGACATAAAATAATCTAACACAGAGCATCCAGGGTAGGTAGTCAACAGAGGTTTATTTTACATACATCAATAAACATAGTTTTTGGCACTAGACAAATTACTAACCAAGTTAAAATTATGGTGAATTCAAATGAAATAGAAAGGGTGTATGAAAATAAATTCCTTGGAGTAGTTATTGATGATAAATTATGTTGGAAGCCACATGTAGAAAATGTTAAAAGGAAAATGTCAAAAATCATCGGGATACTCTATAAAACTAAGGATGTCCTGAACATGAACTCATTATATATATTATATAGTTCATTATTATTACCATATTTGACCTATTGTGTGGAAATCTGGGGGACTGCATATAAAACAAACACTAACTCTGTTTTCAATTTGCAAAAAAGAGCCATAAGGATTATTAATCGTTCAAAATATACAGAATCAACACATCCATTATTTATCAAATTAAATACAATGACATTTTATGACTTGGTTGAGTTTAAAATAGCACAAATAATGTACAAAGTATATAACAATCTACTCTGCTATATTACTCAGACATTGTTTGAAATTAGACACAGTCCTTATGATATAAGGGGTACAAGTGTGTACAAAAAACCCAAAACAAGAACAAATATTAAGCAAAGGTGTGTTTCTGTAAAAGGTGTTAATTTGTGGAATAATCTGGGAATTGACTTGAAAAGATGTGACTCACTTGTTGAGTTAAAAAAAAAACGTTTAAATGCAAAGTTAAAAAAAATTACTTTTGTCAAATAAGAGCATGAAAATTGTATATAATGAGTATGAGTATATGATTTATAAATGTATTATGGTATATGTTTAGGAATTTCATGTATATATGTTGCTGGATAATGCACGCATCATTTTATTTTTAAAAATATTAACCTAGTATTGTATCAATAATGAAATAAGTTTAAATGTATAATGTATGAGGGGTAGGACTAAATAAGTTAACTTCTTCCTACTCCCTTTTGAACATGTAAACTATGATGAGTTTGTTTTTTGTTTTTTCTTTTCTTCTTTTCTTTTTTAACTTTTGTTTCTCTGCTGTTTGTTTTTATGTTCAATAATTCAATCAAAAAACGTGATAGAGTCAAAATTGGTACTTTTAACAAAAAAAACATGCATTAGTCTTAGGGCAAAATAATTTAGGAATAGTGTGAAATGTGTTTAAGTTTTATCCAAAAAGAGTGGATGAGTTTTGAGAATTGGGTCTAAGCCTGAACCGTGTGTAAGGTTTGGTCAAAAAAGTGTTTCATTCCAGAAATTAGTCTCGGAAACTGAGAATTTGCTTCATCGAACGGGGTTTGGTGTTTTAGCAACTGATAAAAACTGTTAAGTTAAAAGCGGACATGACAATACAATAACCACACATAACAAAATCAGAACAACCCTATCTCAATTGTAAATAATACATTCAAATATTCACGCCAACTTCTAGGCCGTGGGGTGAACCCCCAAAAAGTGCCTAGAAAATGAGTTTCGCTCCACTGTCTGGGCACTACTTGTTCAATGCATTTTTTGATAGATAATACCCTTCTGAACTTTGGGTTAAATGTTCACCCAATGTTTTCCTGCCCCAATTTTGTTACAAGCCAGAAATGCATATATAGGTAAATAACAAAAAACGAAAATCTTGTGCTACAGTTTTTGGTTGTAAAACGTCTTACATTAAATTTGGCAACAGAAAATCATTCCCAGATGTTATAAATACATGTACCTAACATCAGAAACAAGTATTGGTGGTTTGGTGCAATCATGTGAATTTAGATAATTAAATATATTAAATTTGTGCCAAAAAAACAAAAAACGCTTCAACTAGAAGTGAAACCAGCACACAGATGTTACATTTAGCTATGTTTATGTTTCATATATGAAAACAATTCACAACCTATTACGTAATGAAAGGTACACAAGAAGCAGCATACATCGGCCAAAAATACTACCATGCACCACAAACCTGGAACAAGGCAAAATGGACTAGATGGAAATAGATGCATTCAGAGCCCAGATTATTATAACATATAGAATATTTATTAAAGTATCAGATTGTGTCATCACAGCATGTCATTTATACCCCCCGTCCCCTACCCAAAAAATATTAATAAAAAAAAAAAATAATAATAAAATAAAAATCAAATGTGCATTCACAATAAAACCTTTGGAACTTCATTGGAACAGCTCTCTTTTTTTGGCAGACCAATTTAACAAAGGTCTGTGTTGTGGAAAAATGGAATACAGACATTTTGATTTTTGCTTGAAAAGTGTTAAAATGGAGAGTTAACATCTTGATAATGAAACAAACAAAATGGCAGATTTTACATAGATTTTACAGCCCTGCACTGTAAAGTGTCCTCGTATGCCCTGTCATTTTCCAACCTGATGTTGTACCAGCCATGTGTTAGTGTCACTTTCTTGGCTTACATCAGTAGACTCAGTAGTTGATGTATCTGATGAGTGAGGTACCCTGTCTAAAAGTTTGTCAGTTGTTGATAATGTCTCTACAAAAACCATTTCAGAGTTGTTGCTGGAAAGGGGTGTGAAAAACCAGCTGGGGGAAATCACACCTCAATCTTCGTTTCAGTATTTGCTGCCTGAAATAGAAAATTGAAGGGAAAGATGAGCACAAGATACACATATTCACATCACATTAGGGCTGCTCTATTATGGAAAAAAATAATCATCACAATTATTTTGGTAATAATTGAAATCAAGATTATTCTAAACAATTATATTTTGTTCAAATCAAGAAAATATTTCAACATTTGAAAATAAGACAATCACAATCATATGAAACTATAATTATGTAAGTTGCTTTTGGATCCAACAAAATTTTTAATATATTATTATTATTATTATTATTATTATGACGTTAGCAAAAATTTGAAGTTGGGGTGCAGTGTGTGTGTGTGTGTGCAGTAAGCTAGTTTTGACATGGGTGTGTGGTAAAATAACTCGTGTGGGCGTGCCACAACTCAAAATTAGTATTATTAGTGCTGCAGCTATCGAATATTTTGGTATTTGGATATCCTACTGAAAATTCTAGTGAATAATCGTATATTTGGATAGAAATACAAATATACCTATAGGCCTATATACTTTCTTGGTCAAAGAACAATTATAAATACAGAAGACAAAAAAAAACACATTTGCATGTAATAATTAACAACCAACTGGTTTTCATTTTTAGAGAATCAATTGTATTTATTTATTTATTTTTAACTTAAATTGAGCTTGTCAGAAAACTATTTTTCTCTGAAACAGTGAGATTTTAGACAAATCTCTCCCCATAGATTTCATAAATGTGTTTCAATGTGAAGATTTATATGTTACCTGTAGTCTGAAGCATCAAGATCCCCGTGTTTATTAACACTGTTCACAAACCCCTTAGCTTGTCCATTCTCATCACATCTTTGTCAACTATAATCCTTTGACGGATTACTTGTTCACAAAAAGAATTTGTAGCTCTCAGCATTGGGTTGTCTAAAACACACACACACTCACTTAATATGTGCAGAGTCATGCTTTCTAATTAATGCTGTCTCGAAATGTAAACAGAATACAAGTGACATATTGCTGACCAATGCTTTACTTTTGAAATGTGTAATTTTAGCAAAGTGACAATGAAATAGTGCAATGTAACAACTCACATCTGTTCGTTCCTGGTTGCTGTTTCTGTTTCTGTTGACTTTAAGAACCTTGTGTAATCTCTGAAACAAAACTGCACCTCCATTGTGACACAGTCTTTTGTCTTGAATATGCAGAAGAATGGAACAGTCTTTCTTCATCTCAGCGGCCTGCAGCAACCAACCCGCTTTTAGACAAAAAAGAATTACATTATAAGTGTTATTGTCACATCACCTCTTTACAGTATATGCACATCACAGATTTAAGTAAAGTAAAGTGTTTGTTGAGGTTGATGAGAGAGAGTTTGGGGAAAAGGGAGTGTGTAGCTGTGACTCTATTATGACTCTGATGGGCACAGGTAACTCGAGTTTGGTAACAACTGTTGGATTCACTCGATAAATCATTCAGCAGCTCGCGTTTTTAATAAACTATAGCCTTAAAACTTAACATAGCAAAAAATTATTTTCAACCCTATACTAAATATCGGTCACATTAATAACAGAAATGGGCACGCGTGTGTGTAGCACATACCTGCTGACAATGTTTCTGCTTTGGCGAGATGATCCCTCTTCCGTGTGCCTTCCAATCACAGACGAGTCTACTTTGAAATTTATTTTTACAAATGATGCAGATGGCTGGAAGAACGGGGCCAGCCCAAACTCTCTCTCATCAACCTCAACAAACACTTTACTTTACTTAAATCTGTGATGTGCATATACTGTAAAGAGGTGATGTGACAATAACACTTATAATGTAATTCTTTTTTGTCTAAAAGCGGGTTGGTTGCTGCAGGCCGCTGAGATGAAGAAAGACTGTTCCATTCTTCTGCATATTCAAGACAAAAGACTGTGTCACAATGGAGGTGCAGTTTTGTTTCAGAGATTACACAAGGTTCTTAAAGTCAACAGAAACAGAAACAGCAACCAAGGACGAACAAATGTGAGTTGTTACATTGCACTATTTCATTGTCACTTTGCTAAAATTACACATTTCAAAAGTAAAGCATTGGTCAGCAATATGTCACTTGTATTCTGTTTACATTTCGAGACAGCATTAATTAGAAAGCATGACTCTGCACATATTAAGTGAGTGTGTGTGTGTTTTAGACAACCCAATGCTGAGAGCTACAAATTCTTTTTGTGAACAAGTAATCCGTCAAAGGATTATAGTTGACAAAGATGTGATGAGAATGGACAAGCTAAGGGGTTTGTGAACAGTGTTAATAAACACGGGGATCTTGATGCTTCAGACTACAGGTAACATATAAATCTTCACATTGAAACACATTTATGAAATCTATGGGGAGAGATTTGTCTAAAATCTCACTGTTTCAGAGAAAAATAGTTTTCTGACAAGCTCAATTTAAGTTAAAAATAAATAAATAAATACAATTGATTCTCTAAAAATGAAAACCAGTTGGTTGTTAATTATTACATGCAAATGTGTTTTTTTTTGTCTTCTGTATTTATAATTGTTCTTTGACCAAGAAAGTATATAGGCCTATAGGTATATTTGTATTTCTATCCAAATATACGATTATTCACTAGAATTTTCAGTAGGATATCCAAATACCAAAATATTCGATAGCTGCAGCACTAATAATACTAATTTTGAGTTGTGGCACGCCCACACGAGTTATTTTACCACACACCCATGTCAAAACTAGCTTACTGCACACACACACACACACTGCACCCCAACTTCAAATTTTTGCTAACGTCATAATAATAATAATAATAATAATAATATATTAAAAATTTTGTTGGATCCAAAAGCAACTTACATAATTATAGTTTCATATGATTGTGATTGTCTTATTTTCAAATGTTGAAATATTTTCTTGATTTGAACAAAATATAATTGTTTAGAATAATCTTGATTTCAATTATTACCAAAATAATTGTGATGATTATTTTTTTCCATAATAGAGCAGCCCTAATGTGATGTGAATATGTGTATCTTGTGCTCATCTTTCCCTTCAATTTTCTATTTCAGGCAGCAAATACTGAAACGAAGATTGAGGTGTGATTTCCCCCAGCTGGTTTTTCACACCCCTTTCCAGCAACAACTCTGAAATGGTTTTTGTAGAGACATTATCAACAACTGACAAACTTTTAGACAGGGTACCTCACTCATCAGATACATCAACTACTGAGTCTACTGATGTAAGCCAAGAAAGTGACACTAACACATGGCTGGTACAACATCAGGTTGGAAAATGACAGGGCATACGAGGACACTTTACAGTGCAGGGCTGTAAAATCTATGTAAAATCTGCCATTTTGTTTGTTTCATTATCAAGATGTTAACTCTCCATTTTAACACTTTTCAAGCAAAAATCAAAATGTCTGTATTCCATTTTTCCACAACACAGACCTTTGTTAAATTGGTCTGCCAAAAAAAGAGAGCTGTTCCAATGAAGTTCCAAAGGTTTTATTGTGAATGCACATTTGATTTTTATTTTATTATTATTTTTTTTTTTTATTAATATTTTTTGGGTAGGGGACGGGGGGTATAAATGACATGCTGTGATGACACAATCTGATACTTTAATAAATATTCTATATGTTATAATAATCTGGGCTCTGAATGCATCTATTTCCATCTAGTCCATTTTGCCTTGTTCCAGGTTTGTGGTGCATGGTAGTATTTTTGGCCGATGTATGCTGCTTCTTGTGTACCTTTCATTACGTAATAGGTTGTGAATTGTTTTCATATATGAAACATAAACATAGCTAAATGTAACATCTGTGTGCTGGTTTCACTTCTAGTTGAAGCGTTTTTTGTTTTTTTGGCACAAATTTAATATATTTAATTATCTAAATTCACATGATTGCACCAAACCACCAATACTTGTTTCTGATGTTAGGTACATGTATTTATAACATCTGGGAATGATTTTCTGTTGCCAAATTTAATGTAAGACGTTTTACAACCAAAAACTGTAGCACAAGATTTTCGTTTTTTGTTATTTACCTATATATGCATTTCTGGCTTGTAACAAAATTGGGGCAGGAAAACATTGGGTGAACATTTAACCCAAAGTTCAGAAGGGTATTATCTATCAAAAAATGCATTGAACAAGTAGTGCCCAGACAGTGGAGCGAAACTCATTTTCTAGGCACTTTTTGGGGGTTCACCCCACGGCCTAGAAGTTGGCGTGAATATTTGAATGTATTATTTACAATTGAGATAGGGTTGTTCTGATTTTGTTATGTGTGGTTATTGTATTGTCATGTCCGCTTTTAACTTAACAGTTTTTATCAGTTGCTAAAACACCAAACCCCGTTCGATGAAGCAAATTCTCAGTTTCCGAGACTAATTTCTGGAATGAAACACTTTTTTGACCAAACCTTACACACGGTTCAGGCTTAGACCCAATTCTCAAAACTCATCCACTCTTTTTGGATAAAACTTAAACACATTTCACACTATTCCTAAATTATTTTGCCCTAAGACTAATGCATGTTTTTTTTGTTAAAAGTACCCATTTTGACTCTATCACGTTTTTTGATTGAATTATTGAACATAAAAACAAACAGCAGAGAAACAAAAGTTAAAAAAGAAAAGAAGAAAAGAAAAAACAAAAAACAAACTCATCATAGTTTACATGTTCAAAAGGGAGTAGGAAGAAGTTAACTTATTTAGTCCTACCCCTCATACATTATACATTTAAACTTATTTCATTATTGATACAATACTAGGTTAATATTTTTAAAAATAAAATGATGCGTGCATTATCCAGCAACATATATACATGAAATTCCTAAACATATACCATAATACATTTATAAATCATATACTCATACTCATTATATACAATTTTCATGCTCTTATTTGACAAAAGTAATTTTTTTTAACTTTGCATTTAAACGTTTTTTTTTTAACTCAACAAGTGAGTCACATCTTTTCAAGTCAATTCCCAGATTATTCCACAAATTAACACCTTTTACAGAAACACACCTTTGCTTAATATTTGTTCTTGTTTTGGGTTTTTTGTACACACTTGTACCCCTTATATCATAAGGACTGTGTCTAATTTCAAACAATGTCTGAGTAATATAGCAGAGTAGATTGTTATATACTTTGTACATTATTTGTGCTATTTTAAACTCAACCAAGTCATAAAATGTCATTGTATTTAATTTGATAAATAATGGATGTGTTGATTCTGTATATTTTGAACGATTAATAATCCTTATGGCTCTTTTTTGCAAATTGAAAACAGAGTTAGTGTTTGTTTTATATGCAGTCCCCCAGATTTCCACACAATAGGTCAAATATGGTAATAATAATGAACTATATAATATATATAATGAGTTCATGTTCAGGACATCCTTAGTTTTATAGAGTATCCCGATGATTTTTGACATTTTCCTTTTAACATTTTCTACATGTGGCTTCCAACATAATTTATCATCAATAACTACTCCAAGGAATTTATTTTCATACACCCTTTCTATTTCATTTGAATTCACCATAATTTTAACTTGGTTAGTAATTTGTCTAGTGCCAAAAACTATGTTTATTGATGTATGTAAAATAAACCTCTGTTGACTACCTACCCTGGATGCTCTGTGTTAGATTATTTTATGTCGTGTCTAACAAATGCTCTCATGGTGAATATATTTTGACTTACTGTGTGTATGATCTGAATATATTGTTCGGATTTGAATACCGGATAATAGGTTTTGAAGTGAAAAGTCACGGCTTTTGTGAAAATTGTTTGAATTTTTGTGTTTGTGTTTAAGGTTTTGAGAAAATGGGTACAGGTTTCAAGAAATGTGTATTAGCAATTGAGAAAGACTGTAATAAGATGGTTATAGGTGTGGTCACATCATTAGCAAGTGTATTCAATTTTTGAGTTGTTGTGTGAACGCCAGTTAAGTCCGTTGTGTTCAAATATTGTTGACTTGTGGTAAACATTTTGTATCGCATGAGAGCAATTTGTGAATTGTGTCTTCATGTAAAATGGTTTCATGGTATTGGAAAATGAGGGGTTACATTTATTCAATGTGTTTAGACAACTGGTCATTCGGTTCAGAGGACTGGCATTTGGGTTTTAGTATTTGAGAAAATATCCCAAGGAGAGCACGCTGGCAGACGTCTAACCAACCCCCTCGCTCATATCCACCAGCCCCCCAACAATTATGGTCATTGAAACACACACACTCAAACTGTGACAGAGTCCTAGTGTCTCCAACAAGCCTCAGAAAATTCTCACGAGTGTAGGGACATCTCCCCTTTCTGCTGCGCATACCTCGCTGCTACGCATATATGCTCTATGCAGAGCATGTATGTGATGGACTCAAAGCCACACACCGTTACGCCTATAGGTAAGCTTAATTAGTTTTCACTTGTCACCACTTTTCAAATCCTTGAGAAAATGTTAGCTAGGATGTTTCAACTATCGGTTGCTGCATAAAACTATCATAAATGGATATCTGTGTAGATGTTTTTTTAAAGAAGCAGTTTTGGAAATGTCTTCTTGAAAACCAACATTACAGTTACCGTTTAATCTTACACTGTTCAGCTCTCATGCAAACGCACACACGCATACACAGGCCCCTCAGACATACATTTGACCTCCCCGTGAATCTTTGACTGCCTCAGCTTCCCCCTACTCACAGGAATATTGAACAATCGCCTTTCTCAGACCAAAAATGGCCCCTCGCAATTAGCTGCGTATCCGTTCTTCTTCAGCCTAATTTAATTTTATGACCAGCAACCCCTGTCCTCGCAGGGGTAAGGAGACTATCGCTGATGATGGCTTTTCACCAATTTCTACATAAAATTATCATTATAAATAGAATCAGATCTAAGTAGATGCATATTTTTGTAATATATTTTAGGAAGCGTTGTCTTTTCAAACTAACAACATTATAGCCACCGTCTAACCTCACACTTCTTCAGCCGCCCGTCTGTCCTCACACTTCTTTGACCCCCATGCAGCCATTCATGCGCGTACGCACACACAAGCACAGACATACATTTGACCTCCCCATGAATCTTTGACTGCATATGCTTCCCCCTACTCACAGAAATATTGAACAAAAATGTCAGATAGTAACTATATCAGTAAGGGGAAATTATATAGTTTTATCCGTTTATTTTCAGATTCAACCCCAGCAGTCACGAACGACTCTTACAACATTTTTACATATAATGTATAACTTCATGTTTTTTAATTTCATAATACCAACCAGCGTATCACAGTTTAACCTTACCTTATACTTCTTGTTTTACAACCTCTAAAGTACAATCTTTGAGCCGTGTTTGCGCATACTTTTCCCCCTTCACCATAATAGAAATGGCTAGTACTTTTCCCCCCGGCGGTTTTACCCATACTAAACTACTCCCTCCGATCACGTCATTCAATCTCATTATTATTCATTGTTCACTCAATCTAGGGGGCGTGCACCGGATCCGGAAGTTAACCAAACAATTAGCATTTGAACCCGGGTCAGCCATGATATCTGCAAAAACAGGTAGGAACACCACCTACACATCATCCATCTTCATTAAGGGGTCATTAATCTTCATTAAATGACATCAGGAAGTCATTAAGGGTCATTCATCTTCATTATATAACACCTGGAAGTCATTAAAGGTCATTCATCTTCATTAAACGACATCCGGAAGTCATTAAAGGTCATTCATCTTCATTATACGACATCCGGAAGTCATTAAAGGTCATTCATCCTCATTAAACGACATCCGGAAGTCATTAAAGGTCATTACCCCTCATTAAATGACATCTGGAAGTCATTAAAGGTCATTAACCCTCATTATATGACATCTGGAAGTCATTAAAGGGTCATTAATCTTCATTAAATGACATCAGGAAGTCATTAAGGGTCATTCATCTTCATTAAATGACATCAGGAAGTCATTAGGGGTCATTAATCTTCATTAAATGACATCAGGAAGTCATTAAGGGTCATTAACCCTCATTAAATGACATCAGGAAGTCATTAAAGGTCATTAACCCTCATTATATGACATCTGGAAGTCATTAAGGGTCATTAATCTTCATTATATGACATCTGGAAGTCATTAAAGGGTCATTAATCTTCATTAGGGAGGGGTCATGACCCACACATGACCCCCCTAATCTAATTAAGAATGTCATCCATCAAATTTTGACAGAAGCGGCCTTGTAATATTCTCTCTCGGATGGTTACATTGAAGGCTGCGCAGGTCAGTGATGAGGTCAATGCACGACATTCCCTATGCCTGTTGTTCCAAAATGAGCGGAGTAACTCCAGTTGGTGTGCTCGGTGGTAAATTTTGCTTTCAAAAAACACCCCGACGGGACTTTAGATAAAACAAAAGTAATTTGCGTTTAATTAATTGCTGAATTGCACCCAATTGATATGATGCCGTTACGTTTTGAGCAATACACGCATGCATGCAATTGCGTACATGCATTTAATCAATGTTTGCAAATGACATTCAGATAATAAAATGCGTTAATGTCAAAATATTACGGTATTTTGTATTTATTTTATATTACGCAAATACGCGAGTAATTTAGCTGATTAATCGTGATTAATCAAATTATAAAAGTGTGATTAATCAGATTAAAAATTGTAATCGTTTGACAGCACTAATATTTTTCTACGTATACTAGTGGTGTATAGCGACAGTTGCTCTAACTGTTGCCATTCATCCAACAGAATAAGTCAAATTGCTCCCTGTAAATATATCAGCTTTGTGTTCAGTTAAACAAACTCAGGTTTCACACTGAGTAAGAATATTTGTGACTAAAACTCATTTGCTCCCAATAACGTGTAAATACATTTTTTTTTATGTTTTAAGTGTCCCAAAGATGTATTCATACGTTTTTTTTTGTTTGTTTGTTTTTTTTTTTTTATGCTAGAGCATACAGAAGGCTTTGATGCAGCTTCTCAACTGCAAAGAACGGTTGCAGAAATGGTAGTTATTATGCAAACGGCCAGCAGGCGGCAGCAGAGCAAAGGAGATCAACCAGGGCCATGTAGAAAAAAAGCTAAATTACTTACAATTTGAAATAGATTTGTGAAAACTGATTAAATTTAGGTCTCTTCTAATGCTAATTGCTGCAAAACGGAAACAGATAGAAACATACTTTTTTTTCCTGATGAAAAAAGAGACTTCAACCTTTTCATGCTTTTATAGCAATTGAACACAATATTCTGTGGGCCTTGCAAAATCAGTCAAAATCCAGTAAAACAGCCGGGAGCGAATGGGATTGTTTCTGTGAAAATGGCTGGGAGCGAATGAGTTAAGACTAGATCATTATTTCCTCATTCATACTTTTCATTTTTATTTGTCGGTTACTCGTGAGATTTCTCCAATGTAAATTAGGTACCTTGGCGCTACAAAGGTTGTTTTCCAACTGATCTAATATTTACTGCTGTAAATAAAAGCTCAATGTATTAAATAATTCATATGATGTACAAACACTTTGGTGCCCTTATGAACGATTTCAAGCAAGCTGTAACCTCTCCATTGCAAGATTTCTGGTAGCACAAAAAGGGCACCGAATAGGACAACTGTTAGCCGATGCGCATGGTTGCTAATACGGGATCGAACCCACACCGTGACCACGTCTCCGGTTTGAGAACGTAGAGCGCGACCAGTGAATTAAAGTTCTGGGCTGCCAATACCGCACGGCACCTGATTTGAACTTCCATGGCGTCGGTGAAAGACAGATGAATGAACGAGATGTCATTGCGTAATTATTATATTGCATTCAATATTATATTCATTTTGCATCCAATTTCAGAAGCAAACCGTTTTCTACGGAACTAATGCATCAGGTGCCATAAAAAGATTAAAACTTGATAGTGACCGACATCGGGCAAGAACTAGAGGAAACGTCAGTTCTGCATTTGAGCAGGTGGGAAAGATATAAGCTCTAACTTGGGCTTGAAAAGCAATGCACAAATGTCTTTCTTTCCACTCCAAAAGTAAGAAGTGATGATATTGCCATTTAGAAATAAATAAAGCTGTTTTCAGATAGCAGTTACCTCAAGCGCCCACATTTTTCAGTCGTAACCAAGGGTTGAAGTGAAGTGGATGGCAACATTTAGCATTAAAGGAACGTCAAGAGTGGATGAAATTGAAGAGTATGATGTTATGAAGAAAAGACCTTTCCATTCCGTGGCGTTCCACTCAGGCGATTAAAAAGTTGCACATGCCTATGAACAAATGGGACACAAAGTGAAGTGAAACAGTCAGACTAAACCATTTAACCTCTGTGCACATGTATGTGTGTGATTTGTCCTGAAATATCTTACCTGATTTCATGTTTTGACTAAAAGTTGCCTCTTGAGATGGCAAGAAGTTGGCTACTGGTATTTTCTAAAGCAAGTATTTTTTTCCACACATAGAGACTCCCTATGCATGTTTAAAAAAAAAATAATAATTTTTTTAATAATATTTGTGGTCATTTAAAGGTCCTCAAACACACTTCAAATAACACAAACACGCTCAAAAATATTTAATATATTGAGAGATGACAACAAAAATATCAACTTTAGACAGTGTAATATGTAAAGATCCTTGCGTTTACAGTAAACAGTTTTTCCCCCTCAAACTCGCAAATTTAACTTACATCACAATAGACATCAATAATCATGCCCAAAGATGTACATTATAAAATACAGATCTGCTAACCAAATTCACTTTCATTTAATTATTCATTTATATTTATATGAATTTATTATAACATTCTCACCCAATTATTAGTACATTTACATTCATGGCTTTGACTGTGTACTAAACTCATTACAATCCAGGCATTGCAATTGCACAAATGCGTATTAGAATAAATTCATTGGTCTCAAGGCTATATAGCGGTTCTCATGGTCAGCTGCCTTTCCTTTAATCAAAGATTCCTACATTTCTGTGTGTACCTTAGAAAACATGCGTTGCTAAGTATTCAATCTTACCTTTTAAAAACAAACACTGATGATGACATCAGTTCTGCCTATTCGTGAAAGCCACATTGCCCATCTTTTTCTTTACAAATGTCCAGTGGTCTCGCCCTGATTAATGAGGCTTTGCCCCTCCCACCTGTATTGTTGCAACCAAACACCACACAGTAAGTCACCGTTTTGTGACGATGGCTATTAAATTGATGTATTCAAACACACAACCTTAACCCTAACCCACTCATATAAAACAGCATAATGGCTTCCAACATTTCGGCTGCGGGTGTGTCCAGAGGTGCTTGCTCACCAGAAAAAGATTTTTCTTTAGAAAAAATGCCATTATTATTCATTGAAGATCAGAACAAAAGATGTGCTGGTGTTGCGTATAAATTAACGATATACATTCACAATTTTTTAGACACAATTCATGGATTAAAAGCACACGGTTTATAAAATGCTGTTGCCATGCCGTATACGATTGAGGGCTTAAAGAACCTCATTGTTTATGTATTTCTTCCAGGCTTCATCACCTCCTTCACCTTCAGCTAATGAACCAAAGTATGAGAAGCGCTGGCTGGATGCCATTTCCCTGCCCCTGTTGATGGCCAGAGTCTCCAGATGCAAAACTGGCACGGAGAAATTAAGGTAAGGGTAATCCAGCGTGATATAATTCACCTTTGATGGGCATAGTTCAGCGAGTGCCGCTGTTGGCTTGGCAAGCACTTTTGTTAATGCCAATATCTATGCACAGACATAAACGGCTTAAAAGGTCACTACAGCTGACGCTCCGACTTAGAAAGTGTGACAGAGAACATGCATTTGACTTTAATGCTCTTCCCTCTATGTATATTGTTGTAACTTTATTTTAACTGCTCCAAGCATCTATCTTAAAATGTTTGGGAGTACAATCGCCAAGTCAGAAAGACACGCAAGAAGGATATTCAATTCACTAGATCATTGCTTCTCGAATAGTGGGGCGGCCAGGGGTGCGCGAGACTCGATCAAAAGAGGCGCGTTTTTTCTTCTTCTTTTTTTTACTGTCCTAGAATGGACATTGCACCTCCACTACATTAGGGGGCAGTGGTGCTCTCATTATTGGCAGAGTGTGTGCAGGGAGCATTAGCTCGGTGGTGTAGGGGTTTTGTTTGCACTGAGCATGCGCGCTTTGCACACAGAAAATAAAAAAAATAAAAAAATAAAATAAAAAATCTGCACAAATTATTTTATATATTTTTGTTTTGCAGGTTAAAGTTTTTTTTATATATATATTGTGCTCCTGAGTTAATGTTGGTGATCAGTTTGAATGCATTATTATTTATTGATTTTATGTGATTTTATTTTTCCGTATCATATGGTTTGACATGGTCAGTCAAAAAATGTTTATAGTTTAATAAAGGATTTTATTTTATTTTTGAATTTCAGATGCACTTTAAATCTTTTCTGTTACAGTTAATAAAGCTATTCAAAGTTGGTCCATATTTCTTTCTTTTTTAATTCTCTTGTACGTTAATACGTATACACTGTTGTGCAGAGGTGTGCTTATAATAATTTTATAAACAAATGAGGGAGGGGGGGTGAGACAGAAAATAATTTAGAAGCACTTGATGAACATGTACTATGCTTGTCATTTTATATTTTGGAATGTTCTTTTTTTTTTTTTTTGCTTTCTCTAAAATTATGAAATATCTCCAAATCAGTCTTATTCTACTCTTATTTGTATTTTATTATGTGTGATAACAAAAAAGGTTGTTGTGATCATTTCATACCATTTCACAATCTTGATATTGTTAGGACAAGGTACAACATTTAACTATAATCATCTGTGAAAGTCTACCCAAAAGATTTCTTGACAATATGTTCCATGCAGCACCACTAGTTTAACCAGGATATTCTGATTATTATTCTGTTTGTGGAATACGAGTTAAGCTGCAAAATCTACCCATTTTTATCCATCTCATTTTCGACTAATGCTACATTCACACAAAAGCGTGGGACGCGTTCTGGAACGCTTCCTTCGCTCGTGTTTCACCGCGTAGAATTTTTTGGAAATCATGCTGCTCATTCATGTAACTATTCGCACACAAGAAACAAAAAAAAAAAAAAAAACGTCGCTTGGTGAAAAACTACTGTAGAGCACTTTAGTGAGACAACAAAAAAGCACCGCCAATTACTTCTACTTCTTTCCCGGGACTATACAGCTGGGGCACTATTTTCTCCAGCAGCGCCTTCTTTTGAGGTACTTGTTTAGCACTTCCACTTTTTTAGTGGCCATCCGGAAGCCGGTGCTTGCACTAAACAGCTTTGGCTAATGCATTACTAAACTAAACATTACTATATTGCACTCCGGTGACAACAGACAGGACGCTGTGTGTGAAATTGCCCATACCTGAAGCCGATTGGTTACCGCGAGGCGAAACGCGAAAAAAATTCACATTTTGTCAAAATTGACGAAAAGGCAGAAGTACGGATTTTCGCCTTGCCACCCCCACTTTTGGTGTGAATGTAGAATAAAAATGACATCACGACTTCCGGTTTCGGAGATAGATGGAGTAGTTGTGCAGTGCGTGCTCTCCGGTTAATTTACCTTTTTTAACAACAACAAAGCCCTCGAATCCGTTCATTCGAACTTAAGTCACTCATTTATTTGCTTGACAACGCTCTAAACGGCCAAATCAACTTTTCTAATGGCTTCTAAAGGCAGTAAGTCGAGCAAGAAAGAAGAAGCTAGCCCTAGCTTAACACTGGATGCTATCACGACACTACTTGAGCGGCACCGCGAGGAGCTCGCGGCCGAGTTCAAAAGTTCTTTCAATCAACTGGACTCAAAGTTGGACACGCTGAGACAGACTGTGGACGACCACGACCAGCGTGTGTCCTCACTAGAACTCGCCGCGGACGACTTGAGCCAACGGGTTAGCGACCTGGAGAATACCTGTGCCGCGCTTGGCAGCGACAACGCCAAACTGAAAGCCAAAGTGACTGACTTGGAGGGACGAAGCCGCCGGCAGAACATCCGCATCTTGGGGCTCCCTGAGTCTGTCGAGAGCGGCCGACCCTCCGAGTTTTTCGCGGACCTGCTGCTGGAGGTTTTCGGCCCCGAGGTGCTGCCTTCCAAGCCGGACATCGACAGAGCCCACCGAACCCTGGCGGCCAAACCGGCTCCCGGGCAGCGACCGCGGCCGGTGATCGTCCGCCTCCACCGCTACCAGACCAAGGACCTGCTCATCAGGGAGTCGCGCCGGAGGGGGATGCTCGACTACCGCGGCCACAAGATCCGAGTGGTGGAGGATTACACTCCCGAGGTGGCCAGCCAGCGCGCAGAGTACCGAGATGTCATGGCGGAGCTGTACAAGCGGAGTCTGAAACCCGCGCTGCTGTACCCAGCCCGGCTGCGGCTCACGCTGGCCGGTGGAGCCAGGAAATGGATCGGCTCAGTCGAGGAGGCGCAGAAGTACATCGACGGCCTTCCCAAGTCATCCCATGCTTCATAGACACCTCCTATAACCTGACTGGATGAGAGGTAACTCTGCCGTGGTTCCGGACGGCCAAGGAGCACCGACACGCTGGTTTGTTTACATGTCGACCGTAATTACTTTATTACAACAACGCAGCCGAGCCATGCAGGACACGCTTGGAACGCGTTTATCGTAACTGTTTCAATATGAAAGAACTTAAATAATTTGCCCGTAGTTACAATTGTGTGTGCGTGCCATACATATTATATGTTTTGTTTTGTCTCTTTGTTTATATGTTCGCAATCTGATTGACTGCTGTAGTGGAGCCAGCACATTTATAACTTTAAGATTACAGTCATGTCAGTGTGCACTGTTTTACATTCAGTTGTTCCTTTTTTTTTTTTTTTGTACTAGGTCCGTATTTAATTTAATGTAATGTAATTCTGTTCAACTCTTTTTAATTTGATTTAATCTGAGTCTGGTAAATCTTTCAGGACTGTTTAATGTTCTAATATTGTTTATAGGGGTGTTTTATTTTTACTGTTCTAATGTTTGATACCGGAGGAGTAGTTTGAGTTGAAACAGGAAGATTTAGAGTTAGATGTTTGGGTTTGAGAGCTTGCTGCTTTTCTTTTTAGCAGCTTTCTTGGGAGGGGTGGGGGGTGGGGGGGTGTCACTGCCAACAGTTGGGGAATCAAATGTACATACATATATTTTTCTTTTGACCTGCCATTTATCTAATCTCACACTCTTTACTTTTTTCTATCGCACATGGATAGTTGTGTGAATTTTGTTAGTTGGAATGTTAGAGGCTTGAACCACCCAGTGAAGAGAAGGAAGATTTTTTCACACTTGAAACAGCTTAAAGCAGATATCGCTTTTCTGCAAGAAACCCACGTTCGCAGCTCAGACAGCAGCCGCCTGCTGATGGGTTGGGGGGGAGGAGCATTCCACTCCTCCTTTCAGGCTAAGGCCAGAGGAGTTTCAATCTTAATATCTCCAAATATTACCTTTGAGCCTCATAATGTGACCTCTGATAAGTTTGGCCGATATGTTATTGTGACTGGGAAATTATACAACACAATGGTGGTTCTTGTTAATGTTTATGCCCCCAACGTGGATGAACCAACTTTTTTTGAGCACCTATTTTCATTACTCCCAGACCTAAATACACATTCTTTCATCTTTGGAGGTGACCTGAACTGCTGGCTGGATCCGCTCTTAGACCGGTCTTCCACCAACCCTGGCACGCCTAGTAAATCAGCCGACCTTATTCAGGCCTTCCTCATGCAGTATGGTGTTTGTGATGTGTGGCGTTCTCTACATCCCCAGGAAAAGGAATACTCCTTTTTTTCACACGTTCATCACACATATTCACGCATAGACTATGTTTTCCTTGACCATGGTCTGCTCCCCCTTGTCCGATCCTGTGACTACCATAGTATTGTCATTTCGGACCACGCGCCCGTCTCCATGGCCATCTCCCTCCCAAATCTCCCCCGGAGGAGCAGACAGTGGCGTTTCAACTCCACTCTGCTGTCTGACGACAAATTTGTGGAGTTCATAGAAAACGAAATAACTTTTTTCTTGTCCACTAACATATCCCCTGAGGTCTCCAGTCTGGTTGTATGGGATGCCCTTAAGGCCTACCTCAGGGGACAAATCATATCTTACACAGCTCAAATGAAAAGTAGAGCTAACAAGGAGCGTTCAGATTTGGCTCATCAAATTGGGGAAATTGACAAACAATATGCGCTAACTGAAAATCAAAATCTTTATAAAAAACGATTAGCGCTCCAAACTAAGTTTGACCTACTCACTACCCATTCGGTTGAATATTTGCTCCTGAAAAACAAAGCCACATTTTATGCCCATGGAGACAAGGCCGACAAGCTGCTTGCAAACCAGTTGAAGGGCTTTTCTGCGAAGCAAAACATAACTAAAATCCATACATATAACGGTGAAATCACCATGGACCATACTCAAATTAATGATGCCTTCAAAGACTTTTATTCAAATCTCTATTCTTCGGAATCTCCCCCTGATCCTAATGCCATACACGATTTTCTAAACAGCCTTAATGTTCCCAAACTCCAACCAGACCAAGGTAAGAGACTGGATGAGCCCATAACACAGGCTGAAATAGTCTCAGCTATCACTTCAATGCAGTCAGGCAAGAGTCCAGGCCCCGACGGGTTCCCAGTTGAGTTTTTTAAGAGGTTCTCTTTGCTTTTGTCTCCACAACTTTGTTCTGTGCTTTGCGAATCGTTTAGGCAAGGCTCCCTTCCTAAATCATTTTCGGAAGCTTGCATCACCCTTATTGCCAAAACAGGCAAAGATCCCACATATTGCGCCTCCTATAGGCCCATTTCTCTTATTAACACGGATGCAAAAATCCTGGCCAAAGTTCTCGCTCACAGATTAGAAAACATCCTTCCGACCATCATATCTGAGGATCAAACTGGTTTTATAAAGGGTAGACACTCCTTCTTTAATATACGTAGATTATTAAATATTATCTATTCCACTCCTGATGATACCCCTGAGTGTATAGTCTCCATTGATGCTGAAAAGGCATTTGATCGCGTGGAGTGGGTCTACCTGTGGGCAGTGCTGGAGAAATTTGGTTTTGGGCCGAACTTCATTGCGTGGATTAAACTGTTGTATTCTCATCCTACGGCCTTGGTCCGAACCAACTCCCAGTTGTCTGATCCGTTTAGCCTGCATCGTGGAACCCGCCAGGGTTGTCCTCTCAGCCCCATGTTATTTGACCTGGTTATTGAACCTCTCGCCATCGCCATCCGTAGCCGAGATGACATCACGGGTGTATGGAGAGGCGGCATTGAACATAAGGCCTCGATTTATGCGGACGACCTTATGCTGCTTATTTCGAATCCGACCACCTCTCTCCATTCGGCTCTGTCACTACTCGATCACTTTAGTCAATTATCTGGGTATAAAATAAACTTTGAAAAAAGTGAACTGTTTCCAATTGGCAATATCGTATCTGCTTCAGACTTTAGTAATTTTCCATTTAAAATTGAAAATTACAAAATTTCCTATTTGGGCGTCACGATTACCCGAAAGCACAAAGACCTTTTTAAAGAGAACTTCTTGAATTTATCAGCTTATATCAAACAAATGCTCAAACAATGGTCACCACTCTCCATGTCCCTCGTTGGGCGAATAAATTCTATTAAAATGACCGTTTTACCGAAATTTTTGTACCTATTTCAGGCTCTACCAGTTTTCATTCCCAAAATTTTTTTTGATGATCTTGATTCAACAATCTCTTCTTATATTTGGAAGGGGAAAAGGGCCCGTCTTAACAGAGCCCATCTACAAAAGACGAAGGCCGCCGGTGGTCTGGCTTTGCCTAATCTCCGTTTTTATTATTGGGCTGCCAACATGCGGTGTCTCACATTCTGGTCTCACTTTCATAATCGTCCGGATCCTCCTGGCTGGGTGGCAATGGAGTTGAGATCAGAGGATGACGTATCCCTGGCTGCATTGATCGGCTCCTCTCTTCCACTCTCAACCAGATCTTTAAAAAATCCGGTGGTTAAACACTCAGTGAGGATCTGGTCTCAGTTCCGGAAGTTTTTCAAATTACACGACTTCTCACCATTTAGCCCAATATTATGTAATCATTTTTTCAAACCCTCACTCAATGACGCCGCCTTCAAAGAGTGGAGTCAGAGGGGAATAGCACGCTTCCAAGATTTGTTTATTGATAATAGTTTGGCATCATTCCAACAATTACGTAATAAATTTGCACTTTTAAATTCTAATTTCTTCCGTTATCTGCAAATTCGACATTTTATACTTTCTAAATTGCCCACCACACTAAGTTCCGACAGGAATATTGTTGACATTGTCCTCTCCTCAAATCCATACCAGAGGAGGCTTGTCTCTCTTTTTTACAGCATGCTGTTGGTTCTGAAGATGACGTCTATGGATAGGATCAGGGCGGCATGGGAAGAGGACCTAGGTGCCCCCTTTTCTGAGGAAACATGGTCATCCGTCTTAAAACAAGTCAATTCCTCATCTCTGTGTGCTCGTCATAATTTAATCCAATTCAAAGTGGTTCACAGAGTTCACATCTCCAAAACCAAACTGGCCAGCTTTTATCCTGACATCAGCCCACTCTGTACCAAGTGTAATATCTCAGACGGCTCACTCTTTCATATGTTTTGGACTTGTCCTAAACTTAGCAAATTCTGGACAGAGGTTTTTTATTCCCTCTCCCAGGTTTTGACAGTGAGGGTGGAGCCGAACCCCCTTGTTGGTTTATTCGGAGTCACAGGGGACGTTCGACTTTCTTCTGAACAGCGCCGCACCTTAGCGTTTGCCACCCTCCTGGCGCGGAGGTCTGTCCTCTTCAGGTGGAGGGATCCCTCTCCTCCCACGCACGCCGATTGGCTGGCAGCTTTAATGACATGCTTGAAAATTGAAAAGATCAGATACTCTCTCCATTATTCTAATGGGAGATTCCTGCGTGCCTGGGGACCTTTTTTTAAACATGTGTCAGTCCTCTCAGGCCCTTGACATTCCACAATTTGACTTCTTTTTTATGTTGTTTATTTTGTTGACATTGGTTATCCATAATCATTACTAAAGCTGAATATTTAATGGTCATGAATCTTATTGGCAGTGACGGGGTTTAATTTTATGGTTTATTTTATTTTTGTTTCTTTTTTTGTTTGTGTGTGTGTGCTGGATGTCAGTCCTGTGTTTCATTTCATTTTGTCTTTTTTGCACTGGAAATCTATGCACTATTATTGCAAAAAATAAATAAAGAGATTTTGATTTAAAAAAAAAAATGACATCACAGTTGGTTCAGGTAATGGCCAACCACGGCTGAGCTTCAGAAAATAGGTGAGCTGTGGTTGTTTGTGGTTGTGTTTAGTCCGCAGAGGCCGTGCGGGGGTGGGTCTGCACCTTATGATGTCAAAGAGTGCCAACAGGTTGCTCAGGTTGGGAGGGGTTGGTACTTGAAGAGCAGAATGACCTAGAATTTCTCATAGAGGTCTGAATGGAGGAAAACGCCACTTCCGTCATGTTTTCTGTGAGGAATTGCATTTTAACATGCCTAAAAGCTCCAAAAAGTTGATTTTTCACGTTAGTAGTGCAATGGAACATTATTCACGAGAAAAGTAGTATGGGCAATAGAATGTGTTGTACTTCAGCAATCAATTGTTTGATCCTGAATGTATTTGTTATGGCGGTTGAAGTGCTTGTTTCCATATACAGGTAGTCGACTTACGAACATTCGATACGAACAAGGGCTGACTGATGTCCATAAATATTATATTTCTCTCCCAAGTTAATATTTTTAAGTGTGCAGCACATCATATATTACAATACAGTACTGAACAAGAGTTCCCCTCTCTGTCACAACCCCGGCGAGCAGCGCCATTTGCACATTTCAACTACCTCTCTGTCCGGCGATGCCTGGCACAGCAGCCATGGCGCACGCTCTTCATGCACCCAATATTGGCACCACACTGTGAGTAAATTCAGAGGCTTTCCTGAAGGATATTCATGAGATTCTTGATCGGCGTAGTAGCAAAACATAATGTACACACAATATCCCTTCTGCTTCAAAATCACTTGAATCTGACTCAGTGGTCGCCATCTTGACTCATCATACACATTCATGTGCACTTGACGGAGAGTCGGAAAACATTTTCCTGAGAACGTTAGACCAAACATTGCCTTCCACTTGCCACATTGCTACTGGTAGTGTCGTGTTCACGTAGGATTGATTCCTACTCAATTTGCCCTGTCTAACTGGCAGCTGGTATAGTCTCCTCTACTTCCTATCAGTTGGGATATGTAGAGAAAATTGATTGATGTGTGTATCTAATTTGTGGGTGAGTGTCCAAGAACAAATACAAGGCAACATCTCATTGTGATTTTCCTGGCTGGGATCAATACATTCATCATATTCTATTTTTCTTATTGAGATGCAAATGATTGCTCAATATTATTTTCTAATGCGTCACTTTCCGTTTATCTTACATCTCATCTAAACATGTCAGAAGTAACAACCTGTCTTTGCATCACTGCTTTCAGTCTTCTCCAGCTCTCCTCTTTTGTTCTGATCGCTGTGTTTCTCCAGGTCGAACTGTTTTGAAGTCTCTGCCTTGAATGCAGGCAGGCCCAATATTCTTCAATTTTGCAGTGCAGCAGAAACCACAGACTGGCTCCAAGCAATATCGACAAAGATCAGTGACTTGACCCTGGAGAATGTAAGTATTTTTATACATTAAACACCCTTTTCTCTATTAAAGAAATGAAAGTGAACAGACAAACCAAGTTTTGAGAATTAGTACAAGAGGTGAGCTTCAGTAATACTGTATTTTTAAATTACTCTGTTGAGATCAAAATCATTTTTTTAAAGCTAATTTACAGTAACAACCTCCCCGGACAAAAAGTTGACAAAGCTGATTGTTTTATTTTTCATCACATATACCATATTGAGGCAGTGTGGTTCAGTGGTATGGTGGTTGTCTCCAGAGCTTGTGGGTTCGATCCCATGCCATTGTGACCACCTCGAAGTATCTTTGAGTAAGATACTGAGCCCCCAGTTGCTCCTGATGCTGCGTCATCAGTAGGTGAAGGGGTAATCAAATGTAAAGTGCTTTGAGGGCTTTGTAAGGTCCCTCTGTCTTTCTTCTACCAAGCAATAAACCTGTAAAAACTTGTCAACTGTTTTCCCTTTGTGATTTGGGGATTGGTTGCTGCACACCCTAGCACAGTAACAGTTTACCATATTTTGATTTGTCCAGCTAAATATGACAACTCAGGAACACCGTGGCAGAGCGCATCTTGAATTGTAGCCTTCAAAATGGCAGATTAAATCGATGACGGCGCCGATGGTCATGCGCATTAGACGTTCCCCATAGACTGATAACACTGTCCAGCGTAAGTTTCTCTGCATATTGTCTTAACCCTGAGTTGAGAGGTGGCCTCTTCCGTCTCTCGGCTCTTCCCGTCGTTGATGGATGCCCACCTTTCAGCAAGTGCCTCCGCATTTTCTTTATGACGCAAAGCTTACAATAAATACAGTATACGGACTGAGCGCCGACAGAAGCAGGTCAGTCTATCTGGGTCAGTACAGACATCCATTCTCAGTCCGTGCATTCTTTTGCGAGGCTTTACAGCATAAAGCACTCACAATAAGGTGGGCAGCTGTCAATGACGGCGAGACGGAAGTGCCCATCTTTGCTTCTGAGTTCATATTTTGATTAGCAGAAATGAGGTCAGCCATTAGCTCTTGATTGTCCAGCTGTGAGTAATAGCGTCTATGAATGGAGCTAACTACTAATAGGATATCAATGTCTAATCAGGACATGTCATCTAATAGCTGGAGAGCCATCATTTGAAAAAAATATGTCAGCAAAGGGGTTTTAAAAGATGTGTTTTACTACACTCTTACATCACCACTCTGATCACACTTACTGTACATGTGCCCGCCTTCCATTTTCACTGAATAACATTTTTACCTATTAGATGGAATCAACAGCAGCATACGTTCCGTTGTAACCACTGTTTAGAACTAGTGTTGTTCCAATACCGATACTGGTATCGGCAGAGGCCCCGATACTGCATTAAAACAGTGGTATCGCTATCGGTGAGTACTAACAGGTAACATGCCGATACCATTAATTCCAACACTAATATAGGACTTTGGATGCAGCATCTTGTCTTGCTCGTGCACGACATTCACTGATATGTGAAATGTTCACTGCATGCCGATCTAAGATATCCTATTGGCCCTTGAATGCTCTGAACCAATGGCAGTACAGCTTTTCGTGTTGAGGAAAAAAAAACCTTAGGTATCGGTATGGTATCGGCATCAGCCGATACTGCAAAGCTGGGTATCGGAATCGATATCAGAGGCCAAAAAATGGTATCAGAACAACACTATTTAGAACCCTTTCGGCAGTGGTTCTGCAGCGCCGATCATCGGGGGACTAGCGACTAGTGACGTCACCTGTCATCTGATTGGCCTACAGCAACACAGCAAGCAACGCCGTGGCACACGCCCATTTCCTTGTTTTACGCAAGAGAAGCAAAGGCGCCCGCCGGTCTTCGCCAAAGTCATAAAAATACAGTACAAACAATACATATAATAATGTCTTACAACTACGCTGAACTATATTTACAATTTAAAAGGTACTGGTGATTTGTAATGTTTGTGGTTTTAAAAAACATTACGAGTGCACAATGCTGGCTGGTGGTGTGTTCCTATTCACTTGAATGAGAGCTCCAGCGGCAGAGCTCTCCATTCACAAATAGCTTCGCGAGCTGGTCGTGAATCACAATATTTCATCCGTGGTGGTCCATATTAAATTGTAAATATGGTTCAGTGTTGGCGTGCCTTGTCACTCGTGAAATTTTATCTCAGATGCGCGCGCACTGCAGGAGTTCAAGCTTGGCTTGGACAGTTCAAATGTTCCTGCCCCCTTCCCGCCGTGCGCCAGTTGTAACAAAAAAGCGACGGGTGCGGTGTGGTGTGGTTGCATGAGGTGTGGGGACTAATGGAAAAGCAGCATTAGTGATGGATTTCCTCATCTGCGTGAGTGAATTAGTGAATTAAGTGTTCCCGGATTGCTCCGTTTTTACCGGTTAGCAGCGCGCAAAGGCTGTGCAAACCAGAAGCGTGGAGGAGCCATTTGGACTGTGTCTCACTACCACTATTTTACCATTTTAAAATGTGCAGAAGATTGCAAGTTACTTCATGTTTAAAATTTGAAAAGTACACATCAAAAGCTCTGAAAAGTACACATCAATCGTTTCTGGTTTGTATGCAGTAAATATACGTCATTTTACTCAACTCAACTTTATTTATAAAGCGCTTTAAGAACATTAAGAACAGGCATTGCTGTATACAAAGTGTTGTACATAAACATAAATATTGGTTTTGCAGTAAAGAATAAGGTAACAAAACAAGAACAAAGCGAACATTTTGAAGTGCGAATACAAGTTTTTTTTGTTTGTTTGTTTGTTTTTTACAAGTCAATACATTTCACATCAGTAAATAAATGCATAAATAAGTAGGCTAAACATTAAACTCATACACACCACAAAACACCAGGAACAAGTCTCATGGTGCGCCAAAAGCCAAAGAATACAGATGTGTTTTACAATGTTTTACATCCTATTGAACTTAACAAAATAAAAAAGCATTCAGCATTCTGCAAAGGGATACACTAACACAGTTTAGCAGTAATAAATTAAATAACAATGCATATATTTTTAGGGACTAGGTTATATTTTACAGTTTTAAAAATGTACATATTTTCACAAGTTACTTCATGTTAAAAATTAGTCAGCTCTTCATATGAAAAGAAAAATGCACTGAGCTGTTACCATTGTCTTACAAATGCAATTATGCCATGTTGCAGTGACAGAAAAATGAACAACACAAATCAGTCACACTTGTTTTGGGTTTTTTTTTAACAGTACACGACATATTTAAAATTTTATTTTTTATTCAATTACTATGAAATTAATGTATTAATGACTAAAAAAAATAAAACCATATTTTAATTAGGGAAAAATGTACATATTATTGAAAATTTTAATATAAAATGTGCGATTAATGTGTGATTAATCGTCAGTTAATTACTGAAGTCATGCGATTAGTTACGATTAAAAATTTTAATCGACTGACACCTCATATATATATATATATATATATATATATATATATATATATATATATATATATATATATATATATATATATATATATATAATATTACTGTGTTCTTTTTAACAAGCTAGAAACGTATAGCTATAATATATATAAACCATAGAGTTTAAAAGTAATATTTAAACAACAAAAATACAGTACACCCCCCTTTTGACTGAAAATAGTTTCATCCAACTCGTACCATCTCTGCAAGCGCAGACGAGCACAGCATGTTGTCCTCCGTCCATTCATGGGGTATGTATGTCTAGTTGAGTGAAATGAAGTGTTCCTTACTTACACCAGGATATGTGAAAAGTTGTTTACCTTCTACCACTCAACACCGACACATTATTTTCATTACTAGTCTGCTTTTTTGCTCCTCAATCATGTTGCTACTTCCTAATTTTGGAAACTTACTAACGTGTGCGCGTGCATGTATGGCTGCACAGAAAAAAGTAGCCTCATGGAGGAAGTCATGGACATAAGATTGTTTTTCAGCAAACAAAAGCTCCATTTTGAAGTATTTGTGTTGAAGACTAGATTTAAAGAGGCACAGACAAACTAGTGCTAAAGTAAATTTATTTTTGTTATGTTTTATATGATATATCTGGACTTCACCCATACACAGACTTGTAGAACATGCATTATTAATATTATTTTGTAGACTCAAGCGCATTTCTTTTTTTATGTGTGTTATTTTTTTAGACCAGTACAGACAAGCAATATATATAGTCAAGAAACAAACATTCTGTCTTAAGTTAATGTCTGTTAATATATTTTATATGTTGTGCATTTCATTGATTGACTCCATGAATTACTCCAGAAACGTGCATACTGTCAATGCGTATGTTGAGGAGATTTTGTATCGAAAAGAGTAGCCTTCCCAAGAAATTAGGGTTGGGATATATTTATATTTGAAGTCCTTTACTCCTTTGCATAACTTTAATTCGATTCGGTTTACTCACTGACTTCCCATTTTTGGAGTGGGTTGCACCCCCAAACCACGACCACCTACCTATCACAACCCCAAACTTCCCGTTCTTTGTACCAATCAAGCACCCCCAAACGTCTTTATAGCAACCCTAAACCACTGACACTAGAGCTGCACAACATATCGAAAAAATATCGATATCGCGATATCGGCCTGTTCAATATGCATATCGCGAAGACGTGCAATGAGTTTGACATGGAATTTTATGCTTTTATCTGAATTTGACCAGTCAGACTGTCAGGTTTACCTGTTTGACATTTATTAAACATGACAACAAAACTCAGTTCAAAGCTCACGAGGAGAGAGGAGAGGAACTGACTGATACAATTCACTACTGTACTCTCTGGAAAAAAAAAAATCCCCTCCTCAACCTCTCTTTTTATTTGGTTTCCACGCCCCTATAGTTACATGGGTGTTCCAACCCTAATAATGCAAAACATAGTTGGAACACAGTGTACTTAACGAAAGTGTGCACTGTCATCTAGGGCTGGGAATTTTTGACTGTCTCACGATTCGATTCGATTACGATTTTTGGGTCTACGATTCGATTCAGAATCGATTTTCGATTCTCAATTCGAACGATTTTCGATTCAAAATTATTTGATTGACAAATGATTTCTGCTTCAATTTACAGATATGCACAACATTGTCACGATCTACTCCAGTCTGCTTTACAAGACAAAATGACAAATAGAGACATTAAAGTGTCTTTTTTTTGTTTAAACATTTATTAATTTTGTATTGTAAGTGCCTTTTTCCACAAAAACAGCATGTGGGCCACAACTGCCTTTTTTCCCCTTCTTCTTCATTTCTAATTTAAATAAAATCGTTTTTTGGAACTCATTCACTGCCAGTCATTATAGAAAATTTTTACATTTCCAATACTCACGTGATATTACATTCAATAATTATATATAAACCGAATCTACCAAATAACAGAATAGACTCCCTACTTTTTGTCCCGTCCCGTTCTTTTATAATTGACAGCAGAAAAATGTAGGTTTGCCAAAATACAGCCATTTCTCCCATGGACTCTGAAACTGTGTTTATTTCCTATAAAATGGGGCTATGATGTCATCTACCGGTGGTTGGGCATCAGTAAAGTTGTTTCCAAGTTTGATATTTACAGTGGAGCATGCTCAGATTCGCCCCCATTTAGCACCGCTCTAAAAAATACAATTGACAAGTATACTTGTCAAAGGCAGTGAATGAGTTAATATCGATTCGATTCATAAATGAGAATCTCGATTCTTTTATGAATCGATTTTTTGGCACACCCCTACTGTCATCCAATAGTTGAACATTTTCGAGAGGTAATTACAATTTACTAAGAATACATTGAGTTTGATTATTTTGCCACATGAAAATTTTTTTAATTCTTTCATTACATAATAAAAATGTAATTTCTTTAGGCACATGTTAAATATGGCAATAATATCGATATCGCTGTATTCAGAAACTACATCACATATCACATGTTTTTCCAATATCGTGCAGCCCTAACTGAATACTATAATTGCCTCTGAACAGCAGTGTTGTATTTCACCATGATTAATGGCTCCAAAAACTCTCGTCATTTCTAAACCCCGAGCATGCATCTTAGCTATTGTTTGATAATGTTGTCATCAAGTGTGTGTGCGTGTTTTTTTTTTTTTGTCATTTAATTAATTAGCAGTAATCCTCCTTTGCTCTTCTATAAACACCCCCTCAGTTTATATAAAAATAAATAATGTTTTCCACACGATTGCGTTCTATAGGCTTCGGAAACCTGGTTGGAACAGTCCTCATTGATGACACTGATAAGCACTCAGTGAGTTACAATGGCAGCTCAGCCCCTGTGCTGACATAATGGAGACGCTCTTCTACCTAATTAATGGCTGCTAAGTAGTCATTCAACATGCACACTCCTAGTTGATTTCCTCTTATTTGACTTTGATTATCACACTGATGTGATGCATTGATGTAAGAATGCAGACATGCGTGGTCACATGCTGGTTGCGCAGCTGTCTTTTTTTTATTCAACATGCGATTAATTCACACCCGCGTCACCTAATTGTGACAGTGATTGCTAAACGGCCAATCAGGATATAATTGTGTGGAGGCTTTGGAGGAGCTGATCTTTTGTTAGAATGACCTTCTATCTGGAAAGATCCAGTAGTCTTCCCTCAGTCCGTCACGTGTTACTTGTGTGGATGACATCGGGCATGAAGGAAGGTGCCTGCTGTTGTTGTTCTCCAATGTTCTTTTGAAAAGGCTTAAGAGAAAGCAGTTGGGATGGCTGTGCGCGGTGCATAAAAAATTGCCTTTACATGTCTACACTCTTTGCTTATCAGGAATGCGCACAGACATTTGAGGGGCCGGGGCTCAACTGAGAAAAAGAGCATGTCTTGTAATTTACTCATAAATAAACAATAGGACCACTCTGACTTATTTATTTGAGTACCCTTAAAAACTCACTCAATTGTTGAATGTTCTACAGCTTTCTACAGCAGACATTTTTTCCTATAATATTCACTGGGTTTATCAAAAAAGAAAAAAGAAGCTGTGACACCGTGTGCCCTACTTTCATAGAGGGGCAGTCATGCTCAGGCTAAAAACTGCTCATCTTCATTTTCCTGCAGTGGAAGTCTGGTTTAGTGTGTTTGGAAATTTGGTAGACAGAGAGTGTTTTCTATCACGGCGCATTTGATCATTCAGTGACAGAAAGTAGACTAGAATTTAGTTGTGCCACAAGTTGGCGTAAAGCAATTTTGGTGGGATTGAGTGAAGCGCAGGCAGACAGATACTGTACTCCTCTAATGTGGTGGGTGTAATCACATTTCATTGATAAATATGAAAACAGTATGCATTGATCCAATAATATACATCTAACGGCATTCCCATGTAGTGTCCCAGCCTTAGCTAAATCAAACACATCCGGCTCATATATATACACGTTGGCAAGACAAGCTAACTTTGTTTGGCCTTGTTATTTGTGAACCGAAGAACTTTCTTCATCATCAGTAACCTCCAAGTGCAAAATCACCATAAACAAAAGCAGCTGCCTGTCTCTGCCTCTGTGCTCGCAGCCTTGCACGCTGTTGGAGAAGAGACAGGGCATGGATGGGGGAGTGAATTACAGAATGTCATCTCCCGACCAGCTATTTTCAGTTTTGGTTTTACAAATGTATATTTATTTGACAGGGAAGCTGTGCCAAAACAGAAATGTATATGTCTATAAGCGAGAAAAAAACATAACATATTTCTTGGTGGGGTTGAAACACCGTCTTCACCCTTCAACTCTCTTCCAATTTTAATGCACCTCACATCCAGGGGGACGAGTGAGTGGGGTGGGGAGCCATCAGTTGGGGCAGACTGCAGTGCCTAGCAGCGCCGTGGTCCCCCATCTGTGTCCCCGCCCCACCACTTTGTCCCTCTATTTTCTTTTTTAATGCACCACACACATACACATTCATTTTTTGGGATGCGGATGGATCGGAGTAGGGGAAATCTTTTCCCTCTGCTCCATCCCACCTGCTCCCAATTTTAATGTACCACACGCACACACTTGTATATACACTGGGTGGGGTCACATTCACGGTGTAAGGGTAGAGCTCGCCAGTCGGCGAGCTGGCGAACTCAGTAACAGGGTTACTGGGAACAATGGCGTGGCCATCGGGGGCCTCTTCCCACCGGGCTTGGTGTTCTGGTGTACCGCCCCTCCCCCGGTGCTTCCTCCTCTGGTTCCCTCCCCGCTGTTCCTCCTTTCCACGCGGCTTGAGGTGGGGTCGGCACGTCTTCCCACTCTGCACTGCTGCCCGGCCCCCTCGGCGCCGGTTCCCGGGGGCGGGGATGCGGGGGGGGTGGGGTATGTGGGTGGTGGTGTGGGTGGCTTGGTGGGGGGGGGTGATGGGGGTCGGGGGGTGTCTGGAGGGGTGGGGGCCTGGGGGCGGCGGATGGTGGGTGGGGCTGGATGGGGAGCGGGGGCTGGGGGATTGATATTTACTTGACAAAATCTAATAACGTTTTTTTTTTTTTTTTTTTTTTTTTTGCATCAGAAATTCTAGTTAAAGGAACAGTTCGGATTTTTTGACATGAATCTCTATTTCATCCTCACCTCCAGTGTGCGCGATCATCACTGACTTACCCCTGACAGCGTTCCGTGACACGAGTTCTGTTCGTCTGAAAAAAGTCAGACGCCATTACCGCCGGGCCCTATTTTTCTGTTCGTTCGTATCACTGTGCGTCGCCCTGTAGACGGCTGATCGACGCGCAGTAATCTACAAGTTGTTTGTCTTTTCGAAGGCGGAAGACGCGCGGATCAGCTGTCTGCAGCGCGTGATGCAAATGTATCACTCTTTTGAACACTAATTGTTTTTAGAAGATAAACGCTTTATTTCCATGACCCAAGTCAACTTGCTGGACTATTTTCCTCTCGACCAACACCGGACCAGAACTCGTGTCACAGAACGCTGTCAGGGGTAAGTCAGTGCTGATCGCACACACTGGAGGTGAGGATGAAATAGAGATTCATGTAAAAAAAGCCGAACTGTTCCTTTAAACTCCTTGTAAAACTTACTTTGAATATCTGTTTACTAATTTTTTTTTCAAGTAAATACCTGCGACCTGGATCATGCTTTTCTGTGAGGTAGAGTTGATTATCTCGGCAAAGGAGCAGTGCTCACTAGCACAGATTTAGACTGCCTGTGAACAATATTTGAGAGAAATGGTGATATTCTGTATGTGGAAGAAGTTTTAGATCTTTGAGTTCATTTCATAAAAAATGGGACCAAAAGCAAAAATGAAATATACTCACTGACCGAGAAACTACAGGCTTTGTTCTGTTAAAACAAACAAACAAACAAAAAAAAGAGAATAATAAAATAGAAAGACAACACTTGAGATTACTTGTGAATCATTACAATTCCTTAATTAGAAACAATTGGGATAAATTTGGCGGCATCTTCCATTTATTAAGACTAAAATGTAAGTGGCACCAACGTGGCAACTAGTGTCTGTTCTAAAGGAAAGAAAGAGAAATGGCAACAGGCAAAATATCTTTCAAATGTCATTTTTATAATACTGTATGCTGGAATCTTTGACATTTGTGAGTGATATTTCTTATAATCTTTGAGAGCCTATAATATGTGAATCAGTTATGATCCAAACATAAGCAGAAAGAACTGAAGAAGCGCCAAAAAGAGCACATTATAAATCATCAGCCCGCATAGACAGCCTCCATTATTGCTTTATTGCATGTTGCCCATCCTTTGTTTGATGAGAACTCCACATTAATAAAGAATATTTTGAAATATAGTTTAGTGTTGTTTTATGTGTTTGTAATGTTCATCAAAGCTTTATATAAGAATGTTAAATGTGCATTTCTTTCTCACAAATGAACATTCTCTTTTTGTCACAGATTAAGCTGGCTAAAAAATACAGCTCTTCAGATGATCAGGTATGCAACTGCTGGCCTACCACAAATGAACAGTGAATTTGTTTCTCGCGCATTGTTTGTTCTCAATAATGCTGTATAAAATAGCGTCCCAATTAGTCAACAACCAGTGAGAATATGAAATAAATACTGTGAGAAATTTAGTGTCACTATTGCGTGTGTGGGCAACTTATAATTTTAATATTTTAGTATTACCATTAGCAGCATATGTGCATGCAGATTAGAGTCCCAATTACTGTCCGGGGAAAAGCCCCTACGGACACCCACACACCCGGTAAATGTTTACCTTACACCATGCGTGTTCGTTTTTCTTCAAAGAAAGAAAGTCTCTCAATAAATCAAACAAAAGCAGAATATTTGGTTCATCCATTGTTAAAGCTCTGGAGTTCAGGAAAATACAGACAGTCGGATCCGGGCTGCTTTTCTTATCTCGCGATTGCTCGCACCCATAAACAGGTCGACAAGAAAAGGAGCGCGGTCTAAAATGCAGCCCTTAAATTTATAGTATTGACGACAAAGAGCACCAAGTTCGTGTGCTGGTAATCCAAAACAGTCCTTATCAAAAATATCTTAGCTTGATGGAAAACACGGCTGATACCTAAACTATGTGTCAAACCATGTGTATGGAGGTTACTGTGACCTTAGCTTGCTGAAGAACACGGCTGATACCTAAACTATGTGTTGGGCTATGCGTGTAGAGGCTAATGTGACCTTAGCTTGAAGGAAAACCCAACTGATAATATTCTCCTTGCCCAAAAACACCGGGTGCAGCCAGCCGTGTCAAATTAAAGTTAGTACTTATTCATCATAAAACTAGTAGCAATAACATGAATACATACAGACATAAATAGCATATATTTAAATTGACCATTCAATGTTTAACAAAGATGAAACTAATTATATATTCATACCAAGTAATTGACATACACACATGGCAATGTGAAACACAACTTCGAACCAAGATAGTTACCCTCTCAATACAATATCAACTTTTCAACCCCCACCCCCCCCCCCCCCCCCCCAAAAAAAAAATCTACACTTTTTTTTTTTTTAGGTAGCTATAATCATCTTTGCTATTTACATCAAGTGCTAATGTTTGGTAATTGGTACATCGTAACTTGGTTTGCGTTTGTGTATCGTTGCAATGCTCAAAACGTCACATTATAGCAAGATTGCATTTAACATAAACACAAATATATTGTATTATTAGCCTGTATATTTTAAAGCCTTTCTATTTAATTCTCATTCAAAAATGTCCCCAAGAAGCCCACAAAGAGGGAAATTATCCTGTTTAGACAAACCAAAACAAACAATTAACTTACCAATACATGAAACATGCAACAAACGAAACTGTGCAGCATTTGTAAAGTTTAAGTGATGTAGAATTTGTGCCACTTAGCACAGTTGCACTTTTGACAGGAACCAAGATAAATGAACACCCAAATAGAAAATGCTGAATCAGTTAAACGTTACGTCCTGTTTATAACATACTTTAAAAGTAACAATCAATAAATGTGTGTCCTGATTTGCAATATCATAAGCAATTGTGTAATAATTTTCTGATACTGAAAAGTTGAGTAAATAAGTGGCGTGTTCTCCTCTTCATCGACAGATTGTTCACATGGGCTGGGCTTGTGCAAAAACCCAGGGCCGGACTGCTTTTCCAAAAACATCTTTCAAGTTCCTGGCACTGAGAGGGCAATATTTTCATATCTTCAAAAGTCCACCGGTATTCAATATTGAATCATTTTTGCTTGTTTGATAAACACTTCATGTTCAGTTAATGGAACTGAAGTGCATGGTTGCATTTTTATACTACTTTTATCAGGTCTGAAATTTCCAACTAACAATAAGTAAGATATGCATGCATTTGTTTTACATTTCCATTTTCAAAACTTGAAAAGTGTAAAAAAAAACACACAAAAAAAACTCCAACCTGTGCCATCACACTTTTCATCACCTACTTGTTAGGGTAATAGTTACAATAGCCTTTGTATAGTGCGCTATTTGTTTGTGTGTGCTGAAACTACCCAGCATTGCACCATCTGCATTACAAAGGAAAACAAATATTACAGTGAACCGATGTGAACTGTTATCACCTAGTGGCTTTAAACACCAGTAAAATGTTTTGTACTGCTGCTAAATGATCTGGGATTGACTGCATCCTGACTGCACTGCTTGACTGCAGTACTATCAACCTAATTGTTCATGTATTTATTATTTGTTAAATTTAGGGATGCTTTTGTGGTAGTTGTTTAGAATTGAATATCCATTGCTCAGTTTTAGTCCTCTATGGAGCACTACTTACCAGTGACGTGCAGTGAGCTCTAGGCTTGGGTAGGCAGGCAGTCGTAAATTGAAACATACACACCAATTACAAATGTGTGTGTCGGCAGGTGAGTGTACAACATATCCTAGTGACCCTATTTTAATGCTGGACACTTAGGCCTAACTAATATACTTAAAAATGATACCGTTTCAAAAATGATTGTAACAGACACAATGTTTAAAACGCATTTTTTGCTCCCCAAACAAATTGAGATGAGCGAGGTTCGTGCCCTTCGCCTCCCATAAAGAAGCTCATCACTTCGCCACTCAGCTAAAACTCTGGGCCACCGTTGCAGCCGAGGACAATATTCGAACGCTAACTGATGTACGCAAATGTGGGTCTGCCCGTCGCGATAAACACGGTGCAGTGCACTCCGCCTCCCATTTGCCGCACAACGAAAACCGGACTGTTACATTAATAAACACCCCTCTCTGGACGCCCGGAAAGGATGTAATAAAGTGGACATCTCCCAGTAAAACAGTCTAATTCCTTGCAAAATCAAGCTAGCAATAGCAATGTCAATCATGTGAAATGAAACCATCCACAAAGCCAGTATTTCCTTTTGTAGCATTCTTTGTGAAAAGTACAAATAATTCTCGATCCCTGACTTTGCTGAAGATCCGGTAGCTAAGGCGTTGGTCTCCCATCCTTCAAAAGATGATGTTTTTCCTCGTGAAGGCGTGGAAATAGTTTTATATTTTCCAGAGTGGCGTCATCGTACCGGCGTACTGTGCACTAAGTCTGTTTGAATTCACGAATGCACTGTGCGAACGTACGTTCGCATAGGAATAATACAGCTACGTAAAAAAGCTACGTAGCAATCTGCTTATTTGCGTAAAGGACTTTTCTACTGGAAAACCGACTACGCATGCGCGAACACACATCGCTACTCAGAAAGGGCTGCTGGAGGCATCTGAGGCGTGTGCCTTCAGCAGGAGAATTTTGCAGCAGGCTAGAAGAAGTTGTGAGTCCTTTTTAATTGAGCTATGAAAATCGCCAGATGTTGTCACTTTCAAATCTAAATAGGTAGTGTAGGCTATGTGAAATGCAAAAATAATTTCAATCAATAGAAGAAGCCAATTCATTTTCGTTTCATTTCAACCTTGGTCAGGCAGTGCCTACCTTGCCTGCCCTGACCGCACGTCACTGCTACTTGCTTTGTAGTATATTGTCCAAGACTTTTTCGCAGTTAAGTTTATGGCTTACTTTGTGAGACTATCAAGTTTAACTTTGGTTTGTTGGTTTGTAGTAGGTTGGTGGCACTGTAACTTGTCAGTTGGCCAATGAGTTCCAACTACCGTATTTTCCACACTATAAGGCGCACCTAAAAGCCTTCAATTTTTTCAAAAGCTGACTATGCGCCTTATAATCCATCCATCCATCCATTTTCTTGACCGCTTATTCCTCACAAGGGTCGCGGGGGCTGCTGGCGCCTATCTCAGCTGGCTCTGGGCAGTAGGCGGGGGACACCCTGGACTGGTTGCCAGCCAATCGCAGGGCCCTTATAATCCAGTGCACCTTATATATGGATCAATATTGAGCCGCAACAGGTCTCGCTGCCAAGATGCTATCAGTGACCCTGCACAATCGGTGACAGCGCATGCACAGAAGATCCCGCCATCTTGGATCGCTAGCTAATACTAATACTTTACCTCAGAGAAAATAATAAAACAGCTGTTTATTCATTTTGGGAGTGAATGGGGTTGTCAGAAAGCTGGTTTGTAATCTATTAATAAAGTTTGACTAACCTATCTGACTGTTTTGTTGACATTCCCTTTAGCGCAGCACCATCTAATGGATGCATAACGTAACCCCAGCCTCTACTGTAGCGCCTTATATATGAAAAAAAGTTTTAAAATATGTCATTCATTGAAGGTGCGCTTTATAATGCGGTGCGCCTTATAGTGCGGTGCGCCTTATATAAGGAAAAGGTTAGACACTATGTCATACATTGACGGTGCGCCTTATAATGAGGGGCGCCTTATAGTGCGGAAAATACGGTACCTTTATTTCTCCAAATTTAAACTGGAGTTTAGTCTGTCACTTGTACGTAAAGACATTCAGATTAGCGGATAACATTTTGTCAATAATAAGAGCAGTACTTCATCCTTATTTTATCATTATTTATTTACATTTTGGAATAGAAATTATTAGTGTTGTAAATTGTGCCTACTCACTATTTTATAACATATACTACCCATAATATAATAATAATTGTCCATTACTCCGTACGCAAACAAATGTTTGGTATGATGGAATATATTAAAAAAAAAATATATATATATATATATATATATCCCAAAAAAAAAACATAAACAAGATAAGTAGTTACAGATAATGGATAAATAGATGAAATCATACCAGTAATTGTAAAGATAAAATGGAACCGCTTGCTTGCTTCAGTATTAATGGGCTACTGCTAGGATAAAAAAAAACAAATCAATGTCTATTAGTAGACATTTACCCGTGTGCAAATGCCAAAGAAAATGTAGCTGCTGATGGCACTAAAATTATTCCATTAAATTATGGGGGAGACATGGCTCATTGGTAGAGTGGTCATCTCACCACACTGAGGTTGTGGATTCGATCCCAGGCCATTGTGACCATCTCAAAGTATCCTTGAGCAAGATACTGAACCCCCAGTTGCTCCTGATGCTTAGTAGTAGTAGTCAAAAGGTATAAGCACTTTGAAGGCCTTGTAAGGTGGAAAAGTGCAATGTAAGTGAAGTGCCATTAAATAAATACTGTATACCATACAGTATCCAAAGCAAGGAAACACAACATATCTTGTTTTATAGAGTTTTATTTACTGTATGAATTTATAGTAATTGTAAATGTGAAATATTGTGTAATCATCCAAAGTGGTTTTGTTTTTGACTGGAAGTCATGTGACAATTACAATAGTTAAGTCACTACCAGCTCACTGCATAATTACTTTATTTAACAAAATAAAACCTGCTAAAAAAAAAAAAAAGTGCCAAATGTTTTTGTTGTTGCTCTTATGTTTGTATTTTCTCATACACATTTTTTTCTCAGCTCAGTGCTGCTGAATGGGGTCAAGCAGAAACGACATACAACCTCTATGAGGTGCTTTTCAAGGTTCACAAGGTATGCCTGGTTTCATTAAATAGGTTGTTTAATAGGTTTGGAGTCCAATAAACAAATAAAAATGTATCATTAAAATTAAAGAGTAACACAAAAAAAGCCAAAGAAATGCAAGAAATTTGTGGAATTAATCTTTTCGATGATCTATTTTCTCTCTCCTTTTGTATGACTTTAGGTAACATAGTCATTTTCTAAAAATGAAAAATGATGGTTCAACTTTAAAGCTTCCATTGTGTCCTCAGCAGTGGTTAAAATAGCATTTGAATTGTTGCGTTTCCAGCTGTGGATGACAGAAGACTGCTGGCTTCAGGCAAGACTTCACTTGGGTCTGGAGCCTTCACTTGAGCAGCAGGACAACGAGTCTCTGTGCTTCAGCATTCTCATCGGCCATGGACAGAGCCACACCTTCAGAATGGAGCTGGCCTCTGACCTGGCTGTCTGGGAGAAGTCCTTCCAAAGAGCTGTCTTCTTGGAAGTGCGGCGAATCCGAGTGAGTACCATATTTGAACTACTTCTGTCAATCAAGGGGGCCGTGATTGAATCAGCCTGTCACCACAACTGACATATGACACTGGTATATTTTCTCAGAAACTATTGTGATAGATGATGGTACTGTGATGTTTTTGTATGCCACTGACATAGAGCTTTATTCTGGAAGACTGGGGGCCGTGTGTTCAGTGTGAAAACAGGCGCAAAACCATTTTGGTGTTGGGGCAAATCTTGTTTGGCACATTTGTGAATTCGGTAGACGCGCCATGTCTCGCTGGGTGTTCCGGCGGATGTGGCTGTCACGCTCCCAGTGCATCTTTCAATTTAGTGACAAAAACTAAATTACAGTAGATTTTAGACTCGCAAAAACAAGGTCTGTGTAGTGGTGCAACGTGAGCTCGGTGGATTGAATTGAGGCGCAGGCAGACAGATTCGACACTCCGCAAACGTGTGGTTGATGTCATCTATTTAATTCATAAATACCACAATGTGGGATGATCCCTCTCAATCAGTGCAGAAATCAATTAATTGAGCTCACAAAAATGGATGGATGGATGGATGGATGGATGGATGGATGGATGGATGGATGATTGTTATCTTAATAGCACCGCCCTAACCACGTGGCACATCTGTTGCAGGGCTGGTGGGGGTGGGGGGGCTTCCACGTACTAATGCACGTTTGTGAGTGCAATTGACCTTACCATAAACCACGCCCGGATGACCTAGTAAACCAATCAAGACTCAAGACAGAACAAACTTTGCACACATGACCAGTTGAATGCCTCAAAAATGAACAGAAACCATTACGTCTGCGCTAAGGTAATGTTCTCCATTGATGTTTTTAGCTAAAGGCTAGCTAACGATAGCTCCGGGTAGCTAACTGTCCATACGTTCGTTGACTTACTATTTACGCTAAATGTCAACAAAACATTGAAACTATGAGCTCATATCAATTCATTCTTACCTTGCTTGACGGGAATAATGTCCAGAAAACCTCAGTTTTGCCGACAATAGGTCGCAGTGAGTGAGGAGAGTCGGACTTTTCCTTACAACTGCAGCAGCAGACAACGATGCGTATTTCCTTCTGTTTTTGGGCAAAATTGCATGGTGAAGGAGTGCAGATACCCTTCACTAAAAAAATTTCAAATCCCCCTTTGCTTGCTTCGAAGAGAAATATCGGCGTCCTGAAAATACCTGACCGCGAAATCACAAGGAAGATATGGAAACTTTTGCATTTAGAGCGCTGTTCAGTTTCACTAATCTTGCCTGAACAATGTTGGAGTTAGTTACTTGGTGCACGATATGGGCGGGGAGGGGCGTGCCACGGTAAGGTCAATTAAGGCGGTCTCCAATTGCCCACATCACATGTGCAGCTGACTTCATCATCCGTAAGGGAAGGTCTTGCGGTTTACCTGCTAATATCATGCATGGACCCCAACGACTCTATTTCGGTTTCTGCAACGTTAAGCTTGCGTGCGCTCCGACCGCCCGCATTTTATTGCAAAAGAGGGATGCTGCGACGGTTGGGTTGGAAAAGGTTCCATTTGGTGCTGTTATTATCGATTTTTTTTTTTTTTTTATTGATTAATGTATCAGGGCGGCACAGTGGTTGACTGGTTAGCACGTCGCCTCCCAGTTCTGAGGACTCCGGTTCGAGTCCAGGCTTCGGCCATTCCTGGGTGGAGTTTGCATGTTCTCCCCGTGCCTGCGTGGGTCTTTTCCGGGTACTCTGGTCTCCTCCCACATTCCAAAGACATGCATGGCAGGTTAATTGGGCGCTCCGAATTGTCCTTAGGTGTGCTTGTGAGTGTGGATGGTTGTTCGTCTCTGTGTGCCCTGCGATTGGCTGCCAACCAGTCCAGGGTGTCCCCCGCCTACTGCCCAGAGCCAGCTGAGATAGGCGCCAGCACCCCCCGCGACCCTTGTGAGGAATAAGCGGTCAAGAAAATGGATGGATGGATGGATGGATGGATGGATTAATGTATCAAGTAATCAATCGATTAATTGACTAATCTGATTCATTTTAATTTTTCATTAAAGTGTATTACAACAGCATTTTTCCCTGATTACTCTTGATTAATCAGTGATTGGTGTTTATTTCATAATTTGTATTTGTATCGTCATTAAAAAAAAAAAAAGGGGGGGGGGGATTGATGTTGTACGGTGTTGCTGGTTTGTTCACTGTTTTTCAAAGTAAAAACAAATGTTTGCAAATTTCTTATTTTGAGTAAACACAGAAGATAATCAGTCTTCGTTCATGACTACATAAACCAGTCAACAATTGCTGTTGATATGCTGAAATCAGAGGATTTGGACAATTAAAAAATAAAAATAAAAAAATGGCTCCAAACGGTGACTCCAACATTGTCAAATATTAATCGATTAACTTTGAGAGCTCTAGCCTCTGTTCTATCCCACAATAGCGCACAACGCCCCATTCTGCCCAAATCCACCTGTGCAAAGTCTACAAAAGCCCCAAAAGAAAACTCCGCCCATGCGTACAGTTAGATTGTGCTTTGTGCTTGACTTGCTGAGAATGAAAATAGGTCCCCTAATTATTTAGACAATAATGAGTACCACAAAAATCTGAATAAAAAGGCCAATTTGTTTCTTTATGGGGAAAACAGTGTTTAGAATATTGTCTCAAAATGAAAAAACAAACAAGTAAGTTCACGTCCAATTATCTGCTCTTGAATAATGTCCCTGCAGAACCATATTGTGCTTCATATTGCAGTCAGATGGTTGTGGGTTTGAATCCTGGCACAGACTTCTTTGTGAGGCCTCGCATGTTCTCCATTTTCATGATTTGTTCAGGTTTCCCCACAGTCCAGAAATATGCACATAAGGTCAGTTGAAGAATAATGGGAATATGTTTTATTCTGACAACAACTGAGTGCATACAGTTGAACCTCTCAAATCAATCACAATAGCATTTGTGAGGCTTGGGAAATTTAAAGTAAAAACTAAATTAAAATGCCAATTAGAATTTTCAATGCATGCACTCAATTCACTTTGCAGAGTAGATTATTTTTCTTTTGTTGCCGTTACTGTCGACTGTCATGTTCTGCCAAATAAACAAAGCGACTGCATGCCTCGATTTGCTACTTAATTGTGGGGCAGACTTTATTGTTTTGTATGATGGCTTTTCCCCTAATGTATGGATTATGAACTGTGATTGGCTGTGACCTGTCCATCGTGATCTCTGCCGCTTGCCTGGATAGGCCCCAGCTTACTCATGATCCCAATGAGGACAAGTATGAATGGATGGATTGTGGCATAACTACTAATTGGAATTTGGAGACCACTACATAACTATTATGTTGTCTTACGAAGAAAGAACTTCCCACCCCTAATTCTCGCTGCGGCTTTTGCTAAATGGCATGAGGTCAATGAGCACCAACTCAAGCCATTAAGCGTGTGAGGCTGATTTCAAACAGCTTAAATTGCTGTTGAGGCCTAACAATTTCGTCTGACAATCTGTCACAGTCATGGAATGGGAGCTCTCAGCCAGCAGAGGTCAGCGGAATGGTTCATTTCAGCCTAATAAGCTACTCTTAAAAGCCGAGAGCAGCAAGTATTTAGCAGCTTATAACCCGTCCCAAATTACTTGCAACAGACACACACACACGCACAAATGTTTTATAGCACGTCCCTCTCGTGCGTATACTTAGGTCAGACTCTGCTAAGGAGATTTTCAGTAAGAAATATTTCATGCTTGGTAATTCCCACTGAAGAATCCTTTCCAATTAGTGATGTGCTCATGCTTACCATGAGTCTAATTTGGGGTGACAGCACGAACCTGAGGACTGCCATGCCTTTCTTATCCCTTTCACAGCTGGAAGCGCTTTTTTAAGTGGGACCTGTGACATGTCCCACCCATGTCATATTCAGTGCACTCCAACACGCTCAAGAAATAACTAGGATATGTGACACACAAAAAAAAATCAATTTTCTGGGTATTCCAAATGAATGTGTGAAGAACAGTGGAATGAAGTCGTGACACACAAAAAAACATTGAACATAGGTACCTTAAAAAAGAATTTTATGGAAGGGGGTGGTTGTTTGTGTTAATGTGATGTGCAGAAAATTTCAATATTTAGACTGTCACCTGACATGTTCGGTTGGATGTTTGCCAACTCCAGTCCCCTAACGTAATATCAGCCCCATAATATAACGTAATATATTTTCCCTTTTTGAAAAAAATATAATTGGCCCATAATGTAATAACTGACCAAAAAAGTAATGCAATAGAAGTCCTGAACCTTTAACATTTCTTTATACATAGGAAGTTATATGCCATTATTAGCCATGATTCAAGGAGTTAGTTAAAAAAAAAAAAAAGATCTGTAAGTGTGAGTTACAGTACATACATGCCATGCATTTCATGCATGTTTCATACACGTTGCCATGTTTGTAAATGTGCTTCCACTACATTTTGCGAGCAGCAGAAAGGACTAGAGATCAGGCTAACCATCAAGGTAAACTGATACATCCTGTATATGGAGAGACAAACAATTCTACAATTATATCCAAAACAAGAAGTTAAATAAAGTGACATTACATTATGAGCTCATTACATTTGCAAAGATGTTTTTGTTTGCCAGGCCAAAAAAAAAATAATCAGCTAATAATGTCATAATTTTTTATATTACTGGCCAAAAGTTCTAATGTTATAGGTGCAGAACTTGTATTACATTATTGTTCAATTTGTACATTATGGGTCTATATTACATTTAAAAAGGGCAAATTTATTACGTTGTGGGCTGTTATTACGTTATCAGCTTCTACAGGGTCCCTATCCTGCATGTTTTAGATGACCCCTTCCTCCAACACACCTGATTTAAATGATTGGTTCATCAGCAAGCTCTGTAGAAGCCTCGTAACGATCCCTATCATTTTAACTCATTCACTCCCACCCAGACATTTTGACTGAAGCCAGTCCACTTTACTCGGGGCTGTTTTACTGGATTTTGTAAGGTACACAGAATATTCTGTTCTATTGCTATAAAAACATGGACCATACCAAAAGAAATATTTGAGTCTCTTCTCTCATCAGGAAAAATATATATTTATATGTTTCATTTTTGCAGCATTTAGCATTAGAATATAGCTAAGTTTCATCATTATTCACAAACCTGATGAAAACACTGGAAAAAAAAGAAAAGAAAAGCTTGGTTGCAACGTGGCCCGGGCTGATCTCTTATACTCTGCTGCCACCTCCTGGCCATTTGTAATAACTACCATTGCTTTAAGTGACCTCTTCATGTCAGAAAACATAAAGCCTTCTGTATGCTCTAGCATAAAAATCATTAAAAAATAAAAAATTATTCCCCCAACAGAGTCCCATTAGAAATTGTTTGTTTCGAGCATACTCGCAAATATGTTTGAACATACTCGTAAATATGTTCGAACATACTCACAAATATGTTCGAGCATACTCGCAAATATGTTTGAACGTACATGTAGGCCACATGCTGCAAAGTTAGCATACCTTCCCATTATGTATACTCAAAAACATACTCGCCAGCCAAAAATGTTTACTCCACAATGGCAGCTCTACGCTTCCGTACCTTACAAAGATACTTAAAACCTGCAGCATGGAAATAGTTAAATAGGATGTAAAAAAAAAAATTATTTGCACATCATACAATAATTTGATGGGTCATAGGTGTCTGGTGGCCACAAGGGGGCAGTATAATGCACACATTTTTTTTTTTTAATATAACTGTTATATAACTTCAGAATAAAGACATTTGCATAAATGGTACATCATTTATATAGTGCTTTCCTACCTTCCAAAGGCCCTCGGCACTTTACATTTTGACTACTCATTCACTTACTGATGACGCAGCATCAGGAACAGCTGAGGTTTCACTATCTTGCTCAAGGATGCTTCAACATGGTCACAATGGCCTGGGATCGAACCCACAACCTCTGGGTTGGGAGGCGACCACTATAGCACCGATCCACACCGCCCCCAATGCATGATTGTGCATATTTCTACTGCTAACTTGTCAGGTGTGGAAAAAATGAAAATTTTCATAAAGCGGTGGTGGTGGTGACTGGTTATCATGACTGCCTCACAGTTGAGAGGCCGTAGGTTCCTATACTGGCTCAGGCTTTCCTGTGTGATTTCTTCACGATCATGTCAATGATATATCAATTAGGAAACATAAATATCAATATGCAACACTTTATTGTAGCTCCATCATGGCCTATATTGAAAACCTGTGTCGTGTCACGCAAGACTGGCCCCGATTCATCACCTGTATTTCTTCTGTGTGATTTGTAAGTATCAGCATGTTAATCACTTTCTTTTCTTGTTTCCCACCAGACAAAAACCTACATGTGCAGCAACCATGGGAATACATTGTGCTTCACCATAGATTTTGATTCTGGCTTTACATGTATGGACGGATCCTCAAATGTAAGTTAGGACTGATTTGAAGTTATGCTGGTCCTCACAAGTAGTATATACATTGGAACCTTGAAAAGCCAACACAGTCCGCTCTGTGACATGATATGTTCAGATTCCAAAATGAAAATCCCCATTGGAAATCATGGAACTCGATTGTATATAAATAAAGTTGAGTTGAGTTGAGTATCTGTTTAAGAGACAAATTGTTGAAATTAAACATTAACTGTACGGACATGCAAAGATTTAACATCCTTGACAGTGATACATGTGCAAAACATAATTCCTAAATTAATCACAAAACAATAAAACATTTAAAAATAAAAAAGTGTATTAAGTAGGGATGTTCGATACCACTCTTTTTTTCAGACCGATACCGATACTCAGACCCTCAGTACTCACCGATACCGATACCAACTGCCGATACCAGTAGTACATTTTGACAAATAAAAAAAATCACTAAAATATATTTTTAAACAAATATATTTCCTTTAATTTTGACCAAAAAAACCAGCACAGTCACTCTTCAATAGTCTTAACGCTCAAAATAAAACACAAAAATGCTCTTTTAGTTTAAAGATTCACAATTTTGAAGTATTTCCAAACCGGTGAAGTTTTGGTGAAAAACTACTGCAAGCTAGCGCTAGTTACAGGCAAGGAGGACTCACTTAACGTCTTTCCCCTCTGCCATCGGTCGCTTGTACTCGTCTGCGTCACGAGTACTCGAGTACTTGAAAAAAGGCTACCAGGTCAATAACCCGATACCTGGTATCGGTACTTGCCCATCCCTAGTATTAAGGATACGGAATCACATCACATATATCATTATTAAACTGAACTAGTACTAGCTGCGAATGCTGATAGTTGATTTGATTGCCTGGACTTTCCCTCTCTTCACTCACTCTTTTTCGCCGCTCAACTCCTGGCCCAGTGTTGTATTTTATCCAACTGGTATGGCAATGAAATACTCCATCCATCCATCCATTTTCTTGACCGCTTATTCCTCACAAGGGTCGCGGTGGGTGCTGGCGCCTATCTCAGCTGGCTCTGGGCAGTAGGCGGGGGACACCCTGGACTGGTTGCCAACCAATCGCAGCAATGAAATACTCACTACAGTAATCCCATTGGGAAATCCTGGAGTGTTACAGCTTAGAATGCAAGTTTTCTTTTGTACATTCCTTGTTGAAGCTGCTTCTTTGGAGTATGTGCAGCAAAAACAACAACAAAGAAAAACCAAACGTGCTAGAGGGAGTTTATCCAATATCAATGCAAGCTAAACTTGACTCTAGTGAGTTCGCAAGTTTTGCTGACATTGGCTTGAGGTTACACATGATGATGATGATGATGATGATGATGATGATGATGATGATTCAACCTCATGGAGTTTTTGTGAGACTTTAGTGGTATACTGTGTGTCCCATATGACTGAATATTGAATGGTTAGTTTCCATTATCTAAAAAATGAGGTGTTCAAATTTGGCGGTTCCACTGTATCTATCATATTACAGTTTCACCGACAATTGTTTGTCCTTGATCAGCCAGTTCTCGCCATACAAAAGTTGCTCGTGCTCATTGTTGCAATTCATGTGCTGGGTTTTGTTCTCTTCTAGATGCTACTGTGGAGATATAAATTCTCTCAACTGAAAGGCTCCTCAGATGATGGAAAAAACAGGGTCAAACTTCTTTTCAAGAATGCTGAAAGCAAGCAAATAGACATGAAGGTATGAACATGGTTTGCATGCGAACAGGTGTACGCATGGAATGATAACATTTGGGCAGTAAAGTGTCGTAATATTGCAGCTCAACTTTGGATGTTATTTACAAAAGGATCCATATCTCTGTCCTTGACCTCTTTCTAGGAACTGGAGTTTGCTAATCTAACTGCCGTCCTGCACTGTATACACTCTTTTATTGCTGCCAAAGTGGCCTCCATGGACCCTCTCTTTACATGCAATCAGAGCTTGGCTGGAAATTATATGAATATATCAAAGGACATGCTTGAGTCATAGTAGTTTGTGCACAATGTAAGTACATGTCTCTTGTTATTGCTATTCTTCATCTGTACACCGGGAAATGAAAATGCAGTGTTCAAAACGTTTTCTTTTGTTAACAACTATGGGCCAAATCCACTAAGAATGCAGTACGTTCATAAATTGCTCTTCATTTGCATGCACAGTTTGTGCTATTTACCAAGGGTGTTGCTCGAATTATATACCGCCGCAAACACGCCCACAAAGTTTGACAGCTGAGTGCAGTTTGCACCTGATTTCCCACACATGGTAATGCTGGATTTGCACCAAGAATACCATGTTAATGGGCCATTAGCAAAAGCCCCGCCCCCCTCATTTGACACTTCTGGCGCCAACATCCTTCTGGATATTTACAATGGAAATGAATGTGCCAGAGCAATACAAGCGCAAAATCGTCCCAATTGAGACAAAAAGCTCTACAGTATGCAATGGAAGGATATATATACATACATAATATGAAAATATACAGACAAGTGGTCTTCACAAGTATCAGGGCAAAAGCATATAGATTTTAAGATACAGTAAGTATGAGGTAAACAACAACGGCAATCCCGCAAAATAATTCTGTCTGTAACAGGATGGTTGTTTACTCTCTGAGGTAGCACAAAACTGAACCGAGGAGGTGCAAATACGGCACTGTCAGAAAAAAAAAAAAGGGACATAAGCTCTGTTTTCCTCATTCAGTGCCATTAAGTAGTGAGCGGGGAGGAATACCTTATTCGTTCATTCAGTTAACGTCCATAAAATACAAATTATTTGTGCCATCATTGTTATATTTTCAGAGGTTGCTGTTGGCATATGTAGAAGTGCACGTGGGTTTTTAAATAGCTTAACGGTGTGTTAATTAATGCATCACGTGCAAATGATGATACCAAGGGTGACCAACGAACGAGGGGTTGGGGGGGTTACATAATGCTGCCATGGACAGACTTCCACTGATGACGCCAAGTTTACACCAGCTTCCAGTATCCATTTATTTGCATCACTCAAACGACGGATGGCAATTAGCACCGGTGTTAGTGAATTAGATGTGTTTATCAATGAGCCTCATTTGCATAGAGGTGGATATTTTATCTGCCAAATATATGCATATTACCTCATTCAAATACACCGGGGCGCAATCTGGTTGGCAGCACAGTTAGGAATGAATTTTCCCATCTACACGTACTTTTTAGGTAAGACAATCACGGATTGCTCCATTTATACCGATTAACGCCGCACAGAAGCCACGCAAACCTTGAGTGGATTCGGCCCTATGTCCTTCTGTCTATTTATTTATTTATTTATTTATTTTCTTATTTTCTTATTTATGATTATGCATACATATCTGACTGGAGCCACACCAATGATGCCGTTCATTCTACTGTATAATTGATGCAAAAAAAAAAAAAAAAAAAAGTTTATTTGGTAACAGATATGGCAAAAATTAAAATCACAAGTGAGAAAGTGTTCTGTTTGTTGTCGTCATCTACATTTATGTTTTAATGTTTGCTTCTTCTTTTTTGTATCAAACAAAGCCATTACAACACAAAGAAAACTGATCTGATTTGTGTCATGATTTTAAGGTTGAAAATGTTTATTTGTTGTATTTTCAATAACATATTTATAAAAAAAAAAAAAAGATGGACACCAGATATGTTGTTTCTTTTGAGATTCTCACTTTCAGATTGAAGTTTGGCTATTTGCAGTAGTTAATTATTCTCCAAAAAATCATTGTTGTCGCTTTATTTTTTATTTTTTGGATTTTTACGGGTTAGAAGCAAGAATTTGATATTAGTTGTTTAATTTATACAGCAAATGTCATGTTAAACTACAGTATAAGCCTCGAGGGCATATTTGCTGTACAGATGACATCAGAGCATGACTATGTTAGCTTTGGAGCAATATCCTCAATTTGTTTCATTGAAACCTATTTTACTTCTGCAAAATGTGGCTTGTTGACATCTTGCTGAAATAAGCAGAACACAAAACAGAAAAGGACGTTATAACTTGCATTTGTACATGTAGCGGTAAACTGTGTTAACTGACAATGGTTTTCTCATCAGTGTCAAGAATGACACTGATCGTTCGCATTGCACGCAAGCACTCAAATGCAAAACACATTTCGTTTAGCTTATCTCCCGAACGAAGTTAGCTCGAGGCTAACGCACAGTGGAATACGTCATCAATCGAGTAAGCCCTGGATACAGAGTGCAGTTCAATGCGTGCCGCCATGTGGGGTGGAGCTAAATGTTTGACTCCGCCCACAGGGATTTTCAACCTCGACGACGCACCTTCTTTCTTACTTTGTTGTTAAACTAAAAAAAAAAAAAACTTTACGTCCTGAGACGATGCATCATTAAATCTACAAATTTACTTCTAAAAAAATTGTTTAAACAATTTAGAAAAATCTGTGTGGACGGAGTCAATCGTTTAAGTCCTCCCAACGTGGAGGCATACCTCAAGCTGCACTCTACATCCTGGATACTAGCGTCAACCCGGTAACGCTAATTAGCACGCTATATGCTTTCATCACTCAAAGAACGGCAATTCCCACAAGCATACGGCAGGAATATACACAGACAAGCATCCCAACAATACTTACAAGCATATGCTACAAAAAAAAACAACAAAAAAAACACTCGCATCGACATAACCTGACACTCGCATGGACGAAACTTAATCATGAATTGCTTCTTCTACTACCCTTTTTAACCACCAGAGTGTATCTACAAGCGGAAACCCACACTGCCCCCCAGTGGTCAAAATGTGCGCAATATAAACAGTGCTTGAAACTAAGACGCGTGCGTGAGTAACAAACAAGGGCAATACAGCCTCACTGTTCCAATTCTTATGGAGTGGAGTGTGAATGCTACTCGGGTTTTACCTAAGGAAGAAAAAGTGAAGTAATTTAACCAAGCCACTGAGTAAACAGCTGGCTGCAGACTCAAGCGGCTTCATGAAGTTACATCAGCAGATTCAAGGGGGACTTTCAAGTACAATGCTCAACTTTCAGCAGGCCATGACGCTCACGCTTGACTCCACTGGAGCCTGAACGCAAACTGCAGTAATGGCGATAAGATGCATCCAGGGCCACTTCAAGGGCTCGTGTTACGCACACTGAAAGCAACACATCTCGTTGCAAGTTTTAAACCTCACTTTTAAATGTGCTCATGTCTGGGCATGGATGCCTGCAACTTCATGGTAGAGAGCTGATAATATTTTCATAAAGAAAGCACGTTCCGGTGTCTAATGGATAACAAGAATACAAACACGTGTTTTTGGTCAGATTTATCCCATAACTTCAGGAAATAGAACTCGTAAAATTGACAGGACAGAAGAGTCACTTTAGGGCTATCAAACATTTGACATTTTCAAAATTATTTATGTTTCTATAGTCCTGACAACAGCAAGGCAAAAAAAAAAAAAAAAATAGAAAGAAAGAAACAAAAAAAGGACCAAAATTCAAAATAAATTAATGACTACATAAATGACTAAAAGTGAAAATAAAAATGGATATAAAAACAATATAATTAGAAAAATATGTATATAAAAATAAATATAAATGGAAACAAAAAGAATATGTATAACATATATATATATATATATATATATATATATATATATATATATATATATATATATATATATATATGTATGTATGTATGTATATATATATATATATATATATATATATATATGTATGTATGTATATATATATATATATATATATATATATATATATATATATATATATATATATATATATATATATATATATATATATATATATATATATATATATATATATATATGTGTGTGTGTGTATATATGTATATGTATATGTATATTCATCAATCAGTAACATTCACGTGTTTTGTCTCTGTAGTTGTTGCAGACTTCCAGCAGCTGACAAAGCTGTAATTTTAGTGGGGTGGAGGAAACACGTTTTTGTTTTTTTTTTCTTTATAAATTGCATCCACCCCCCACCTCAACCACCTACAAAAGAAGACAAGAATCTTTGAGTCACTCTAGTCTAGTGTGGGATGGTTTATTTAAGCTTTGGCTCCGGATTCAGGCGCACGTATGGGGAGGTCATGAAGAGTACACACAAAATTTAAAGTAAAGCGGAACAGCAAAAGGGCAGCAAGTTTTACTGTTGACTTTAGCCCACACAGAATGGCTTGTTGCGTGAGGTTATATTTTGGCGTGGTCATCATTTTTTGCATTATTTCAACAATTATGTCAACGGATAAAGTCAACTTGCTCAACAGTAAGTCTTTTTTATTATTATTATTATTGTTTATTTATTAGAATGAATTGTTTCTTGTATTTATCTTTCAGAAATACACTGAACATAGCATGGCACCATTCTTTACTTGTGGTTTGTTTCCTGCATGGGTGTCCAAGCTTGGTCCTGGAGGGCCGGTGTCCTGCAAGTTGTGGATGTTTCCCTGCTCCAACGCACCTGTTCCAATCAACAGGATTGTTATCAGACTTATGCAGAGCTTGCTGATGAGCTTCAGCTGTGTTGGAGAAGAGAAACATCCAAAACATGCAGGACTCCAGCCCTCGAGGACCGAGTTTGGACACCACTGGTTTACTGCATTGAAATGTGACTCTATTGTGGTCGAAAATGGGCACAAGTTGATTAGAAAATATACACACCTGATAAATGCTCTGGGGCATATTCACTAAGAATGCGCTGCGTCTGGTAATAGCGCAAAATATTGCACCACAACTGCACCCGCAGTCCGCGCCCAGTTACCCACCTTTTCACTAAGGATATTGCTCTAATCATATACCGGCGCAAACACGCCCACAAAACTGACAGCTTGGAGCAAATTTGCACCTGATTTACCACACATGGCAATGGATTTGGATTTGGACATGCTTTCCAAAAACATAATTTGCGTCACGCAAACTCTGTGTGGCTATTTGTGCTGGCGGGAGTGAATTAGACGCTGCATATCAAAGAGTCTCATTTGCATTGGAGTGGGCATATTTTGCGTCAAATGTGTGCAAATGACCTAATTTACATACGCACAAATAACACCGGCGCACCGTAACGCAATCTGGTTGGCAAAGCACTTAGTGACGGATTTCCCCATCTGCGCGTATTTAGTGAATTAGGCGCTTCCAGATTGCTCCATTTTTGCCGGTTAGCGCGGTGCAAATGGCGACGCAAACCTTTAGTGAATAGGCCCCTCTGTGTTTTGTGAATTAGTTCCTGGAGGCTTTGCTTTATAACAATATGCCTTTTGGGGGGAAAGGGGGAGCTTGTAGGTGCATGTTTTAAATGATGCTTTATACATCGTGAGAGATACTTTTTAATTAAATAAATACTTTTACTTCCATTGCTTTTTCAGATAAATTCTACTTATGCAAATGTGAATACCTGTGGGGCAAGTCTGCTAGCTCCTCCATGGTAACAGGCAGTCCGGATAATTTTGACAGCTCACATGTTTCTTTGAAGATGTTATTTCAAATAAATTAATAAGTCCTCCAATGAATACAACACAAAACAGTCACCATCCATTCCACTTTTAACCAATGGGATTTCTAAACCCTTCCGCTACATAAGTGATTTATCATTCTAGATGGGTACATTTCCAAACCAAATGAAAATTGTTAAACTTATTCCATTGTGCAAACCTGACAGCAAATACAAATTTTCATTACTTCCACAATTCTCAAAAATATTAGATAAATTGGAGTAAACAGTAGATTAGATTCATTTTTACTAAAGTGCAATTTACTCTCAGAAAATCAATATAGAGTCGGAGGTAATAAATCAACAGACCATGCAATAATATGATCAAGCAAGAGACAATAAAAATCATGAATTCATTGACATTAAACATCATTAATCTTGACATATTACTAATCAAAATTGGTATTTAATTGACAATCATTGTTCAGCATTTTCAAATATTACTTACGGTGTCCCCCAGGGGTCAGTATTGTGACCCAAATTATTCACTACAACACTTCAGTGAACATTATAATTTGCTAGAAATAATGGATGAGGTACTTTTTTTTACATATGGCACAATTATTTTTATTCAGGTGATGATCAAAGTCACTTACAGCAAACAACAGACAAGGAGTTGAACATGCTTCAAATGTGGTTTGATTTGAACAAACAATCATTACGTGTAGACTTAACCTTGTTGCAGGTACTGAACCCCACAAGTTTCCTATACACATTCATTGAACCCTTCTTTATTGAAAAATAAAATGTGGTTGTTGTTTTTTTTTGTTTCAAAATTACTTTCAATTAATTTCAAAGTCAAATCTAAATGAATTTCAAATTAAATTCCAAATTACACAAATACTAGTGATATATATAGTGGCATCATTAAAAACAAACAAGGCTTTTTACATGTTTGTTTTTTTGTTTTTTGTTTTTGACAAATGCACAACTATATACTAAAAGAAGTTTTGGCTTGCCATGTTCCCTGCAGCGACATCCATTCGAAAATTCATAATGTCATCATATCAAGAAAGTCTTCAAATGCTTGATGAAACGGCCTTTCAAACCAGACAAAGGTATAACAAGCCAAATGAATCCTATCGTCTATCACAATTTCTATGGAAAAAAAAATACCTGTCCCTTTGAGAAAGACACATTTTCATTTTCTTTTCATTTGTGTGCCTAGACGAAGTTCACCCGTGTCCTCCGTTCGTGGCTTTGCATTTCGTCGACAAACTGAGACGGAGACCCTTGAGATCGGACGTGCTGCTGAGCTTTTTCAATCGACTCTGGAAGGCCTTCACAAAAAACTGAAGCAGAGGTTTAAAAGGGATATCACAGCAACAGGCAGGCTCACTTTTAATAGTAAGGCGCGACAACAATGAATCTTTGAACGTCCTCTGCTGATTTTTCTGCAAAGGTTTGATTTCGTGGGAGCACGTGGAGCTGATGGCAGAACTGTCAGGATGTCGACCTCCAGCGCATGCAGCTATCTGCCATAATCATTACCTCAGCAAGTATCGCTCCATAAATGGCATGTGCAACAATAGGTATTCTACAATGCTTTGATCCACACAAATGTCAAAAAGTTAGACCATTCAACTATTAACTAACTATGAGAGTCAATAAATCCAAAATGTGGTGTGAATGTTGAGAGATGTAATAAAAAAAAAAAAAAAAAGAAAGAAATTGAGGACTATATCACTGCACACGTGTACGCGTGTACTTGTTGTTGTGCATCACAAATCAGTCTTGATGTTTGTTTGTTTTTGCCAGGCACAATCATCTGTGGGGAGCAGCCAACATCCCTTTGGTAAGGTGGCTTCCACCTCAATATGAAGATGGAGTGCGACAACCCAAAGGCTGGAACACAGGAAGGCTCTATAATGGATTTGAGCTTCCCGTGGTAATATGTCAAAAAAATAAAGAAAGAAATATTTTTTTAGTATTCAAATCAAATTTTATTGATGTAGCAATTTTCATACATCAAAATGCAACTGAAAGTGTAATTGTGCGTAACCTGCATTCTCTAGTTAATGTAGGTTTGAATTTATTTTTTAGGGCGGTTTTACAGCAGCAATTTCAAAGCAGCATCATTTTGTTTGACAGGTCACAATTATATGAATAGGTCTATGCATTCAAAGACATCCAGTGTATTTATCTTGAAATATTTTTTGTTCCGCAAGTGAATAGCTATTATTTTTTTCTCATTAAATTTCAGTTTTAATATGTACATTCATCATACAATTGAGGGTCTTGTCTTTCCTCCAGTGGCATTTTTACTATGTTCAAGTCTTAACTGGCATAGAGGATCATTCATTCTTTTTTGCAAGCTTCTTATGGTTGAATGCTTTGCATTTTATTTTGCACGTTATTATTTTTTTTCAATTACATGGTGTGTTTATAGTTGCTCTCCACTGGGTGAAATGAGACATTTGGGACAAGGAACTTTCTGGAACACACAACACAACAATCATTTCATCTAGTGATTAAATTTGCAATAATTTGCACCAGCAAACACACTCTTGTCTAATAGTAATGGAAGAGTGAGGCCAGTTCCTTCCTTTTTGCTGTAGCCTGAAAACATTTGGCTTTTCATTTCACAACAAACAGATGGACATGAGACACGAGAGCAACATTTTAGCTTGTAGTTCCAGGTTTGGATCAATGTAGAGGTCGAAACTTTGGTGTGGACCTGCTGTGGTATCTGTTTTTCTAGCACCTCTTTAAATTCGTTGATGTTTGTTCATGAAATAAAGACAGCTGACTGTATCTGGGAAAAGGTACATGAACATCAATACTATACAAGCAGAATGCACTTCAGAATTGACCACATCAATACAATAAGACACTAGCTAAATGTAGACCCCCTTTGCTACGCAAACGTGGTCCTGTTGCACCATCAGGTATAGTTCGAATTTTTTGACATGAATCTCTATTTCATCCTCACTTCCAGTGTGTGCGATCAGCACTGACTTACCCCTGACAACGTTCTGTGACATGAGTTCTGGTCCGGTGTCGAGAGGAAAATAGTCCAGCAAGTTGGCTGGGGTCACTGAAATAAAGCGTTTTTCTTCTAAAAACTATTTGTGTTCAAAAGAGTGATACCTTTCCATCACAAAACTTCTTCTGATTCCATAAACTTCACCCTAGAAAAAAGTCAGACTCCATTACCTCCGGGCACTATTTTTCTGTTCGTTCGTATCACTGCGTGTCGCGCTGTAGACAGCTGATCTGTAGACAGCTGTAGACAGCTGGAGGTGAGGATGAAATAGAGATTCATGTAAAAAAATCCAAACTATCCCTTTAGAGGCTGAAGAAGTGGCTCATATTAATCCCGAGATGCTACAGTAAGTACATTCTGAACTCAGCACTGACTCTATGTTCATGTTTTGATGTCAAAATGTTTTGGTTTTTTTTTTCATTTTTTTGTTAAAACAAAAGGATTAGCCTTACTGTTTCAATATTTCTGGAAGGCAGTATTTATCAGGCACAGCATAGCATTGCATTCATGTCTGTTCTCATTGTAAGTACTGACTAGATGTCTTGTGAAATTTCACCAGCCAAAGGAAGTGAGCAAAAAGATCATGGAGAGCTCGATCAAGTGTGAAGATGATGCGTACTCTCACATGCTTGTGGAGTGGGGCCAATACATTGACCACGACATAACCTTTACCCCTCAAAGCCCCGGGAAACCTGGAGATGATTGCCTCAACTGTCAAAATGTGAATCCCTGCTTTCCAATCCAGGTAAACTGGAACACAGCAAACATTCTCCCGCACTTTTTCCAATCCATTCTTAAACTGACTTCCAAATAATTACTGACTCAAGTTGGAGCTTTTCTGCAGATGTTTTTGCATATTCTGTTGGGACACCCGACCGTATTCGTCAAGCCGTCAACATTTCAAGACGAATTGCATTGTAATCGCCAATCGTCATTCCTCAGCAAAATGATGGGCAGCCCGCCATTGACGGATTGACAGACGAAAACCCACTTACGTCAATTTAAAAAAAAAAAAGTTTTTTATCACTATCAGAAGACGGCTCTTTTAACACTTCCTGTCGAGTGAAAATTACATCATTGTTGTTGAGGTCTCAGGTAACAACCAATTACAGCTCAGCTTCAGAAAACAGATGAGCTGTGATGGATCGTTGCCTGAGCCCTGAGCAACTCTGACGTCGTCTTTAAGTTGACAGCAGGTGGCAAAATGGATAAAAATGGATGAATTTTGCTGCATACCTCTTATTCCACAAATGTATTATTAAACAGAATGTCATTTTTAGACTAGTGAGGTCCCATATAACATATTATTCTCAAGAAATGATTAAGTTTGCCTTCCACTTTAAATCTGTTTCAGGGTTGATAACTAGATACTACTTGCATTTTTATTTTTATTTTTTTTTGTCTTTACTGTACTCAATGTGAACCGAATCAATTAAGGTACGTACTGGAAAGTGTTTTTTGACATACCTAGTGACATATACATTCATGTGGTTTCACCGTTAAAATCTACCCCCACCCCCAAAGGACCCCATAAGTACGACAAGGGCGAGGATAAAAACAAGTTTGGCATGCCAGTAGTTCATTCGCCTAACTTCACAGTGAGATGTGCAAACTCTAGCTTTGAACACAAAACATTCCTGCTGTAAATCAAAAACCACTCGACTTTTACTTTCTGTAATTTCATTCGTTTGCCCAGGCACATGACAACATCGCAGGTACACCAAGCTGCATGCCTTTCAACCGTTCGTTACCAGCCTGCTTCAACGGCTTTGGGCCTGACATCTCGCAAGCCTTGCAGCAACAGCAGATGAATTCCATCACATCCTTCATTGATGCTTCAGTCGTGTATGGCTCGAGTTCAAAAGTCAACAACTTTCTGCGAGACCTCTGCGGGTTGAACGGGAAACTCGCTGTTAATGAGCACTTACAGGACCCCAAAGGAAGACCCTTCCTACCTTTTGAAGAATCTCTGCAATCAGTCTGTCTCCATGGGGAGGAACATTTGGCATGTTTCCGTGCTGGAGACAGTCGCGTCAACGAGGGTCTGCCTCTGACCAGTTTGCATATGCTGTGGATGAGGCAACACAATCTAATAGCAGAGACACTTCAACTCCTCAATGGTCACTGGAACGCTGAGACCATATATGAAGAAACACGCAAGATCATTGGGGCTCAGCACCAGGTACAGTAAATTACTGCACATATTGCAAAATATCGGTGTTGAGATTGAACTTTGCTCACATGGCGTCATTTTGATACTGGTTTTCTGTCTTTAAAGGGATAGTTGACTCATTGCGCCATTTTCAGCAGTAAAAAGTTATTTTGTCCAGAATTAATTTGATCATGTCATTTTTCTTCATGTACAATTAATACCTTTTAAAACACATTTTTCCACTTGCTATCGACTGAAGATGACATCACCTGTCTTCCTTGACAGGTAACGACCAATCATGGTGTGATTGGTTGTTACCTATTTCCTCATCACAGGTGATGTCATCTTCAGTCAACAGCAAGTGGAAAAAATTTTTTAAACGGTCTTAATTGTTCATGAAAAATAAAGAAGTTATCACATTAATTATAGACAAAAATATGAACTTTTTTTTACAGTTGAAAATGTCTCAATTAGTCAAGTATCCCTTTAATGACAAAATGAAGACACATACACATTACATTACTCACACAAGTGCAAGAAAACTGTGAGTGAAACAATCACTTGATTAATTTGTTATTTTCATTTCATTTCATTTCATTTATTACTTCGATTAGAATCTATTAAAATCAGAATCTTCCAGAATAACTTGGGGGGGATTTTATTTTTTTGGCCATATTGCCTGGCCCTAACATTATGTCTATATATGTTGCCTATTTTTTTGCCATATGATAATACGCAGAGTTTCCCAAATGAAACTGAAGAATTATGTAATGTATGATGATGTTTTCACGCTTTCATGAAGTCTGTTGGAAGACAAGGCATTTGTGAGCATGGTGAAGCAGCCACAATTAGTTCTTCTTTGGGTTTGGAATGCATCTTTTGAGACACCAGTCCTCAACTCAACTTTATTTCTAAAGCACTTTAAGAACAGGCATTGCTGTATACAAAGTGCTGTACATGAAACATAAATCGGTTGTGCAGTAAAGAATAAGGTAACAAAACAAGAACAAAGCAAACATTTTGAAGTGTGTATACATGTTTGTTTGCTTTTTTTGTTTGTTTTTACAAGTACATTTTACATCAGTAAATTAATAAGACGTAGGCGAGTGAACAAATAAATAAATAAATGCATTGATAAATAAGTAGACTAAACATCAAACTCATACACACCACAAAACACCAAGAACAAGTTTCATGTTGCTCCAAAAGCCAAAGAACACAGATGTGTTTTAAGACGTGTTTTAAAAGAGGATAACGAGGGGGACTGCCTAATATTTAGTGGAAGGTCGTTCTAAAGGGAGGGACCGGCAACAGCAAAGGCTCGATCTCCTCTAAGCCTCCGCTTAGCCCTTGGTACCTCCAATTGAGTCTGGCCTGCTGACCTGAGGCACCGGGCAGGTGTGTAGGGGTGCGAGATAAGATGGGGCAAGACCATTGAGAGATTTGAAAAAAAAATAGAAGAATCTTAAAATGGATTCTAAATTTCATGGGCAGCCAGTGAAGAGAGGCCAGAATAGGGGTTATGTGTTCCCTCTTCCGGGCACCAGTAACGAGACGCACAGCAGCATTTTGGACAAGCTGGAGACGCTGCAGGGAGGACTGGCTGATTCCAAAGTAAAGTGCATTACAGTAATCCAGCCGAGATGTAACAAAGGCATGGATTACCATTTCTAAGTGCTACTGAAATAGAAGATTTTTTTACCTTAGCCAGCTGCCTAAGATGAAAAAAGCTGGATTTGACAACAGCGACACGCTTGGTATTAATAGTGAAGAAGCTGAACACTTTTGAATTTGTAGAACTGAAATAAGTAGTGTAAGCATTTTGATTTTTGTTGTAGTTTTAGTTGTTGTTGTTGTTGTTGGTCTGGCAGAGTTGAGTCTAACGATCCAGTAAAGAGCGCAGAGCAGCCTCAGTCCTCACGACCTTGCGGTTCAAGACAGAGCAGGAAGTAATATGATTACCCGTATGTGGTCCAGGAGATGATGTTGTCATTCTGCAAGATTAGGGTTAGTTTAATTAAGGTTGCAAGACCAAAAGGGAGGAGCTACAACAATCAATAAGATAGTAACAAGGGAGGTGACGAGTGGAGCTGTGGTGTGTGTTGATTAGGCTCACCTACTGAAATTTTCAAGCCTGCAGCTATAAATGTGAGGTGGTGAATTTCTAATGCCACCAATGGATTTACTGACAGTCTCGTCACATCTGACCAATGAAACTGTCCAAGGTCACGCTCGTCGGGAATCGTCATATCAGTCATTTGCACAGTTTAGTGGGAAACTCGGATGATGATGATGGACGATTAGAAATCTTCTACCAAAACTGTCCATATGCGAGAAAAGAGCAATTATTGCTCAAGTTTGCCAGTGGATCTTGACAAACATGGAGTCATGTCAAAGAATGGACTGAAATTACCTCAAAAGGTTTGCACTGCTGCATGATGAAGAAGACTGCACACGCTTGTGCATGCTGATGAATATTCTTAGCAAGCATACATTTACATTTGGCCAGAGGTGACTCTAGGGTCTGTTGTGGGGGAATCACTGGTATAAAGTGTCTTTCAAAACATAACAAACTTATGAATGACACATCGACATTTCCACTAATGCCAAAAAAAGGAAGTGGTTATGCAAATGTTTGTCACATAGAGCATCTCTCTTCCACTTTTCAGTCCTTTTACAATGTTGTGGCAGCTGTAGCTGTGTTAGTATGTGTAAGGAATTTGGCTTTGGCTTGGAATTTGGTTGAGTCGGAGGGTCGTGTTTGAGTCCCACTGCGGACAAATGTAAAAATGGCAACAAGCTGTGTGAGAGATGTTTGCTTGTTTCCTGGCAACTGCCGAGGTCCCCCCACACCTGATGCGGTCCCATCCCCTGTGGAGAACAGCAGAACTGTTTGCAGGCCCTTTTCACTCATACATATCGTCGCTGACCTGTGAAAAACACTTATGTGCATTTTTTTGAAATATTTTTTTTAGTTTTATGGTTTTGTAATGTCTGAATGTGGAAGCCCATTCACACCAGTAAACAAAAATAAATAAATGAAAATAAAAAGGTTTATTTATTTATTTATTTATTTATTTATTTATTTATTTGTTTATTTTTAGTTGAAGACCTTTTCTGTCAGCCCTCCATGCATAAGACATCCATCGGCAAGCAAAGTCTGAAACAATTTGTCACACTCAACGGGAATCTAAAAGTTGATTTCATGAAGGTAAAACTTTCTTTTTCTTTTTCTTTTTTTTTTTTGTAATAGGAATCTGGCTTCTGACAGAACTCACCCCCGCCCACCCCCCATTGGGCTTCTGATGGTTTGGGGGACTTTTTTTTTTTTTTTTTTATTAACTGGTGGGAATGGGCTTCCATGGCATTCAGTTTCATCCCATAAATGAAAAGTGTAAAACATGCCAAAAATGGGACATAGTTGTTATTCATAGGACAGCAACGATTTGAATAGTGTACATGCATGTGATAGTTTGCTTCTGTGTGTGGTGTACAACCAGTGGCGGAGCCAGACTTTTATAAATAGGGGGGCCAGGGGGGGGGCAAGGATACTTCATCCAAAGATGATGCCAAATTTGTTTTCATCCATCCATCCATTTTCTTGACCGCTTATTCCTCACAAGGGTCGCGGGGGCTGCTGGCGCCTATCTCAGCTGGCTCTGGGCAGTAGGCGGGGGACACCCTGGACTGGTTGCCAACCAATCGCAGGGCACACAGAGACGAACAACCATCCACACTCACACGCACACCTAGGGACAATTCGGAGCGCCCAATTAACCTGCCATGCATGTCTTTGGAATGTAGGAGGAGACCGGAGTACCCGGAGAAGACCCACGCGGGCACGGGGAGAACATGCAAACTCCACCCAGGAAGGTCCGAGCCTGGACTCGAACCGGAGACCTCAGAACTGGGAAGCGGATGTGCTAACCACTCGACTACCGTGCCGCCCCAAATTTGTTTTCATGTTAATTTCAATCGGAGTCTCTATCAATGTTCAAATATATTTAAGTACATATTAAGCACAGGGGAGATTTTTGCACATAATGTGCCGTTTATTAAGAATGTATAAAATGTACAAAAAAAATAATTCAGCACTGTTTAACTTGAATGAACTTGCACGCACACGCAGATACTGTATTCATGCAATTACAGTACTTTTATCAACATAACATTATATGAACATAATGCAAATTTGTATTACAGTATGACTAAAGATCCTGTCTAAGTGCCAAACTTAATTTTCCACACACCTTATGAAAAACAAATTTATTACTCCAACTACTACTTCATTTACAACCGAATAATTTATTAATGTGATTAATTAATAATAATGTTAATAAATCCTCCACTTCTACTTGTAAATGCAAACGTCAGTTAGTGTCTGTTTGAACTTTCAACCATTGTAAGGTGCTATTGTCTTGCATAACAACAACAACATACTATTTTTAGCTTGCACAAAACTACATTGCTTATTGATGTCCGTCCAAAAAAATCTGAACTCGAGGTGTCAGTGGATTAAAATTTGAAATCATAATTAATCGCATTACTTCAATAATTAACTGACTATTAATCACACATTAATTGCACATTTTATATCTCAATTTATACCTACATTTACAATAAAATGTACACCCCCCCAAATTTCAATATGGTTTTATTTTTTTTTTAGTCATTGATAGAGTAATTTCATAACAATTCAAGAAAAAAAGTTAAAAAAAATAAAAATAAAATATGTGCTGTACTGTAAAACCAAACCAAAGCGTGACTGAAATGTTTTGGGTCATTTTTCTATCACTACAACATGATATAATTGCATTTGTAAGACAATAGTGAAAGCTCAATGCATTTCTCTTTTCATATTAGGAGCTGCCTAATTTTTTAACATGAAGTAACTTGTGAAATTATGCACATTTTTAAAACTGTAAAATACAACACAGTCCCCACAAATATATGCATTCGCGCTAGGCTTTTATTTTGTTAAGTGAAATAGGATGTGCCTTATTCAGATGCTGAATAAAATACGCCTCACATTTAAAGATAAATAGGATTGGGCTCACTCCAACTGTCAAGACGGCGTCCATTCGGCTCTTTACTCTCACGGTTGTTTCAGGGTGCCCATGGACGCCTCTTGGTGCTCGGTGCGAACGCAACGGCTAACCGAGTGCGTTCTTTCAAAGCAAGGCACGGGTGGTAGTGGTGAGACACAGTCCAAATGGCTCCTCCACCTATATTCTGCCCCTTAAACATTGTATTTTAGCTCCAGTGCATTTCTATTGGGTAGTTTTGACGTGGACGTTTCTACTGCGTGGTGACTAGAATTCCCTGAGTAGAGCCTTTCCAAATAAGGAGCGGTCGTTCATCGAGCGTTAAAAAAAATAGTGCCGTTCAAGGCATTTTAAGTTAACGAGATAATAACACGACAATTTTGACACCCATAATCTTAACATAAAAGTTATTTTAAACAGTCACTCACGTCTCACAGGCAAACAAACATGATATAGCCAAATGCCAACATGCATTCTTGATGTGCCGGTACTCAGGAGACTGCTCCTTAAAACAGATGATTCTCCTTTTCCAGACTCCTAGTGAGGTGAATTATAATGCTTTGTCGTAAGTAGCGCCAGCCACTGTTCAGGAGGGGCATAACAATTAGTAGGCGTCTGCTTGAAAAAAAATGCTGGCAGGCTGCATCGGCCAGGCGTGCGACGTCACTGCGCCGGTGCCGTGATATGTCAATCATTTGGCGTCTGCTGGGTCCAATCACATTTCAGCAGGGGCACGTGCCACCCCGGCCCCCCCTCTGGCTCCGCCATTGTGTACAACACAAACAGCAGAGTTTAAGATGAATTGTTTTGTACAACTCAGCAAGTGAGCGGATGTGTGTCAACAGGTTGCTAATGGCAAAGCCCTTTCTAATTATTTCACAACATCTTACTACTGAACCTCTCTCACTTTGGTTTTCTGTTTTTTTTTCTGTAATGAAGTAAATATAATCAGGACGGACCAACGGTTAACGACCCCTGCAAACGAACAGACTACGATTACGATATGTATCTGCGGCAAGCGATGCAAAAACAATCACGGCCTAAAAATCCATCAGGCCAGAATGAAATGTTTGGAGCGGGAGAGCGAGGTACAACGCACAGGTCCTGGACCTGGTGAGACGCAGGAGGAGCCCGGACAGGAGGCAACCCACAGATCCCAGTCCCTCCACGTGCCAGAGTCTCCCAACCCCAGCAGAGTAGTTCCACAGCAGCGGATAAAATGGCCCCCAGCGAGCAGACTGAGCGAGTGGCGGCAGTTTGACGAGGATGTGTGTAAGATCATCCAAGCCACAGCCAAAGGAGATGTTGACAGCAGACTCCAAGCGATGACCACCATCATCGTCAGCTTTGGCTCAGAGAGATTCGGCTGGACTGAATATGTCAATACCAAGACCACCTCCTACACCATGAACCGCAGAGCCACCAAGATACATCAACTCCGCCAGGAGCTTCGAACCCTCAAGAAGCAGTTCAAGAGAGCTACTGAGGAGGAGAAGCAACCGTTGGCAGAACTGCATAACATCCTGCGGAAGAAGTTGACAACCCTACGCAGAGCAGAGTGGCACAGGAGGCGAGGAAGAGAGAGAGCTAGAAAGCGGGCGGACTTCATCGCCAATCCCTTCCGTTTTGCTAAGCGGTTGCTTGGGGACAAGCGCAGTGGCCGGCTCGAGTGTTCAAGTGAAGAGGTGAACCACTTCCTCCGGAACACAATGACCGACCCACTGAGGGAAGAAGAGCTAGGTCACAACAAAGCTCTCATTAGCCCTGACCCACCAACAGTGGAGTTCAAGCTGTCGGAGCCGAGCCTGAAGGAGGTTGAGGAAGTCATCAAGGGAGCCCGGTCAGCATCTTCACCGGGCCCAAGTGGTGTACCCTACCTGGTCTATAAGCGTTGCCCAGAGCTTCTCCGGCACCTGTGGAAGACATTGAAGGTGATCTGGCGAAGGGGGAGAGTGGCCAACCAGTGGAGGCGTGCTGAGGGAGTTTGGATTCCCAAGGAGGAGGACTCGAAAAACATCAACCAGTTTCGGACAATCTCACTATTGAGTGTGGAAGGGAAGGTGTTCTTCAGCATCGTCTCCCGAAGACTGACCGAGTTTCTCCTCAAGAACAACTACATCGACACTTCCGTCCAGAAAGGTGGGATTCCCGGAGCTCCTGGCTGCCTAGAGCACACTGGTGTCGTCACACAGCTCATCAGAGAGGCCCATGAGAACAGAGGTGACCTTGCTGTGTTGTGGTTGGACCTGACTAACGCCTACGGGTCCATCCCGCACAAACTAGTGGAGCTTGCTCTACACCTCCACCACGTCCCTAATAAGATCAAGGACCTGATCCTGGATTATTATGCCAATTTCAGGCTCAGGTTCACTTCTGGGTCAGTAACATCTGACTGGCATCGCCTTGGGAAAGGTATAATAACAGGTTGTACCATCTCCGTTACCCTTTTTGCATTGGCAATGAACATGGTGGTCAAAGCTGCAGAGGTGGAATGTAGAGGGCCCATATCCAGATCAGGTGTTCGCCAGCCTCCCATAAGAGCCTACATGGTTGACCTTACCATCACCACAACATCTGTCCCAGGGTGCAGGTGGATACTGCAGGGTTTGGAAAGACACATCACATGGGCGAGGATGAGCTTCAAGCCCTCCAAGTCAAGATCCATGGTTCTGAAGAGGGGAAAGGTGATGGACAAGTTCCGGTTTTCGATCTCGGGAACCGAGATCCCGACAATCTCGGAACAGCCAGTTAAGAGCCTGGGGAAGCTCTTTGATGCAACTTTGAGAGACTCTGCTGCCATACAGGAGTCTGGTGAACAACTGGGAGCGTGGCTCACCAAGGTGGACAAGTCTGGCTTGCCAGGTAGATTTAAAGCCTGGATCTACCAGCACTCCATCCTGCCCAGAGTCTTGTGGCCTCTCCTTGTTTATGCAGTCCCATTAACAACTGTGGAGTCTCTCGAAAGGAAGATCAGTGGCTTTCTTCGAAAGTGGCTGGGACTTCCCCGCAGCCTCACCAGCGCTGCCCTGTACGGGACAAGCAACACCCTCCAGCTACCCCTCAGTGGGCTCACTGAAGAGTTGAAGGTGGCACGTACAAGAGAGGCTCTACAGTACAGGGATTCCAGGGACAACAAGGTGTCATCAGCAGGGATCGAAGTGAGAACTGGAAGGAAGTGGAGAGCTGAGAAAGCAGTGGAGGTGGCAGAGTCACGCCTAAGGCAGAAAGCGCTGGTAGGGGTTTTGGCAACGGGGAGAGCAGGCCTGGGCTACTTCCCAAAGACCCAAGTGAGCCAGGCCCGGGGAAAGGAGAGACATCAGCTACTCCAGGAAGAGGTCCGAGCAGGTGTGGAGGAAGAGCGAGTGACCAGGGCAGTTGGACTCCGGCAGCAGGGGGCATGGACAAGGTGGGAGAGCGTGTTAAAGCGCAAAGTGACCTGGTCGAACATCATGCAGGCAGACTTCCACCGCGTCCGGTTCCTTGTGCAGGCAGTTTACGACGCCCTCCCGAGCCCAGCGAACCTTCATGTGTGGGGGAAGAGTGAGACACCCACCTGTCCCCTTTGCTCTGGAAGAGGCTCTTTGGAACATCTCCTCAGCAGCTGCCCAAAGTCCCTGGCTGAAGGTCGCTATCGCTGGCGCCATGACCAGGTTCTGAAAGCAGTTGCTGAGAGCATAGCCCTGTGAATCAGCACGAACACACATCACAAAGCTCCGAGCAGGGCAGTCCCTTTCATCAAGGCAGGAGAGAGACCCCAGCCATGTCCACAGACAGCAAGAGGACTACTCCACACTGCCTCGGATTGGCAGTTGCAAGTCGACCTGGGAAAACAGCTAAAGTTCCCCCAGCACATCGCAGCAACATCTCTCCGGCCAGACATGATCATTACCTCTGAGGCTTCAAGACACCTGATCATGCTGGAACTCACAGTACCCTGGGAAGAGCGCATGGAGGAAGCCAATGAGAGGAAACGTGCAAAGTACCAGGAACTGGTGGAGGAATGCAGGGGTAGGGGCTGGAAGATCTTCTATGAGCCCATAGAAGTTGGCTGCAGAGGCTTTGGTCGATCCTTCTGCAAAGTCCTAGGACGCTTGGGTGTATCAGGGGCGGCCAAGAAGAAAGCCATTAAGTCAGTTAGCGAAGCTGCAGAGAAAGCCACCAGGTGGCTATGGCTCAAAAGGGCAGATCCGTGGACTGCTACTGGGACGCAAGCCGAGGCTTGATCAACCTCGGCTGGGTCACCTGGGCAAGAGTGTCTGATGTTGCGAGACCCGAAACACTCAATGAACCCAGGCTACATCACTGATGATGCGTCCCAGTTGCATCCAGGAGATGTTTCTCTTAAGTAAGGATAAAGTTGAGGCACCTGAGCAGAGGACAGATTTAATTATCTGCTAGAGTAAATATGCACGCCTTCCTGGGTGGAGTTTGCATGTTCTCCCCGTGCCCGCGTGGGTCTTCTCCGGGTACTCCGGTCTCCTCCCACATTCCAAAGACATGCTTGGCAGGTTAATTGGGCGCTCCGAATTATCCCTAGGTGTGCTTGTGAGTGTAGATGGTTGTTCGTCTCTGTGTGCCCTGCGATTGGCTGGCAACCATTTAAGGGTGTATCCCGCCTACTCCCCAAAGCTAGCTGAGATAGGCTCCAGCACCCCTCACGACCCTTGTGAGGAGTAAGCAGTTCAGAAAATGGATGGATGGATGGATGGATGGATGGATGGATGGAGTAAATATGCACATGCTTATTATTTGTATGTCTAAACGGGGCTTTTAAATTACATGATACCATTTAATTGTAAATCCTACTGTATTTGCATTCATATCACACAAGGTTTTTTTAATATATAATTTCATAGCAGGGTACCAGTAATGGTACTTTCTCATTGGGCTTTAGTTTGATAATTGATATTGTTGTCTTGTTTTTCTTAGATTATAACTATGAGAGATTATCTTCCAAAAATAATTGGTAAGGAGTTTTTTGACAATTACATTGGACCGTATGGAGGATATGACCCAAATGTGGACCCGTCTGCCTCAAATGTTTTTGCCACGGCGGCATTCCGGTTCGGTCATGCGACTATCTCCCCGGTCGTCAGGCGACTCAATGAGAGCTACCAGGAAGATGAACGTTTCCCCAGCTTAAAGCTGCACGACACCTTCTTCAGTCCATGGAGAATCATCAAAGAAGGTAAGAGTAATTTCTCCATAAGACTGGTCACAGTTATGCTTTTCATTTCTGTACCCTGCTGAAATTGTCACCATCACCACCACCATATGATATGTTCCCTAATGGATCACTTAGGCATGGCAAATTCAACATTGTAATGAATGACCAGGCAGAAAATGTGGTTATGTGGCAGAACATACAAGTATGTTTTTCCATATACACTATCTATCTATAGAGGAGAATATTATCAGTTGTTTAAGCACATAAAGGAGGAAAAAACTGCAAATAAGAAGACATTCAAACTGGAAGGATTCAAATTAGGTGTGCATACCACATCCAATGAGATAGAGTTTGCACTGAATACAACATTTTAAAAAATGAAAAATTCCATTAGTTTTTTTTTTCTTCTAATATCTAAACTATTACAGACAACAGTTTCAAAAAATAAAATACATTGTAATCAACTCTGAAATGAATCCGGAATATTTCTGTCGATATAGATAACCAAACAAAACAATATAAATGCTATCCCCCCATCCATTAAAAAAAAAAAAAATCTCTTTATTTTTTTCTGACCTTTTCTCTGGTCTCCTGACCATTTAAACCTCACGACTCTGGCAAGATTCTGAAGTACCTGGTTAAGGCGAAGGGTAATGGGATATTTATAAGGTTTTAGGTGAATTAATGAGTATAAATTTATACGTATTTGCACGCACGCAAACGCACACACGCAAACGCACGCAAACCCACGCACACACACACACACACACACACACACACACACACACACACACACACACACACACACACACAAAAAAGAGCAATGATGATAAGACGTTGAATCGGTAAGACTACCGAATGAACAATTCTGAGCTCTTTAAAAAATAAAAAATAAAAATAAAAATAAAAAATTGAGGGAAAAAAAGGGGAAAAGAAAAAAAAAAAAACGTTTTTAAGAAAATCACCTGACCAATTCTGTCATCTATTGTCCATGGAGAGTTTCTTCCTGTACAGTATGTACAGTATGTTTTAGGGCACAGATGTCAAACTCCAGTCCTCGAGGGCCGCAGTCCTCCATGTTTTAGAGGTTTCTCTCCTCAAACACAGCTGAATCATATAATGAGGATCATTATCAGGTTCCCGCAGAGCTTGCTGATGAATCATGTGTGTTTGAGGAGAGAAACCTCTAAAACATGCAGGACTGTGGCCCTCGAGGACTGGAGTTTGACACCTGTGTTTTAGGGGATGCAAAAATAGTATGTAGTGACTGTTCGCAAGTATGTTGCTTTTCATACATCTTCTGAGGTTAGAGAAAGTTTTTTTTTTTTTTTTTTTTTTTTTTTAAGGTGGGATTGACCCTATCCTGAGAGGTGCAATTGGAACGGAAGCTGCAGCCATCCATTCAAGCAAGCTGATGACAGATGAGTTGACAGGAAGGCTAATTGTTCTTGCTATCTCACAAGACATGGACCTGGCTGCGTTGAACTTGCAGCGAGGACGAGATCATGGTCTCCCAGGTTGGTGGACAATCAGTAATTGGAACCTATAATATTGTCTGTTCATGTTGCTCGAAATCTTCATTGCATTTCTTCATACATTTACGTGTGCACGTCAGCCGGCCACGAGCGACGCGGCACTTAAAATTCATGAGCGCCGCCGATCATGTGATCGACGGCGCTCATCGACGCGAGATTTATGCCTCCACGTTTGCTCTCGCGTCGATGAGCGCCGTCGATCACGTGATCTACGGCGCTCATGAATTTTAAAGCCTAATTTATGCCTCCACGTTTGCTCTCGCGTCGATGAGCGCCGTCCTCCACGTTTGCTCTCGCGTCGATGAGCGCCGTCGATCACATGATCTACGGCGCTCATGAATTTTAAGTGCCGCGTCGCTCGTGGCCGGCTGACGTGCACACGTCGCCAATCCTTGGACGCCGTAGATGGCGGGGCGTAGCTCGCTTCTGATTGGTCCGTTCGATGGCGTTTTTTCTTTTTTCTCTCTCTCTCTCTCCCCGCCCCCCGCCCAGATAGTTTCCGTGAAGGCAACTGGCGGCGCAAATCGACTTCCTGCTCGGAGACCACGGCTGTGCATGTGGATATGTGCCTGGGACGAGAGGCGGAAAACAACAATAACAAAAAAAAACAAAAAAAAAACTGTGTTCGCTGAGCGCACGGCTGTTGTGTTTTGGCGAGTTTACGGCCGACACCGGTGCAAATTGGAAATAATTAATTGCCACGGTGATGAACTTACTCTCCCCCCGGCTTTGTTTTGTGTTTCTGAATTAAATTGAACTTCCTGAATCCGTCATAAAATGCAGAGGAATCGCCACTCTGTGGCGGCCCAGCCATAGCGACAGCGGGACTTGGTGTGAAACTCCAGCAGACACCGATGTGTATTGTGATGTGTATTGCGCACAAGTCGGAAGGCAAACGCATGAGCGGAGCAACGCCGTAACCCCCCCGTGCGAGCCCGTCGCAGAAGCATACTGAGGCCTTTAGGACGTTATTAGCATCGCTAGCCGGTGGGGCCTTCGGACGCGGTCGAAACGGCCGCGTCACCGCTTCAACTATGACTTAACTCCGTCATCACTGTGCTCTTGAGCACTGGTCGATGCTTTTGAGCTTTGAAAATAAGGATCAAGCGTGAGCTGATTGCCATCTGTAGCCTTTTTGACTCCCTTAGCCAAGTTAGCCATTCTCTCCCCCTCAACACTCTAGCTCCGCCTCTCTTCTTCTACTGTTGTCTCCTACCCGATCTTGTCCAAAAGACTCATCACAGCCATCTAGTGGCCAGGAATACTCATTATAGTAACCCGATCGGCTTGATACTTGGAGCACAACTACCCAAGGCTTTCCTCCACCCGTTTCCATAAAAAAACATAGTAGACGTCAATTAACGTCTATGGCGGCCAATTCTAGGTTTATACTGAACGTCTTTAAACGTTTATGGCGGTCAAAGAGTGGCATATGATACCATCCTGCCTGCTACACTGTAAAAAAATAAAAAAAATAAAAAATAATAATAATAATAATATTATGATTATTTTAGCCATTATATTCTAACTTAATATGTTTTCACACATCAATACATGTTTTCAATTGTTAACGTATGTTTAAAGGGGAATAACTCTTTGAGGTGAATTGTTCAAACAAAAACGTAAAACTTGAATAGTAGAAGCCCGATGTAGCCACAAAGCCTTTTAATACGCTGCACATATAGTTATATCATTTGTTATATACAGAATATTATATGGCCTTTAGTGGAGTGACCTTCCAGTGACCAAGTGGAAGTATCCTTCAATTATTTTCAACCACCAATAGATTCGGATGCCGTAGCATGTGGAGGTGAATGAGGAGACCATATTAGTACCTTGACGATAGAAAATAATTACAATATATGAATGAAAGCTCATTTACTATTTACTTTACAGGGTACAATGATTGGAGAGATTTTTGCGGACTGAAGCGCATCGGGACACTCCAAGACTTTCAACAGGTTGTAAGTGATGCCAGTATTGCTGAGAGGATACTTCAACTGTACAAACACCCTGACAACATTGACGTATGGCTCGGAGGACTTGTTGAAGCGTTTCTGCCAGGCTCAAGAACTGGTCCTGTGTTTGCATGCCTGATTGCAAAGCAGATGAAAGCACTCCGTGACGGCGACAGGTGAGAGCTATACTGGAAATTTGCAAGGACATTTGGGCCATCAAATATTTAAAGGCATGGCCTGAAGTTTTTACATTGCTGCACAACATTCAAAACTGACGATCGAGGAAGCAGCCAACCAAGAACGAGCGTGAAAGCAACCCACCAATCAGGAATGCGCGTTCGCACAGACGACTTGCATATGCAGACAAGACACAGGACTCAAACTCTTAACACGTCCACGGAATCAGTCCACCAACCAGGAACGAGCGTGAAACCAGCCCACTAATCAGGTGTGCATGTTGGTGCAGCAAAATTAGCATATGTCACTGATAGTCGCTTGCCTCCGTGGCTTGGCTGGAAGGAAAACGTTGGGTCTCCACCCAGAAACGTCCCAGACAGACCAAAACAAATCTGTTGGACCATACCTTTAAAAAAAAAAAAAATAAAATGCAGATGAATAATCTATCAGTTACCAAAAGAAAGAAAGTCAAGATTATATTGGCGTGCCATTAGTAAAGTGACGTCAATAAAATGAAAATAGGACCAACATTTTGTTACACTTGCAGAATATAATTTTTCTGCACATTTACAACAATAGTGGAATTGTGGAAGACCAGAGGGTATGCTCCAACTACAAGTGGGTCACACTCATCAGTCTTCTTGTTAAGGTCTATTCAGGGATGCCGGAGAGGAGGGTCCATCAGGAATTTGAATTTCAGATTCAGGAGGAGCAGTGTGGTTTTCGTCTTGGCCGTGAAACTGTGGAGCAGCCCTACCTCCTTGGCAGCGTCCTCGAGGGAGCTTGGGAGATTGCCCAACCAACATGTGTCACTTTATTTGTAACTGCTGTTCATGTTGTAGAGATTTTTGTTCCATGTCAATCATTGACACATTCCATTTGGCACAATGTCCAATCATTCCACGATTTAATTTGTTTCAACACTTAACACGACAGGTATTGCTTTAAATACTGAGTTACCTCTTTTTCCAAGGTTTTGGTGGGAGGCAGACGGCATGTTCAGCCACCAGCAGAGGGACGAACTTCTAAAAGTTTCATTGTCTAAGATCATCTGTGACAATACTGACATCACCGAGGTCCCACCAGACGCCTTCGTATTTGGGAACTACCCCTCAGGTTACGTTTCTTGTAACAATTTACCAGCAATAAATTTGGAGGCGTGGAAAGAGGAAGAAAGTGAAGGTATGCGCTACACCTGACGGCTGCTAATCATGAAGCAAATGAACTGTTAGCATTTTAGCATTGTATCAGTTTGTATGAGAATTAGCACCTGACTGCTTCTATGTTGAGGTTGCTAAACTGTTGAATGACAATGTTAGCATTTGGGCATTTCTGACCGGAATAATTACCCACCAACATGGCACAAAGTAGAATCCATATGCCTCAGCACTTTCAGCACTCAGGTTGTTTTCTTTATATTTGAACAGATCAACACTTTGTTAGCTTTTGGGAATTCCTATTTGAAGTCATGCCTGATTGCAGGACAAGATGTAAAATTAAAATTGATCTGCCGTAGCGCTTTTACTATTTAGATTACTATCTAGATCGGCGGTGTCCAAACTCGGTCCTCGTGGGCCAGAATCCTGCAGCTTTTGGATGTTTCTCTTCTCCAACGCACCTGAAGCTCATGAGTAATCTCTGCATAAGCTTGATAATGATCCTGTTCTTTGGAACAGTTGTGTTGGTGCAGGGAAACATCCAAAACCTGCAAGACTCCGGCCTTCAAGGACCGAGTTTGGACACCACTGATGGTATGCCATCACTCCAACTGCTATCATGTTGGCATTTAAGCTGTCCTCATTCCAAATAATAGGCTACCTGAAACTGTTATCATATATCAGCTTTTCATCGTTTAAAATGCAAAATAATTGAGTTAAAAGTGTATTAACCATGCCATTTGTATTGTGTATTAACATGAGAATCTATCCTCCGCCCCCAGATTTGAAACGTTGTGGCTCTCCCGGACAGATAGATAATGGTGATTACGTACTGCTCTCATTAGCTGGCAAATTGGTGGCCCAGTACTCCTGTTACTACGGCTTTAAATTAACGGGTGATGCCTTGATCACTTGTGAAGGAAGCCAGTGGAGCGACAAACTTCCACATTGTGAAAATTCATGCAATAATTAGTCAAATGTAAGTGCTGAATATCGAATATTGTATTTTCAATAGCTTTCTAGCAAGTTATTTTCACACCAGACATGACCAAAGCAAATCTCTGCCTTTGGGAACACTGTTTATTATGCTGCACTCTGACTGGAGTGTGATACCCATCTACTGGTACAAATACAATTACTTAACAAATGAATATCTTAACATCTTGACTTTTCCCTGAATGCTTACAAAATAATTGCACAAACTAGATTGGCAAGCAATAACCACGTCTTTTCATTTCCTCAAGGAATTCCCTTGAAAGTGGAGAGACAATGGAGCAGACCTCCCCACCACAGGAAATGCTGCAATCCTCCTTTGGGTCCAAGAGGAAAATTTAGTTTCAGTCATGTATTAAGTGACTCTTTAATTAAGATGAAATTTGGTGTTGTTTTTTTTTTTGTTTTTTTTTAATTCATAATGTGTTTTTGTGACTCATTTGCAGATTAACTACCCAGCAGGAAAGTTAGACAGAAACCAAAATAAAATATTGTATATTGCATATTGTATGAGCTTATTTGTTTTATCTTGATTTTGTATTTCTATGTGATATGTATATGTTAATATATGTATAAGGGGACTACAGATGCAAATTAGCAACTGCTACTAGAATCTGGCATATTTACAACTTATGTTGTTCATTGATGTGCATTGTCCTTTTCAAATAAAATGAAATGAAATATTATCTGTGGAAAAGGTACTGCTGCTATCCACGGCATATATTGGTTTGCTGAGCAGTTGCAGCCTTAATGTTTGTTTCTTACAACTAGTAATATTCCATGTTTTCAATTTTTGACATTTGTGTGTGCAATGCAGTTGGATATGTAGAGCTGTTCAATTTAAGATGAAATATAAGATCCGGGGACCAAACTAGATGGTAATGATAAAATATGTTTAATGATAAAATCATTGTTTGACACTGATCAATTTTAATAAAAATGTATATATATTACAATACTTCTATCAATTTATAATGTTCTAACAATGTAGAGAACAGAAAAATATAAAAAACATATTTTTACATTATTTTGTAAATCTGTTTAAAATTTCAAATGATCACTGTTGAGCTATTTTTAGACCCAGCCCACTCATGGATGTGACAACTATCCTACACCTTGACCTGAAAACAGCAAATAGCTGTATGTTGGAAGCATTCCTGTTTGTATTTGTTATGGAGTTAATATACAATACATTCATAATTCTATATTCCAATAGATATCAAATCATCTAGCAGTTTTTCAAGGAAATCATTGAAACCATTTTTATTCATGATTGATTTTACAAGTACAGTAGTTGATTTTAATAATGCAGTAGATATCGTAGTTCAGATCACACCGAAAAAAATATTTTAGTACAGATACGATTAAAAACAATAACGAGAGGCTTTGACCTGGAATCATCAAGTACAGAGCGCAAACATAGCCATCTGTTTTATGCCCTTTTATGTGAATGCATTCTTCCACTGTTGTTCTTTTTTGGCACAATCAAATGCACCTTTGTTTTCTTCTCACCCATCTTCAGGTAGACATGGAAAGTTGCATCCACTGAAAAATAGAAATACATAATTACACCATGCATCTCCAGGATGGCACATTGATGTTTCATACCTCAGATTCAGGAAGTGTCAGAGTCATTCCATCAGAAAAACGTTTAAAGATTTCTAATGGAGGAAAAAGAAAACTCTTGTTAAAGATAAAAGTATAGTTTGTGAGAATGTGATGGAGAATATTTCACATGCAATGACAGGAATCCAAATTCATTTCCCAACATGATCACCCCCAAGGGTAGGAATTGATTGTTTTCACTAGTGGTGGTGTGGTTGTGCAGTTTGTTAAGAACATATCCCGTTTTCAAGAGAAAAAAAAATACAACTAAAACGGGACCTTTGAACAACGCTTTTTGTTTCCAAATGGTCGGCATGAAGCATTGCGCTCCCAGCGTATTTCCAAATGTAGCCTAGGGAATATGGTAAGTGCGAGCTCCAAATTTAATATATACGTACATGTCACACCTGGTTTAAGTACTTGTAGCATAGCTTGCCAAACTGCACTCAACAAAAACTTAAATGCAACACTTTTGTTTTTGCTCCCATTTTTTTAATGAGATGAACTCAAAGATGTAAAACTTCTTCCACATACACAATATCACCATTTCTCTCAAATATTGTTCACAAACCAGTCTAAATCTGTGATAATGAACACTTCTCCTTTGCTGAGAGAATCCATCCCACCTCACAGGTGTGACATGCAACATGCTGATTAGTCACTATGATTGGTACACAGGTGTGCCTTAGACTGCCCACAATAAAAGGCCACTCTGAAAGGTGCAGTTTTGTTTTATGGGGTAGATGCCACAAGTTCCGACTTCCGTGTTTCCACACTTCAGCGCTGTTTCCGGCCACGCGTTTCATCACTTGCACCCCCACCCCTGATCCCCCCCAACCAACCGCGTGCGGCGGGAGCCCACAGTGTGACGTATAGTCCGAAAAATACGGTACCTGTGTCTACCAAAACTGATCATTATTATGATTGTAAGGGTAACATATTTGTATGTAGCACATGTATTGGCTCTTGTTCGTGACCAGAACTGAGTAACTCACAGAAAAGTTAATTGCTTTAGATGACCTCAACATAAACAGAGCCAAATGATTATGCATGTAGTATTTAAATTAAATAAACATTTAAGCTATGTATGTTTTTTTTTTTCCTGTCTATTTAGAACACTAATATACATTTTGGATAGGTTTGATCATTAGTTTTCTATAAGAACGGTCCTCATTTAAGCAATTTTTTTTTTTTTTAACAGCATTGGCAATTCTGCAGTTGAAAGGCGTGTAATGACCTCCAAAGAAATCATTTGTGTGTGATTCAGAAAGGAAACTTGTTACTTCAGATCAATGCCTCCTAAGGAGAGCATCTGTCAGGCAAACGCTTCATATGGGGTATATGCCACGGAAGAGGCGGGACTGTTTTTGCTTTTTGGTTCTGGTTCAGTTTGAGATGTGTGGGATGCGTCAAAATACTTGTGCTTCCGACTTTGTGCCCTTCTATTGCGTGTTCGCAACCCGGACCGGAACCAAACTGATGTGCAAAATCACGGAGGTCGGAAGTCCCGCCTCTTCCATGGCATATACCCCATTAAGGGAAGACATTTACTGTATTATAAAACCTCACGTTGAGGATAAAAAATGTATTCACTGTAAATTGTATGGACCGGTTAGGAAAATGAACAAACCAGCACACAGCATGTGTAACAGAATCCACCCACTTTTCATGCAGACAAGGCGAAGCGCTAGAGTGATGAAGTTCTCCATTGTTACATGTCCAGAGGAAGTCCCATAGCGCACAGCCAACACGTTCAACATGTAATCACTGACCCTTATTCCTGAGAACACGTGTAGAAGAAAAGTCATTGAATATCAAGACTCATAATGGAAACATGAGGGACACATTTTTCTGTTTGTGCTTAAGTCAGTTTCTCATGCACTTTCAATATTTGCCGAGTCATGATTCGGTGAAGTCTGAGGGTGTCCCAGATTGTGGAAATTAATCGAATCAAAACGTGCAATATGATGTTTCATCATTAAAAGGCGCTAGAGAGGTGTGGAAGTGAAAAGATTCTTAAGTCTGTGTGAGAATTTGCACTCCGCCAGATTTGACAGTCAACGCCCACATTTCAGGGACGCTCCGCCCAGATTGCGTACATTCCATCAAGGTGAGCTTGTGCAGCCAAAAAAGTGCACAGCAGCACACCTTTTCTGACTTAAGCACATGGGAGGATATGCCCCGAAGTGAATAATGACGGCCACATTTTATCAACAAAATACTCTCCTCACTATACCTAAAGTAACAACAGCATTCTTCAGCTCAATCAGTGAAAGTGATCCATTTGTTGACACATCAGTACGCAGGAAAAGATCCTGGAAAATGAGACACGTAGCTACATAAAAATTGATCAACAACTACTTAACTGCATTATAGTGAAATAAATAGTCTCTAATGATGAAGATTTGACTTCTATGGATGCATTTACCTTGAACGTGACAACCTTCTTCCACAAACTATAAAGTTCCCCAGCATTCAGTTTGCCGTTGGTAGTTGTCTTGTCAAATTAACATCAAGGTGGAAGGATGGGACATGTTGAATATTAAAACTTCATTTCAGGAATGCACGTTAAAATTAGAAGCCACATGCAGCCATCTTTTTTTTCACCGCCGTCCCATGTTGGGTAAGTTACTTCCAAGAGGCTGGGTACACTTTGGTTTAGTCATCAGTCAATCACAGGGCACAAATGGGCAAACCTTCTCATTGTCATTCACATCTATGGGTAGTCTAGTCTAACCTGAAATGCATTCTTTTGGAATGTGGGTTAGCAAACTCAGGGCAGAGAAGCTGCAACCCATTCAAATCTCCATTGTTTTAGACCAGTAGTCTCCAAACTACGGCCCGGGGGCCATTTGCGGCCCGCCGTCCATTTTTTAGTGGCCCGTGAGTCCGCGACATATGCTAAAAATGGCATTTGACTCAGTTCAAATAAAATAAAAACAAAAATGTTTGGAGATGGTCAAAGTAAGAAGGGAAGGTGTCAAAAACACAGGAGCTATTAAAGGTTATTTTTGTTAACTCAAACTAACGAAAAAACTAAAACTCAAAAAACAATTTCGTTAACGAAATAAAACAAAAACAAAGATGCTTTTTTAATAAGGAAAACTAACTGAAACTGCATTTTATGCTTACAAAACTAACTAAAATAAAACTATAATTATAGCAAAAAATGTCCTTTGTTTTAGTCTTTGGTAATTGATTTAATGCATGAGCCTTTGGGGATGATTTAAATGTGACTTTTAGTGGATTTATTTTGATATAAACTGGAATAATGACGTCGTGCCCATGGTGTTTTTTAAATGTTGCGCACGAGTAATACACACTAAAAAAAATAATAATAAAAAATAAAAAATACTGAAACTAACTAAACTAAAACTAAGCATTTATTAAAGAACTAAAACTAATAAAAAAAAAAAAAGAGAGAACCACCCTGAAAAAGAATTGAAACTAACTAAATTTAAAAAAACAAAACTTAAACTAAACTAAATATATAACTAAAAAATATATAACTAAATATGCAAAAGCACAAATAAATTATTTATACAATTTTTAGGACCAAACACAACTTCTCTTCATAATATTATGTGGCCCTTGCATCCTTCTGATTTTCTGTATGTGGCCCTCAAATGAAAAAGTTTGGACACCCCTGTTTTAGACTATAAAAGAGACGTGCTAACCAAGTTTGCCACATGTCGTAATTTCAAATATTTCAATATTTTTGCTGTCGTCAGGTGGACTCCTTACCTCCAAAATCAACACTTGCTAACTGTGGTGGTCCTAGAAGAGGAGCTACATTGCATAATTTACATGCTCACAACAGAAATTTCATAAACAAAATACCTTTACGAGCTACTCTAACAGTATAAGTGTTCATCATTGTAGATGATGACATCATTGCCATGACGCAAGCCACCAAAATGACGACTTTGGGAGATCTAATCACAATTCTGGTAGTCCGAGTGTTTAAGAAAGTTTTTTTGAAGTGGGTTGTGGTTTTGGGTTAGGGTCACATCGCATCAACAATCCACTCCGCTAAAGTCTCTGGCGTACAAATAGTCCATCGTATACATTGTGAAAAAATATGTAATTTACCAAATTGTGACATAGGAAGTTTTGTCCCAACAACAGCTTTTTTTTACTGTCATTTTTATTGTTATTATGGTCCCAATGATGTTGCCTGACGTGTACAAGCATATGGGTTCAATGACCTTTGGTAGACTGATGACCAGTCCTCCGTGTAGTCTGTTTTGCGCCAGCTGGGATCGGCTTCATCTCACCTGTGACCCTCGGTAGGTTAATGGGCAAAGATGGATGGATCACATTCTTGTGAACTGGAATGCATGACACAACTTTGAGTTACTCTGACTAAACAGCTGCGGAATCCTCAAATAATACATTTTCAATGCCCTCATTTTAAGAATTCTAGCAAGGGCCATAAATTCATTCCTGGATCATCATCACCAGTATATCCGGTTCTGAACCAAAATAATAACATTGGCTGGTGGATCCCATGATGTGGGGAATAAATATGCATTTATTTATTTATGGTCTTGTTCTGCCTGACTTAGAACACAAACTAAAAAGGATACACTCATCATAACAACCATGCTGCGGCATGCATCAATACTGAAGCCCCCAGTTTTCAAGTCTCCTACAGGAAAAATAAATAAATAAATAACAGCACATCAGAACCATGCAAGCGAATTCCTTTGATAGTATTTGTGCAAATTGTCCCAATGTTACCTTTCAAGACTTTATCATTGAGGAGCTTCTGAAGCAGTTCGGCATCCACTTCATCGTACTGAAATGAAATAAGATTATGTGATGAACTTTCTGAGATTAAAAATCAGATGCAAATGTCGGTGGGGATAGCGGGCGCTACAAAAATTAAATTAAATGAATTAAATATATGTATATATAAACAATTGTATTTTTAATCAGATTAGTCATCTTAGAATTTTGATTAATCACGATTAGTCACTTAATTCAAAAGGCTTTTTTCATCAACATTTTTTGCCTGCCAAATTTGAGAGCACCTGTTATGTGTTAATTCTTTCGACATTTGATGTTATGAGGACGTCCAACATTTTTTTTAATCCACTGCACACATAATCAAAACCTTATTGTGTATTGTTTGTGTTTTAACAATTTATACTAAAACCTCTAAGGCGAAAAATGAACTTGATCTGTTAAAATGTAGCATCCTTCACTTTAATGACTGATTTACCGAGGTCAGCATCTGATAAAACGATCTCAAAACTGATGTGGTGCTCCAAAGGGCGAGCTCAAGTTTAATCTAAATATTAAACTTATGTCTTCTCCAATTAATCAATCAATAATTTATCCAGTCATCCATTAACTAAACCGCTTATCGTCACAAGGGTCACATTTAAAAATTAATTGATCCGATATATTCTGTGGTTAGTGCCTAATAAGTGTGTAGTGGATGAGGATCGAATTCACGTCACGCTTTTAACAAGAGTCTATCAGTGATCTGTGCGCCAAACTGGAGGATAAAAGAGATAACTGAATACCTTTTATTTATCAAAACCAGTACACTCTTTATCCTGATGTCTTGCCACTGATGATTGCAGAACAAATACAGTTCAAAAGGTTATGGTCACTACTTCTTTCAGAGTTGAAATTCACTTGACATGAAAGGCAACGGTGTGCCAACTGTAAGTGACAGTTTGAATCTTCATGCCAACAAGTGACTCATTCAGCAGTGCAATGCCAACACACCCCAGAAAAGTGGGCGGACTTTTTCCGCTTAAATATATCGACAATGATGTGTACGGTAATCAACATTTACTTCACACCTGTCAACACGAACGCAGCAGCTGCTTGTTTATGAGCTAGCTTATAAGCAAACTTAGCTTGTCCCTTACGAAACGAAAATATATTTACCAATATATTATTTGAAATATATTGCAACATATTCAAATATATTATTTCCCAGTATATACAACAATATATTATATATTGTAAATATATGGAATTTTATATTAGTGATAATATATTACACAAGATATTATATCTTCATGTAATATATTGTAATATATTGCAAAATATCCAAAAAATTGCCGCTTTCCATATATCACAATATATTGAGTACAAGATATAATATATTTGTTTATATATTCCAAAATATATTTAATTATATATTCATAAATATCCAGTCATGCCTTGTAATTTATACAGGAAAATGTATTGGTAATATATGTAAAGATATAGTGTTGCATATATTTTCAATGTATGTGTCAATGTATTTTACATATATGGAGAAATATATGAACATATATGTAAAAATATATGAGAAAATATATGGTAGAATGTACCATAAATATGTAAAAATATGTGCATTAATATATTTATTACATTATAGAATAGGTGTGTAATTATATAGAAATGTGTAACAAACAGTATATGGGCAAATCATTAACACAGACTAATCGGCATTTATCAAAATTCACCTTTATTTCCTTTTAAAAGAAAAGCAAAAAAAACTACAGGATTTTGAGGCAGACATGTACTTTGTTCACAGGAACAGCATTAAACAGTGCAAATTCTTGAAAGTGCAATCTTGTATAAGTACAAACAAATTTATTTATTATTATTATTTATTATCCTATAATAGTGCAATACACAAGTTGAAAATACTTATAAAGCTTACAATTTCCGCTTCACCTGATGTCTTAGCTCACAGATTCGATTATTGGTGGACTTTCTCACATCAGCTTCTTTGGCCCCGGGAAACTGCTGGACAACACAGAGAAAAACACCACAAGCAATAATGCTATAAGTTCTAATGTTAGAAATTCAAATACCAGTACTTACTTGTGTGGGTCCGCGAAGTATGCAAAGTGATGTTTCGCCGAGATAGTCACTCTCAGCATCTGGTCCAACAGCATCTTTGGTGGGGCGGTTGTCAACATTTTCGTTGGTCGCGGTGTTGTGGGAAACTAGCTTTTTCACCTCCACCAACAGAGCAGGAATTTCTATTTTTTTTTTAAAGTACAAGATTATACAGACAGTCAATAACTTTGTCCACGAAGCCACACATCAGTTGACATATCAAATAATTATAACTGGAGTAATTTAGAGTAGACACCGACTCCATGCACAGTTTATCATGCTCGTTCATCCTTTTATCCACAGTGGTCCTACCTATCTGACTACACATGCCAATAATGGGCGACTGCTTTTTAGATGTAGATAGCACATTAAGAATCAGCCTCAGGCTATAGTTGTCTAAATACCATATGATGTACAATAATAATGAATTACATAATGCTCAATACTCGCCTTTAACTACCATGCTTCACAGTTTTGAATTTTCTTTACATAAAGCCTTGATCTGGCTCTGCAGATCACTGATGAGGACGTCGTTTTCCTGGCTAGACAGCAGCTCTCAGTGTGGCCTCTTTTTCTATATTAATTAACAAATACAAATTTAATGTCAATGTTAACACCAATGTAATTGAAAAAAATATTACAGAATAAATGATTAAAATAGTCAAACAAGGATACACGTATGCTAAACTAAACAGAACAAACATTTTGGCGTTTTTTTTTGTTTTTTTTTTAAATAAGGCAACGCTAACTTGAAGGAGAAAAGTGATAAATTGTGCTTGAGAAGAGCGACTCACCTGCTAACTGAAGAACAACAGCATCTTCGACGGGCCATCCATTAGCAGGCTTCTTGCTGTTAGTTGTGCGACATTGAACAAGATACGTCGTGTTTGTAATGGCAACTGGGTCAAAATAAATTATCCAGTTGATAACGAGGGCGAAGTCCGAACCTATATTTTGACATTTTCTGCTCCGGGCAATTCTTTTACCGTCGCCGGGAGCGAGCTACTCGGCATACTCTAGTCTCGCGTTCAAATGTTTCTTCGCGCCTAACATTGCGCATGCGCCAAAGACATTGCGTGCGCTATGATTGGTTGTCATTCGCGCTGAGCACTCTGGTAAATGTAGTTATTTATATCTCATTCCTATCAAACGAGCTAAAGCTACAGAGCAGCTAGGCTATGACAAACATTGAAAATGGACCGATCCAAAATGAAAAGAAAATATATCCTTCCGGATTCTGATCAAACGGATATTCCAAGAAGAACCAGATGTTTAATGTTGAAAATGTAGTTGGTATGAAAGGGAATTTCATAGTTGAAAACAGATTTTTGATTTGATTTTTTTTTTTTTTTTTTTTTAAAGAAAATGTATGCTAATTGATCTGCCACAACATCCATGTCTGTATTCATGCATACGTCCAAGATCCAGTGTGGAGGGTTGAAAACAATGGAAGTATATTTCAAGGTGGCCAAAAATAAATATTTCATTATGCAATTTTTTGTCTTCATTGTATTTTCTCAATGTTGTACAGTTTATAGTGGGAATATGTGAGCGCACACGCATACACATATATTACAGTATATTGTTGTAACAATCTGTTACACGTAAAAATATAGTGCTCCTTTTGGTCTGGACTGCAATACATTTTTTATATTTATCAATATATACACATATATTGTCTATGCATATATTGCAATATATAGTGAAATATAAATACTAAATGTCATATATGGGAATATATCGCTAAATGTATTGCATGATATTTTGCTATATATTGCAATATATTTTCGTTTCGTAAGGGGTAGCAAACGTGTGTGACGTCATGCACGCTGAGCTCACGTCTCTGATCAACTGATTTCTGTCCTCTTTCATCTATAACTGCTTCAAACATCAAAGCGTATTTAGGAATGGAAGAATGTTGATTTGTTGTGATTGTATTAGTGTTAATGTTTTATGTTATTATGTTATGTTTGGGTTTTTTTTTTGGTTTCTGTAAAGCGCTTTGTGACAGCTCAGGCTGTTTGAAAGTGCTATATAAACAAAGTTGAGTTGAGAGTTGAGTTGCATCCAAGTAAAAATGTGTGTTGCTCCACTTGAACATACCTTGTCAAATAATTGCCGGAACAAGATTCTCCTGTCATCGTCAGCGTCTGTCTACAAAACAATTAGTGTTAAATCGACAAGAAAGATTTGTTTTTGTTTTAAATTCATTCAAATAATCTTGTCATGCAACCTCTACTGCTGAATCTTTACGTCCATAGCTATGACCACCAGAAGTCTCACTGTGGAGAGATATTTTGTAAAGGTCAAGAACTCGATTGGAATGTAAGCAGTGCATGAACTGCATTTTAGGAGGAACTCCTGAGACTTACTGGATATGGGCCTCTGCCTTGGAGACGATGGTCAGGATGAAGGAGGCGGTCTCATTGGGCTTGAAAGTTGCCGGTACAATCAGGTAGTCCCCGGGCCGCAACATGACGAGCTCCATCACCTCACGGGCGTTGATGTAGTTTTTAGTCTGCACAACCGGTTTGTTGGTGCTGAAGAACGATGCTGGAAACATTTCTCTCTGCGCTTTCAACTGAAATGCAGTTTAATGCACACGGAATTTATAGTAAATCGCAACATTCAATGGATGATACCGATGGAAGTATACTCACTTCTTGTGGTACCTGGAATTTGAGAAAAATGGGTTCATGTTGGGGACAAAAAAAACCAAGACTCCGTTATTTTTCTGTGAAATTAAATAAAATACAAACATATACAAACACAGAAAAAACAAAATGAATTCCATTCAATTTGCTGCCTGACTTTCAATTTGTTCAAATAATCTTTAAATAAATAGCCAATAAAAAAAAAAATCTGATCTAATTATTTCAAATAATCTGAATCCAATGTACATAAACCCAGCTAATTTTGCGGTGTACATTTCTTTGCAATTGCTGAATTTGTCGCATTGTATCGGGCAGCCGGGTCAGAGATGCCTTTATAAAATGACTGTGCGTACTTTGCATGCGTATATCATATACAACAGGGGTCAGGGCCAAACTTTTTCCCAACATGCACACGATTGTCTTTGTATCTTAATGGGGACATCTCATTGACGTAATGCATTCCAGTGGTGGGCAAACTTGGTCCCCGAGGGCCGAAGTCCTGCAGGTTTGGGATGTTTCCCTGCTCTAACGCAGCTGATTCCAACCAACAGGATAGTTATCAGGCTTATGCAAAGCTTGCTGATGAGCTGACCATTAATCAGCTGTTTTGGAGAAGGGCAACATCCAAAACCTGCAGGACTCCGGCCCTCGAGGACCAAGCTAGCCCCTTTACCAAACCTTAACCATCCCAACTGATTGCCTTAATTACCCTAACCCCAAACAAAATCCAATTCAAACCTGAACTCTAAAACCAAGTCTTGAACCTCCAAAAGAGGACTGAACTTGTAGGGTCCACCAACATGTCCCCACAAGTCGGTCCCCACAATGGTAGTTAAACCGGGGAAAACCGTGAGCATGGGCCCCAATAAGGTAGCAAAGACAAAGATACAGTGCACACACCAACAGCTAAAAGCAAATTTTTGAACAGCTTGTGAGGCACATTTTAATTTCCCTGAGTGCTTTGGTTAAACTAACAACTACATAATATTTTGACTATTCCATTTTTGAGGGCACACTGCACTGCATGTTTCTTATACTAATAAGTCAACAAAACTGAGCTATTAAGTTATTATTTTTTTTAATTATATATTAGGAACTGTTTTGTTCTTGTACACATTTTGGCTTACTAGCACTATTTCAGTATATGAATAATGACAGCATTAAACATGTTGCTATTGACCTCAAATACTGAGAATCCAATATGAAGAGTCTTGACCAGGGCTCTGTTTCTTTTGTCCGGCTTTTGCATGAGGGACACCAGCATGTTTCTTTCCCCTTGTTTGGAAACACATTCACTGTGAACTTGGTCAATCCTGACTCGATACTGCGGGTTAGTCCAGAAGCTCTGCTCTGTAATGTAAACAAACAATTTGTCAGTTTGTCCAGCAGCCTTCCGGCGTTGTTGATGACCAATAACCAGATCTAGGCAAAACCACGTCGCTGCATCGGCCTGTCGTTGATGGATGTCCACTTTTCGGTGAGTGCTTTATGACATGAAACCTCGGACTGAGATGGAGCGTCTGTACTGACCCGAATTTACGGACGTAAACCTGCTTCAGTCGATGCTCAGTTTATGCGTCATAGAGCACTTGCCGAAAGGCGGGCATCCATCAATGATGGGCCAATGTAACGAAAAATCTGAAATTAGTGTGCGCTCACAGAGTCGTGGACAACTGTCCACATGCATCGACCCACATATACTAATGTGTCTCATTGTCAATATGCTTTCCTGTTTTTTGAAAAATTACGAACATGTACCAGAATACTATAAATTTCACTGTAGCTTAAAACAGTTCCACAACAAAAACAAGACAAAAACCTATACATGTGTAGGTAGGTTGTTTGCTAGTAACTGAATTAAGTCCATCTGTTCAAAAGTACCACGGTACCATTCATGCATCCTCCAGCTGTTTTCCCAGCAAGCCATCTGCCCTCATAGAAGGACGTCTTCCAATGGCAGGACGAGTTTTCGTCAAGGAAGTCGGGACACAGACAGCAGATGTCAAGATCATTATAAAATCGACAAAATTCTCCCAGGCTCATCCTGTGGAAATTATTGTTTGGTGAGAATCATCAATGAGTAGCATCACGTTAATTAATTTTGCGCTGCTTACCAAAACTCCCCATTTTCAACCACAGAAAGACACAGAGCTCGATCTTGTGGGCTCACAGTTTCCCACAAAGGTGACCTGGCAATTTGGAGAAGAAGCAGCATTTCAAAGTGCTCACTCTTGAACAGACAAGCTCCAGCACACATTTCTGAAATACTGGGGCCATAATGGTAACATGGGAAATGCTCTTTCACCTGTATGGCACTCAAGAAGATTCACACTAACTTTGCATTGACTACTGATGGCGCAGCATCAGGAGCACCTGGGGGTTCTGTATCTTCTATCTATGTCCTGCAATACTTCTCATGTTCCTATTCTGGTGAATTAATTTAGTTTTGGAATTTTGAAATCATTTGAAATTCCAAGCAGAATTTGCAATTTCAAAGCATTCAGTCATAACGTCATCATCAACATCGCTTCCCACTTTCTCGTTTACATTTCCAGCCAAAAGAAACCCTTCACAAAATAAAAGTTTATATACAATATTGTACATCAACTCTTGAGTTTGGCTGAAACTAATCATTATGACCTTTACAATATGTGCTGTAGTAGATGGTGATTATACAGCTAATGAAAGGACCTCTGACATTTTCAAGTAGAATTAGGAATAGTCTTTAAAAGTCTTTTTTTTTTAACACTCTTGTATGGCTAGGAAATGATCCTGATTGTATTTGATTGACAGTGATTACTTTGCCTGACGGGACCTACCGATCACTCCAGTCTCCGTTCCACTCCCCCTTGCCCCAGGGGTTTAACAAACGCACCAGATATACTGGTTGGCCGCGACTCATCATCTGTCAAATAAAGGCAACAGAGAACACCACATGAGTTTCTCATCCTCTTAAACACACTCGACTCCTATCCCTGAATGAAACATTCATGAAACAAACGTAACCAAAAATGATCATTTACACTACAACTTTCATGTTCATTAGAACAGAAGTCACAATCGTTCACCTGTTTGACCCCTGTGACTGTGTAGGCGTGGCCTTGAACCAATCCATTTGGCAAAACAGTGTTGGCTGGTGTCTCCTGCAAGTCCCAGCAAGCACGTTTTAGGTAATCACATAACAAACATCGTGACCGCACAGAAAAAAAAGCATGTTATTTCATTTGGCTCCTTACTTGCTCGTTTTTGACAAGATGTGAAGTGACAGATCTTGCTTTCGTGGGCACTTATATAACAATAACTTAATCTTACGCTAAGCTTTTCTTTTATGTGCAAGTTTGCTCTCACAGCGTGAATGAAACTGACTTGTACAATCTTGAAATGCCCTAAAGAATCTGAGTAGAAATGTCATCCAAAGTTTGTACTCAACATAGTTAACTTTGGGCCATGCTTTTCCTGGTAACTCACTTGGGACCTGTTTGCCATGGGTGACCCTGCCAGGGGCATAAAGCCCCAGACAACTTAGCTCCTGGGATCACTGGCACACCCAACACCCCCATACCACCACAATGAAATAATGAAAATATCCCTGAATTGTCTTTTATGGTCGAGCTTACCCCTTGAGGAGTGCCACATCCCATCAGTGACATGGATTGTCCGGCTCTGCACATTAGCTCCCAAAGGTCTTGGGGAGGATCTGACAGGTCGATGCAAATGTGAACACCACCTGTGAAGTCCACCAACGCCTCGTTGGGTGTTCCAGAACTCATGTCTGAATAGGAGCCACACACTCTGACACAAGTACATTGGAATTACTTGCAAAGACGACAAAACTAAACATATATTTTTTTTTTTAAATAGAAATGATTTCCGGAGACATGTCCATACTTAGCATAAGCTTTCTCCAGCAATGCAGGCCAAAATTCTGTTGGGTCTTTGGAGCGGACAAAAATAAGGTTGCCATTGAGTGTCGGGAGCTTGTCATCAATGACTACATCGACCCATCTGCCAAATCTCCAGAACTGAAATGTTGTGAGACATTATTAGCCTACTACTGTTTAGTTTGCAACAATGTAATGTTTAAATCACAGTTTGTTGTATTTTCCATTACAGGCTTGTTTGTTACCACAGACATGATGTTTCGAGGGGGCATCATGAGCTAGTTTGCGCACTGGCGGAAGAATACGTCATGTGATACAAGACATGCTCCTCAGTTACTGCTGTTAATTGGTTTTCATCTGATTGTTTTATTATTATTATTATTATTATTATTATTATTATTAAAAGTAGAACTATTGATTATGATAATAGTAGATGTGCATAATTACAGTAAATTTACAATACAGTAAATACAGGTATTCATAATTACTGTAATTATGACAACTACTGCATTAGCATAGGTTAACAGGACTGGGTTTAAACAACTTTGGGGCATATTCACTAAGAATGCGCTGCTCCGGTAATAGCGCAAAATATTGCACCACAATTGCACCCGCAGTCTGCGCCCAGTTACCCACCTATTCAATAAGGATATTGTTCTAATCATATACCGGCGCAAACACGCCCACAAAACTGACAGCTTGGAGCAAATTTGCACCTTGATTTACCACACATGGCAATGGATTTGCGCCAAGAACATGGTTGTTATATTAACAGTTGCGAGAAAGATGACATTATCAGAAAGCGAGGTTGGACCGAGAGTAAGCGTTTAGAGCGCCATTAAGCTGTACAGAGCAGAGAGAACGACAATGACCATTCATTCATAAAGTACAAATTATTGGTGCGATCGTGTTTTAAAAATATATTTTCAGAGGTTGGCGTGGGCGTACAGAATGCATCTCGCACGTAAAAATGATCGTAAAATGCCTCCCCGCCATTGCCGGTTACGTTATGTGTCCTAAACTAACACGGAAATATTTCCCCTTCTCTCTCTTTTTCTCTCCTTTCTGCGTGATCAGCCGCGCATGTTATGCGGCAAATGGCATGCACTGCTGGAGATCGAGGTGCGTCACGTTAATATATGCTTTCCAAAAACGTTATTTGCGTCACGCAAACGCGTTGTTGCTATTTGCGCTGGCGTTAGTGAATTAGACGTTGTATATCAATGAGTCTTATTTGCATTGGGGTGGGCATATTTTGCGTCAAAAATATGCAAATTACCTCATTTACATACGCGCAAATAACACCGGCGCACGTGACGCAATCTGTTCGGCAGAGCACTTAGTGACGGATTTCCCCATTTGCACGTGTTTAGTGAATTAGGTGCTCCCTAATTGCTCCATTTTTGCCGGTTAGCGCGGTGCAAAGGCGACGCAAACCTTTAGTGAATAGGCCCCTTTGTTCTGTTGCCACCGTAAGAACAGAACTATTGAACAAACTGAGGGCCTTCTGTATTGTTTATATACATATATATTATATATATATATATATGTATTCTATTAAGGGAATGGTCTGTGAATTAAAAACATGCATTGAACTGCTTTTATGAGCCATGTTACTAAAACACATATACACCATGACAACATGTAATGAAAATCCAAAAGACAAGCACAATTTTCATTCCTTTTCATCTAAATTGTGTATTTACCCGAAAGTGAAAGAGTCCACAGTATTCCTGAACAAAGTTTTGCTCAAGAGGAACAACATGCTTGAAGACAGTGCTCTGGAATGTCAGTGCACCCAGGGAAGCAAGAAACCAGCAGTTTCCTGTGACAACACATATTTAGTGAGTGGTTAGGAAGGTGAAGGTGAGGACAAACACAATAAAAATATTTTTAAACGGCTATGAATTCAGTCATTTTCTTACCAAGTAAACCTTGACCAAAGTCAAACCTTGAAATACCATCAACAACAAATGATGGATTGGGAACCAATTTCTGAAAGAGACATGGTGAAACAACAACACTATGAAATTAAGAACTTGTGACTATGCATTTGCATGTATGCAATCTGTAGGCTACACTTGTAATGAACTGTGTTCTTGAGGGTCCACTTTATTTTGACTATGATAACTTGAAATTAGATGTTTTGGGATGCATATAATCACAGGAGTTTGTCATTAAAAAAAAAAAAAAAAATTCTTACCCCAGGTCTGTGCCATTGTACATTACTCAGGTCTGAGGGTGACAGTAGGCCATTGCCAATGGATCTTATGTCGGGAGGGAACATATCATCAATGTATCGTAGTTTCCGGTTGACGCAGTACTCCTTCAAGCGTTGATAGTCTTGATTGAAGAACGGCTCAGGGTTGTTGACGGTCCCATAACCATCTTTGTTATGACGTGCATTCAAGATGCTCATACACACGCCTGCAGAAGGCATTTCGGTCGTGACTTAGCTCTGTTAAGGAATAAGAGTTTTAAAAAATTAGGCCAAGCTTGCCTCCATCCATCCATCCATTTTCTTGACCGCTCATTCCTCACAAGGGTCCCAGGGGGTGCTGGAGCCTATCCCAGCTGGCTCTGGGCAATAGGCGGGGGACACCCTGGACTGGTTGCCAGCCAATCGCAGAGCCTGCCTCCTTTACCGTGATTACTATTTGATGAAGGTGGCAGTTGAAAGTTGAACCCACAGTCAAGAGTCAAACCCTTCTTTAATGGGAAATAAACACAGAGAGTTTATTTTGGAGATGGGTGCGTCTCCATCCAACCATCAGTCAATTCTGTTTATCTTGTTAAGAGCCACAGACTGTCCAGCTGAATTTTTAGGACGGATGATTGCCAGCATAATCGCAAAATAAATCCCACACGTTGAGTGGGAAATGAGCTCTTAACCTAGATTGGATCGACCTTGGTTCAGTGAGTCACTCACACACCCAACTCATATGATTTGTGATGATGTGCCCCGCTTGGCCATCACTGGCTGCTGGTGATCATTCGCCATTTGGCCTATCTGCGTGGCAGGGAATTTGGTGAGCTCAGTAGTCGACTTGGGACTGTTGTGATAGTACGTCGTGTGATTTCTTTATTAAGATAATCTCTTCATACTACTAAGCAAAAAAAAAAAAGGTGACCGGACAAATATGTGCAATATGAATTCACATGTATAACGGAACGTATGGTGTTCAATTCTGGGCCTCTGCTTTTTTCATTGTATCTGGGTTCCATCTCAAGAAAACAACGGTTGTTGTTTTAAAGTGCTCTATAAATATTGAGTTGAGTGATGGGAGTCAGCGTCCGAACTGCATTATTTGCAATGAAAAGTTGAGCAACTCTAGTTCAGCACAACTATGTAGCAAAATTAAAGGAACATTTCCTTAAAGATGCATTGTGGAGTTGCTCCTGCCACCTCTGGCCTAAAGTGTAACTGCAGCCTGAGCCTCTGTGTTAAGCTCGTACGGGGTGCGTGTGCGTGTATGTGCTCTTCGTTTTTTCAGTTTTCTTGGAGTCTGAGCTGGAGTTTGGGCCGTGTTCAAAGCCAGCCTCTTCTTGTGTGTGTGTGTTGTTGTTTTTTTTCCAGTTTCCAATTGTGTTGTACGGTCGTACACTTGCTAATTAGCACTGCATGTCCGCGGAGACGAGCTTGACGTTACCTCCCCACCCCCAAATAACTGTGGAGTGTTGACCCTGAATACTCCACACTGAAGACAAGATACAAGCTGATAGGTGCGGTCACAGTTAAAAAGTCAAGGCTTTTTGTACTCATCTGGGCATTGATGGAGCATGCATGATGTACAAAAGGCTTTAACATTAACATTTTAAACTCTATAATGCATCTTTAATAAGCTGCGTGGAAATGAGCCATATTCAATTAAAATGCCACTCTGCCTATTCATTTTTTTCACCACCCTATGTCTTGAATTTGGGGATATATATATATACATATATATATATATATATATATATATATATATATATATATATATATATATATATATATATATATATATATATATATATATATTAATCAACTGGATTTTTTTATTTTTTTGTATTTTTATTTTTATTTTATTTTTATTTTTTTTAATTAATAATGAAGGGTTTGGTGAATGCACATAGGAATCTGGTGGGGTTCACTACCTCCAAAACGTTTATGAACCACTACACTATACACTATGTGACCAACATCAAGACGTGGCTTGTGGTCAAACTGTCAGGTTCCAATAATACATTGTACTTGAAAATAATGGAAGATTCTGCTCTTAATAAAAGTGATAATGATTATGCATGAAACATTATCCACACAAATATTATAATAATGTACTCCAAAATCTCTACGCAAGTATTTTAATTCAGTTGGTGTCAGAAATAATAATAAAGCAAAACATAATTATTCTAAATGCTCAATGCCAACATATTTGTGTGTGACTCAATTTTTTAGTTTCACTGACTTCGCTGCCTCAGCATTTTTAGCTACAGATTACTGTATTTTCCGGGCTATAAGTCACACTTTTTTTTCATAGGTTTCATAGGCTGTTCTTGCTACTTGTACTACGGAGTGTCTTATAAATGAAAACACCAGGGTTATATAATTTCACAGTCAGCCACAAGAGGGCACTCTAGACGTCCGCATCAATATCTCATACTCCTTAACAATTACATTTGTAAACAATAAACGTTCGAGACACCTGAGAAGGAATGAACTAAAATGCCAAAAAATAAATAAGTAAATAAAAAAATAAAAATAAAAAAATCATGTTCTGCAGACCACAAGCTACAATAGTGAACCTTCATTGTGCCTGTTGTCTATTATTTTATTAATATTATAACTTGCCTTCAAAGATGACGTCATGTGTGTTTTTTGGGCAAGTAGTTTGTAAAAAAAAAATGCGACTAATACTCCAGTGAAACTTATGGATGTTGTTTTTCTACCTAATTATGCATTTTTGGCCTATAGTGGGACTTGTGACTTAGAGTCCAGCAAATAAGGAATGTTCAACTTCCCATTATATTCTGCAAGACAGTAGTTAGCATCTCAAAAGTATCAAGAATTTTTTATTTATTAAGTGTGTCGAAACAAAATATTTACATTGATGACCTTTCTTCAGATCTGTAATTAACTCAGGTAGGTATACTGAAAGTAGATTTCTCATGACAACAATGTAAGAGCACGGAGAATCACAAAGATCACATTTTAAGCATGCAGGTTGGTAAAAGTTGAATCCCGTGTCATTGACACAAGTTTTGCACATCAATGTGTGTCTTTTATGCCTTTGAAAAAAAGCAGACACATTCGACTGTCAATAATGAGAAGATGAATCATGTTAACAAAGTGATTGAGCCGGTTTTACAGCTCCAAGATCATTGAGCAGATCTTACTGTTATGTAAGGTAAATAAACAATGTTGATCTCAAATTTGACATTTGGATGCATATTTGTCACTATATTGCAAACCATTTTATAGTTGTGAAATACATCCATGTACTGTATATGTGGTTTTAGCTGCAAAGCAGTATGGGTGCTGTTGGCTGTCAAGCTCAAAGATGCTCATTTGAACAATTTGCATTTTTAGGCAACTGACATTCATCGCATGCATTATATGTGCTTCAGATTGTAACTTTGCACATACAATACATATTGTATTTGTATACAAAGTCATATGCAATATCAGCGATTATGACGCAATCGATGCAAGCCAATGCAAAAACAAGGAACCAAAACTGATAACTGTTCATTTATTTAAGCAACATTTTAAAATGAAGGTAAAGATATATATATATATATATATATATATATATATATATATATATATATATATATATATATATATATATATATATATATATATATATATATATATATATATAAATTACATATTAAGATCCCAGAGTGTTAACTCACCGGGGCAGATAGGTTGTGTGTCTTGTATTGTGTCCAAGTGGAACAGCATGTGTGAGAAAGCTTGGTTTGTTATATAATAGCAGCACATCCCCGAGGCTATACAGCAGTGAATATGTTAATGATCCAAATACGTCACCATAAAAAAAAAAAAAAAATTGCAATCCACCTTTATTTGATAACATGTTGTTGCATGCTAAAATATTCGAACTGCCCTGGCTTGTTGAAGGTGTCGCAATAGTTTGGTAGTTCAACACAGGCCACACAAACACACACAAAATAAATTAGGTACAGTAAATTACTTGAATGACACAGAAAAACCACAATGTTTTTTTGTACTGTAAATTCTATAAACACCATGTCATAACATATTTGTTTCGTCAACATTATAAAATCAATTTCAATGGTCAACTTGTGCACTCACTGGAGGTCAATTACTGGCCAGTCCAAAGCCCAGGCAAAAAAAAAAAAAAAAAAAAAAAAAGGATGTGACGATGGGCATCGTGATGTAAAAACAATGTTTAACAAATCCTGCCAGTGACTCGCTGTGGCGAGCTCTGATGGGACAAACTGAGAGAGTCGCAACAACAACAACTGCTCACATTGGGTTTCATTCACTAATAAATGCATAGAAATTTTCATGTACGCACACAAGTTGAGCTTGTATGCAAAGTCACCATTGGATTTATGACACAATCCATACTGGCCAGTTTTCTTTGCAATACTGTGCTTTTGTTGAGGAAGAATTCACCTGTGGTGCTATAAATTGCAAGACCCGCCCATATTTCCCTATACAAGGTCATCCGTCTGATGGATTCTCAGCAAATCTGTGGAGCGTCTACTTCCATTTATTATTATTATTATTTTAACTATACCCTTGACTGGTGCCAAATGTCTTTACTTAAAATGGCCACTTAAAATGGATAGAGGGCCTCAATTAGCCCCTGGGCCATAGTTTGGACACCACAGCCTTAACTTAGCCAGGAAATGTTCGTGGTTGGATGCATTTTCTGGGCTTGTGATCAAATAACACTTCATTGCTGTGCGAAGTAAAGTAAAATTACACGATTTGAAGTAGGTGGGACTGCACAATGCAGCCTTTAACCTTTTATCAGGAGTTATCATTGAAAATAAGTATATAATTGATTTTAATTATAAGCCTTTACAAAGTGTGCTTAAAATAAAATTTTAAAATTTTAGCTCTTAATAAAACAGGGCCCATAATATGGAAATATTATTATTATTATTATTATTATTATTATTATTGTGGATTTTGTGTTGTAAATACAACTTCTAAATATTGTACATGCACAATTGAAAGCAGTTGATTAATAAAAAATCAAAAGAATAGAACATTTGGTTGTCAGTTACATTGAAATCACATTTCAATTTAAGACCATATATTCATTGTAACAAAAAAAATCATTGGTACCATGAAAAATTGGCTATTATCAAGTATCTTGCTTGTTATATCAGGAGCCAAAGACAAGAGATAAAGCAAATACATGTAATCAGAAGGAAATTTTATGCACCAAAAGTACTCGTGGTATATGTACTTGATATCGTACTGGTATCGGTCTGAAAAACCGTGGTATTGAACATCCCTAGTTTTATAAATGACTAGTCTCAATACTTTGTGCATCTTGGGTAAAAGCTGTGTGTTTGACATTTTTTGACTACGGCTTACTGTGTTTTCATGTCAAATTACAGTATATCAAGTACTTAATTAAATTTGTTACAAAATCCAGAATTTGTTGTCTTAAGTGTACATGGAAATGTACAACCACTGGGGAGAAAGATTGAGAGAAAGTAGTGTTACGAAAAACATTCATACTTGGGGGAAAAAAAACAGTTAAAATGTTTTACCTCTGACTTTTGAAGATACATCGTGTTTCCATCAGACAATTTCTGGAAGATTTCTGTTAAAAGATGCAGAGAACATGTGACATTGACTTGAATGTGCACGACTCTTCTTTATGTGTCTACTTCACACACTGTTCATGCATTCCAGGCGAAGGATCAGACTGATGAAGTTCTCCAGGGTCATGTGTCCGGACGAAGCACCATAACGCAGAGCCATCAAATTTAGCATGTCGTCTCCCACGTTCATCCCTAAACACACAAATCACCTTTGTTAGATTGCTTTTCTCACATAGGGAGTAAACAAAGCAAATGTTTGGGAGCAATTGTAACATAAACATGTCATAATCCTAATAGTCTTATTTTTGGATTACATCAGAGTGGTAGTTGAAAAGGGGGCGGGGCGCTTGGGAACCAGCAACTCTATGTCAATAAATTAGGGCTGTCAAAATTAAAGCATTAATTCTGGAGATGAATTTAATTTCTTTCAAGGTGCATTGTGCTGTACAAAGAGACTTTTTTTTTTTTTTTCAATTCCAACTGCGCCTATCAGCTTGTATCGTTGAACAGTTTTTTGGAGGTGGGGAGGGGTGGAGTGGTGGAGGGTGACATCATGCTCGTCCCCACGGACATTTTTGTTAGCGTATGACACAATTGTGCGGCAAGAAAAAAAAAAGTTCTAGCACAGCTCCAAGAAAAAAAAAGTTTATTCCAGCGCACATACTCGCACGCACAGGAGCTTGAAACAGAGGCTGCAGTTACACTTTTAGGTCAGAGGGTGGCAGTGGCAAAGCAAAAAAATGACCAATTTCCAGGAAGCACTTTTAAAGCGTTATTTTTTTTATTTTCATTTTTTTTAATACTCAGTTTTATTATTTATTGATTGATTGAATTTTTATTTTTTATTTTATTTTTCTTATTATTATTATTATTATTATTATTATTGTTATTATTATTAATTCAATATCTGGTGTAATAACCTTATTTATTGATTGATTTAATTTTTATTTTTCATTTTATTATTATTACTATTTTATTATTATTATTATTATTATTATTATTATTATTATTATTATTATTATTATTATTATTATTTCAATCTCTGGTGTAATAACCTTATTTATTGATTGATTGAATTATTTTCTGTTTTATTATCTGTTCTCATTGCTGCTGCACATGTAAATTTCCAGAGGGAGGCATCCCAAAGGGATCAATAAAGTCAAGTCCAAGTCTAAGTCTAAGTTTTATTTACTTCCTGTTACAGCCTGTAAACTGCAGCCAAACTTAACCACTGACGTGAAGATGGACGATATTTTCCACTCAGTTGAACTTGATGCTTGTTGGAGAAATCTCAAGTAGTTTGCACACTTAAGCCAAATAGCATATTTGTTGTATGTCTTTGGCATATCATCTCAGAGCAAAATTTCCTGCTCAAGTTCCCTCCACAGGCCTCACGAATCAATCCTTCTGAAGTGTGCTGTTTGCAGACACAACTAATCCTGGAAGCGAGAAGTTCTGAGAATCGTTTCAAAGAGAAACAAAGTAAAGCTAGTCCATTTTGATCATTCTTTGATTCTACTTTGATTATACTTTCTATTTGATGATTTTACATTAATTCCAAGGTTTTACTCAAGTAAATATCAAATATCAGTTTCAATTATGGATTATAGTCAAATACTGTACGTATGCGTAAATGATCAACAATATTCCAAAAAAATGTTGATTTTCCGTCAGGCTAATACATAACCAAACAGATAAGCTCCATTCTTTTCCTAGTTGGGTATTTGCAGAGGTTCTTTTTGGAAATCTACCCTCTGTTATTTGCTGAAAACTCATGTAGTATTTGTTCAAGGCCTAATGCGCCTGGCAAAACATGCCTCTACATTTTAGAGGCGTCCATAAGGGGCTTTAAGCAATAAAAGTCTCACTTTGGCGCCATCTGGTGGAATCTTTGTTTTGTTTTTAGGTTTAATTCATCAATAGGGTTTGAGATGTTGGGAGCTGAATGTTTTATTCTTGCAAGAGGTTATTCAAATGTATGACTATTCTGCTGTTTACTAAAAATCCTGTAGATGCTTGCGAGAAAATGTCATGTGGACTACCTGAAGCCCTGATCGCGTTCCTCAGCTCACTCAGTGACAGTTTTCCAGTTTGTGAAACATCAGTCTGGTAGAAAATGTCCTGAGGAAATCCATAAAAATAATAAAAACAACAACAACAACAACAACAACAACAACAACAAAACACTATAACCAGAAAACTCCTCGTAGGATATACAAAGTCTGTCAGAAAGACAAGTGTCACAAAAGATATTTCAAATCCAAACTATAAAGTGCAAAGCCTTCTCTGACATGACTGTTTTTTTTTGCCACAATTCCATCATTACAGCTATTTTGATGTGATCCCTATCTTCTAAACGCCCCTTGAATTTGGGATAAAGAAAAACATCCCGGCCGAAATGAGTTTCTTCCGCAGGGTGTCCGGGCTCTCCCTTAGAGATAGAGTGAGAAGCTCGGTCATCCGGGAGGGACTCAGAGTCGAGCCGCTGCTCCTCCGCGTTGAGAGGAGCCAGCTGAGGTGGCTCGGGCATCTGGTTCGGATGCCTCCTGGACGCCTCCCTGGGGAGGTGTTCCAGGCATGTCCCACCGGCGGGAGGCCCCGGGGACGAACCAGGACACGCTGGAGAGACTATGTCTCTCGGCTGGCCTGGGAACACCTTGGGATCCCGCCGGAGGAGCTGGTTGAAGTGGCTGAGGAGAGGGAGGTCTGGTTTCCCTCCTAAAGCTGCTGCCCCCGCGACCCGACCTCGGATAAGCGGTAGTAAATGAATGGATGGATGGATGGATGGATTGATGGATGGATGGATGGATGGATGGATGGATGGATGGATATGGATGGATGGATGGATGGATGGATGGATGGATGGATGGATGGATGGATGGATGGATGGATGGATGGATGGATGGATGGATGGATGGATGAAAAACATCCCAGGGATCCAGAGTAGCTGAGTCGGAAAGTTGTTCTTTGCGGCCAGGAATTGTCAGATGCTCAGCGCATTGTCAACCAGAGCTCTCTCCTGACAAAATGCTGACCTCTTCTCACGCACTAAACAAAGAAAATGCTGCAGGATGTTTTTGTAGGCGGTCCACACTGAAGAAGAGACAAACTTGTCGTTTGTAGTTTAGATTTGAAATATATCTTTTTGGGACACAAGTCCTGGAGCTTTTCTGACTCGCCATGAGGTCAGTATCTTTCGAAGAAGGTGCTTGAAAGGAGGTACCAGGCTGGAATTGAATCACTTTACCTTGTATATGACCACTTTCTTCCACAAGCGAACAAATTCCTCACTGTTCAGTCTCCCAGTGATCGATGTCTTTATATGTCCTCAAATTAAAGAATGAAAGCGGCGTTGTATGAACCTGTCATTCCAACTGATCAGTACTACCAATCAAGAGTTGTAAATAACCTCAATTCTACACACTGAACATCCCAATAGGATACATCCATGAGCGCGACCATACTGCGACAAGCATCAATGCTGAATCCTCCAGATTTCAAGTCTCCTATACGTACAAAAAGAATTCAAATCAAAACTGTGACGAAAAGTACAACTTGTTCCACCCAAAAAAAAAAATAATCCCCAAACCTTTGAGGATGTTCTCGTTTAGAAGTATCTGAAGCTGCTCTGCATCCACTTCTTCATGCTATAAAGATGGAAAAACAATTGCAGAAATTAGTCAAAACCTACTTCTGATTTTCACGTCTGTTGGCTTGGCTGCTAAATCACACAAATAATAATGATAATAATAATAATTATCATCGTCATCATAATGATAATAAACCTTGAAAATGAGAATTTCATTTGCGCATTCAATAATACTCATTCGTTATCGCCTTCATCTTTAGTAAACAACTGAGTAGAGAGTACAGAGGTAGTAAATAGGAAAATGAAGGTTCATGAAGCACTTTTAATATTTTGCTTCATGAAGCTTATATTACCATCACTAGGGATTATCTACTATATATAGTAAAATAAGTTAAATAATAAGATAAATAATTAATAAACTGCACCCACTAGATTAGAAAAACAAGAGAAAAAAAACCCATTTGTAATTATCCATATGAAGCACGTGTATATTTTTCATAGCGGAGCAGTTTTGATAAACAATGACTTCACTTGGGGAGTTACTTCAGTCATGTCTCCCGTATTCCTTATACTAAGGATGAGCAACTTCACACCGCCATCCCCACCAAGTTCATACACAGCCTGGCATGGAACGATAATTACGCTACTCAAATTGTAGTCACACAAAATAAGCAATGTTTTCTGATGTTGTGAATGCAAAAGTTTTATATACCTTGTCGGAGTACTGTCGAAAAAATAATTTCTTGTTTTCATCATCCTGTATATTTGGGACCTTTTTGACCTGGGGATGAAAAATTCCAACGGAATTGTTCAAACATAAAATACTTGACAAATGAGCATTTATGATCAATTCTGGTTAATAATTTAACAGTGAACATCCTGAAATTCGGGTTACCTTTTCATGTGGCTCATATCTGTGCTCTTGTGAATTTTCACTGTGAAGAGAGTCGAGAAGTTACACAGAGTCAAATACATATACAGGTACATTTCTTTTATTGAGATTTCCCTTCAAATTTGTGGACTCATGAGTGTGAATGTGCATACTAGCCGAGGATGTCCATTTTGGAGTAGATGGTCAGGATGAAGGAGGCGCTCCCGTTAGGATTGAAGGTGGAAGGCACGATGACGTATTCACCAGGTTTCAGCAAGATGAACTCCATGACATCACGTCCATTCAAATGCATTTTAGTTTGGGCAACAGCTGCCTGACTACTGAAGAATGCAGCTGGGAACTTCCCCCTGTGCTGCTTGTACTGAAAAATAGTCATTTTAGAACTTCATGAACTGCACATGTATAATAATACATATTGGAATTACTTACCTTTTCAGTCACCTTGCAGGGGAGGATGTGGATGTCCGTTCATGTTGACAGCAACAACAGCAACAAACAATATTTTAGCGTTCGTTAGAATGTTGTATTAAAATGCATGTTATTGCTTGACTCACAAAGCAAACCTAAACTTTAACCTGACGATCTCTAAAGCTAGATGTGGTTTACATTTGCTAATAGGGAGCCACCGTGGCAGTGGGAAATGATGGTCTGGCTGCCCAAGCTCTTTACACTACACCACACAAATAGTTGGACATTTGTGCTATATTTGATTGTGTTGCAGATTCTTTTTGCACTTGATTAAAGTCATGCTATCATACGTCGCGCTTACTGTAGAAATTAATTTAGGTCACCACCTATGACAATAATAACAATTGGAGTATGGAAAAAGCACAGATTTTTTTTTCTTCTTCTATACAGTACTTTTACACAAATTCAATTTTTGGTATGATTCTGGAGCTCGATTGCTGACTCTGAACTTTTCGGTATTCAAGTGGAATGAACCAGGCAATTAAGTAAATCAATTGAATTAAAGAAGGTGGATGAAACCCACCCTATTCCTAATTAAAAGGCACACAACAAGCATATATGTACATTATGGAACACATTGGACAAAGGGGAACTACGTGTAATAGTTTCAACCTGAACTGTGAGGAATTCTGGGATGCCGTCAACTTTGACAGAGACACAACGGAGAAGGGGAAAGACTTACATTTTCAAGATGAAAATAGTCACGATTTTATTTGTTTCAGCTAAAGATGAAAATATTAAGGTTCGTCACCTCGCTCCCATCACTTCACTGAGTGATTTTAGACGCCGAATGCAAAGTAGGTACGCTTGCTTGTTAATTCAGCAGCTTAATTAAACCTTAACCATGGCTACACCCCCTGGTGGTTGGCTGAATACTGGTCGACAAAGTGCTTGATTAGATGTGCAGCAAAGTCCAAATTTTAAATGTAAAATTCACTGATGATGAGTGTCTTTTAATCATGGCATCCAAAATCTTGATCATGATTAAAATTGGATTACCATATTTTCACGACTATAAGGCGCACCTAAGAGCCTTATTTTTTTTTCAAAAGCTGACCATGCGCCTTATAATCCAGTGCGCCTTATATATGGATCAATATTGACCCGCAACAGGTCTCGCTGTCAAGACGCTATCGGTGACCCTGCACGATCGGTGACGCGCATGCGCAGAAGATCCCGCCATCTTGGATCGCTAGCTAATACCAATACTTTACCTGCGAGAAAATAATAAAACAGCTGTTTATTCATTTTAGGAGTGAATGGAGTTCTCAGAAAGCTGGTTTGTAATTTATTAATAAAGTTTGACTGACCTATCTGACTGTTTTGTTGACATTCCCTTTAGCGCAGCACCATCTAATGGATGCATAACTGCATCAACCCCAGCCTCTACTGTAGTGCCTTATATATGGAAAAAGTTTTAAAATATGTCATTCATTGAAGGTGCGCCTTATAATGCGGTGCACCTTATATATGGAAAAAGTTGTAAAATATGTCATTCATTGAAGGTGCGCCTTATAATGCGGTGTGCCTTATAGTGCAGAAAATACGGTAATTGTGAATCCCTAATTTATATTGAGTGACGTCTAGACTGTCATTATCTTGTTTATTTATTTCCATCCATCCATTATCTGAACCGTTTGTTCCTCACAGAGGTCGTGGGGGGTGCTGAAGCCTATCTCAGCTAGCTATGGTCAGCAGGCGGGGTTCACCCTGAACTGGTTGCCAGCCAATCGCAGGGCACACAGATGAACAACCATCCACACGCACAAGCATAAGCACAGCTAGGGACAATTCGTAGCACCCAATTAACATGCCACACATGTCTTTGGAATGTGGGAGGAGACCCACGCAGGCACAGGGAGAACGTGCAAACTCCACCCAGGAAGGCCGGAGCCTGGACTCGATTCCTCAGTACTCAGGACATGCTAACCAGTCACCACTGTGCCGCCCTATTTATTATTTTTTTTAATTTTAATAATTAAAAACAAAAAACAAAAACAAAAACAAGTAGCTAGCCTGTGGTATGTGTAATCCAGAAAGACTGTTTTTTATATAGTAAAATATGTAGATATGTTAAGATAATAGAATCTGTCTTGAGTTTATTTTGATTTAAACTTTATTCTTAAAACATGCTGTTTAAATAGGCACTTCCAATAAAGTGTAGGCAAAAGCAGTCTCATTTCATGTTAAGATTATGGTGAATGTAATTAATAAAATAATTGTAGTGTAACTTAGTTGCTTTAAAAATCAAGTAATCAGTAAAGTAACTCATTACTATTATTATATTATTTATGAGCTTATTATTATTCAAGGTAACTGCTGCATCACTGCTAAACTATGAAGCAAAATATGTGTATTTGTCAATAAAGTCAGTGTAGAGTGTAACAGAAACAATAAAAGCCAATGTTGTCAGTACCTCAAATACATTGAACCCGATGTGAAGATTCTTGACCAAGCGCCTGTATCTTTTGTCCGCCTTTTGAATGAGAGATACCACTGTATTATTTTGTCCAGTTTTCATAGACTCCTCATTGGTGATCTTGATCCGGTATTGTGGATTAGTCCAGAAACCCTCTAAAGGGATTTACAAAATAAAAATGTAATCTTGCATTTCAGTAAGTGATGTGCAACTGTGTCTTGTTGATGAGGATAAGGTAGACTTGTCATGATTGCAAAGTCTCCACTTAAAATGTTGTAAGACATTGTTGTCTGTACTGGTAAAAATAAAAAGTGAAAGTTAAGTTATTGTAATGGATTAGCATTGAAATATCCTGGCATCACCTCTATTATTCATGCAGCCTCCCGCAGTAGTTCCTGCAACCCATCTGCCTTCATAGGATGAGATCTTCCACTGGTCAATACTGCTCCCATCGAGAAAGTCGGGAAAGGGTGAACAGATATCCAGATCCACAAAGAATTTACACAAATCTTCAAGGGTCATCCTGTTTGTGAGGAACAAAAATTGTGTTCAATATGAAAATCTTGTACCTCTTAGAAATAACATTACAAAAGTACTCTTTGACTATTAAAAAGTATAAGTGGATATATACGATAATATATGAATAAAATACTCTGAATTTTACTTTAGAAAGGCTGTCGTTTGCCTAGCACTCCTTTAAATTTGTAAAGGTCCTCCACGTGACCAACTTTGGGCTAAATAGGGATATGTTTGAAAAAGTAAGAGCTTACCAAAACTCTCCATCGTCACGGGCCTTAAGGGTCATTTGGCGATCGGTATCGCTCACTGTGTTCCACAAAGGAGACCTGAGAACAGATGGTCAAGTTGGGGTGTCGAGATAACAGATGCCTCGAACCTTCATATACGACAACGTAAAGGTAAACAGACATGGAGTCAAAACAAAATTTGACTTCACAAACCTTTAGTTTTTGGTTCTAGGGTCTTTGCCACTGAAACCAGCCATCTTGTGTTTCATACATTTCTTCTCATTTTTTACTTTTTTTTTTTTTTTTTATAAGAAAGACCTGTGGGTATTATTCTTTTTATTATTTTTTTGTAATGTCAAGTGTAGTGTGTAATTGTGAGGACAACAAACTAGATCAGCTCAAATTCAATTTGCGTTAACCGCTATACATACTGTAAATATTTCTTACCGATCACTCCAATCTCCATTCCATTCCACTTTTCCCCAAGGGTTCCACAGTCGCACCAACCTTACAATTTGACCAGAACTCATCAACTGTTCAGGAAATAATGACATTGTTCATGAATAACACACACACAAAAATATGTGACAAAATGCAATTTTCTCTCTTTAATTGTTACCTGTTTGACACCTGTTATGGTGTAGGCATGGCCTTGGACCAATCCATTTTTTGAAACATAACTCTCTGGCATTTCCTAAAAAGCAGAAAGAAGGTAGGCGAAAAGCTGATACATTCGTGATTCCGGAAGCTTTCCGTGTGCCACACAAACTGACCAATTGTGAATCTTCTATAAGAATCCAAGAAAATATTGACAGGACGGGACGTTGCTCTATGACATTTAATGCTTACCCCTTGCGGTGTACCACAGCCCATGAGAGTTTTGGAATTTCCTGCTCTGCACATCAGCTCCCACAGGTGAGCTGGAGCTTGGGACAACTGGATACACATATGAACCCCACCTGTGAAGTCCATCATAGCTTCCGAAGGAGTTCCAACTCGCATGTCTACATAGGAACCACACACCCTGAAAGAGTATGTCAAATATTATTCTGTTGAATATTAATAGATAGAAGAGAAACATTGAGTTAATCTAATCAGTGTATTGTTATTAAAGGAACAAGGGAAGTGTCTTGTACTTGGCATAGGCTTTTTCCAACAAAGCAGGCCAGAACTCGTTTTTGTTTTTGGAATGAACAAAGATTAGTCTGCCATCGAGGGTCGGTAGTTTGTCGTCGATGACGACATCCACCCATGTTCCAAATCTCCAGAACTAGATTTTGAAGACAAAAAATAGACAAATTGTGCTTTAAAACACTGTTGTACACTGTTGTCATGTACACAATTGTTATTTAGAATATTTGGAATGATTACGCCCCCTTTGTACGGTATAGCAGGCTCATTGAAGGCACTGACAACGCACACATAAGCACTGGGTGTGTTTATTAAACTGAAATGCAACGTGGAAGCCAAAAGTTTCTTGCTACACATGTAGTCATAATTTTTTTTTTTTTTTTTTTTTTTTTATACCACTTGACATTTACACACATAACAAAAATCAGAAGGGTTTTTTCATTTAATTTTTTTTATTTTTTATTTTTTATTTTTTATCTTTTGGAAATGTGAATCCGTTTTGAAAATCTGTGGTATCACAATAAACACCATTTGGAACTCATCACGACTAATGGGAAGTGCCTCTGAAAACCTATATCACAATTTGGCTGGCTTAATTTGGACATGGAAAGACGTTACAGTGTTCCCTCGTTTTCCGCTGGGGTTAGGTTCCAAAAAATACCCGCGATAAATGAAATCCGCGAAGTAGTTAGCTTTATGTTTTACAACTCTTATAAATGTTTTAAGGCTCTAAAATCCCCGACTGCACAATTTATACACTTTTCTCATTGAGGCATTTACATGTTCTCACATTTCTCTCTTGTTCAAACATTGACAATGTTCAAACCTTCATAAATTTTATAAAATGGGTATAATACTGTAAAAAAAATATGCAAAATTGCACTTAAAAAAAATCCGCGATACAGCGAGACCGCGAAAAGTGAACCGCGTTATAGCGAGGGAAGACTGTACATCGACAATAAAATCACACTTTCATTTTTTGTTTTGTTTTGTTTTGTTTTGTTTTGTTTTGTTTTGTTTTGTTTTGTTTTGTTTTGTTTTGTTTTGTTTTGTTTTGTTTTGTTTTGTTTTGTTTTGTTTTAATCCATCGCACTTGTGGGTAAATTACTGATAGTGGATCACTAGTGGATAAACGCAACCTACAAAGTAATTAACAGGCACAAAACAACATCAAAGATTAAGTAGTTTTTAACCATTTTCCATGAAATTACTCAGTAATTGCACCTGTTGAAGACTGATTAGTGAACTTTATATGAATCAATATATTCGGTCATACAATCAAACCTTGAAGCTCATTTATGCTACTTTAATAATGAATAGAGAACAGTATGCATCCACCCTGAAGTGGAACAGTCCGCAGTAGTCCTCATCAAAGGTTTGCTCAAAAGGAACCACTTTCTTGAGGATGTCGTTCTGGAATGTGAGGGCCCCGATTGATGCAAGAAACCAACAGTTTCCTGACGCAAAACGTGACACAAAACATCATTAAAAAGTCAGTGAGGCACAGTAGTAAAATATTGCTCATGATGAGATTCTCCTACCAAGCATTCCTTGGCCAAAATCAAATCTGGATACACCACTCATTATGAAGGATGGATTATGAGAAATTTTCTGAAACACAAACAGCCTTAAATGTTCGATGAGAATTTGTATTAACTATTAAATATTGAATTGAAAGTATTTACCGGCATGTTGACACAAAGCAATATGTCTTTAATCTTCTATTCACATCAACCATGTGAGGTAAAGAAGACATCGAGTTGAGATTTACAGAATTAGATTTGATCAACCCAGTAATTCTGCTCTGTGTATGTTGTGTTATACATCCATCTATCCATCCATTTTCTTGACCGCTTATTCCTCACAAGGGTCGCGGGGGCGGGATTGCTGGAGCCTATCTCAGCCGGCTTTGGGCAGTAGGCAGGGGACACCCTGGACTGGTTGACAGCCAATCGCAGGGCACACTCACAATCACACCTAGGGACAATTCGGAGCACCCAATGAACCGGACGTGCTAACCAGTCACCACCCCACCCGTCGTGTTATACACATAATTAAAATAAATTAAAAATGTTTCAGATGAATCTAGTTGATTTCTACGTGGTTAAGCGTGCCAGCCTGTCTATTAAGTGTAGGCTATGTTAGAACACAGACTAAGCATAATATCAAAGGAAAGTAGAGATCTGGGGGCGAGTACAGAAACCTTTCTACAATCTATCGCACAACCTTGAGTTTAACCTGTACAAATGGCAATAAAACTCTATTCTACAACGTTGAGGGTCTTTATGTTCTTAGCATGGCTTTGCTCCATCATCTCTAAAGGGAAGAAGTTTGGAATCACCAAGACTTGTTCTAAAGCTTTAGTCAGGGAGGTGACCAAGAACTTGTTGTCACTCGGTGGTTTCACTCTGGGAATAGAAGAATCTTCCAGATGGACAATCATCTCTGCAATCCACCAGTCAGTCTTGCATGACAATGAGGTCTGTATGTTAAAATGACCATGAAAGGCACGTCTGGGGTTTGTCCAAAGGCACCTTAAGGACTCCTAGACTTGTAGACTAAGAGCAAAATTATCTGGTCTGATGAGACAAACATTTTAACTCACTCATGTTTTTCAAAAGCAATAACTGCAAGACTAGTCGACATTGAGATACTGTACTGTACTATGAAATCACTCACCGCTGGTCTGAGCCAGACCACTTTGTCCAAGTCAGATGGACGAAGTAAACCCGCACCAATGGAGTTCCTGTCAGGAGGAAACTTCTCATCTATGTATCTTACTCTTTGGACTAAACAGTACTGTTTCAGCTGTTGGAAGTTTTGGCTCAAGAAACTCTGGTCAAAACTCCCACAATCACCTTGTTTGTGACGAGCCTCCAATATGTTGAGGCACGCACCTGGAGCTGGCATTGGTGTGGTGATGAATATCTGGAGTAGAAGATACAGAGCAAGGTTCTCAGTGGCAATTTTCGGAATGCAACGCATAGAGGCATGTCCTATGAATGAATGAATGAATGAATGAATGAATGAATGAATGAATGAATAAATAAATAAATAAATAAATAAATAAATAAATAAATAAATAAATGTAATCACTACCAATTAAGTCAATCCAAGGGTTTTTAATAACTAACTTTTTCAAATGTCTAATGTGTCTTTCACATTTGATTTTCTTGCACATTAAATCTAAAAGATGGTTATTTTCAATGTCATTTATTTTCACTACCGTTTGTGTCTACTTAAATAGCCACTTGTTCTACAAGTCACTCGTAAAACACTTACTGCACTAACCTGTCTGCCATAGAATTAGTTATTTCCCTTACCTCGGTTTGACAGAGAACGTATCCTACAGAGAGCGACTGAATCAGCAGGTAAGAGAAGCAAAGATCAGATAATGATAATGTTCTTAAGTCTCTTTGTATGTCCCTGCATTGGCCAACTCACTGGTAAGGTGGACTGCTGTTGTGTATGCAAATGATGCTTGAACGCCTCCCCAAATCACCTGTCGTATTAGAGAGTGTTTCTGTTTTTACCGGGTGACCTTGTAAAGTCTGTGAATTCAAGTTTGTAGAATAACCCACACTATCACAGGTATTTGGTAATAAAAATAGGATACGGAAAATTTCAATGCTCTTCCATTTACTATTGAATAGAAATCATTGTGTGTGACTGAATGATTCACTTCAAAGTTTGAGGTCAACCATCATAAACCCAAGTACACAAGTTGAAAGCAAGATTTATGGCAGCATAATAAAAAAAATGGGCATGAAAACAACTTGATATGCATCCACACCAGATATCATTTACAACAATGTTTGAACAACCGCTCGACGAAGAGTTGAGAACAGCAAACAACATTCATGTATTGTCTCCTGTTTTGTTTGCATAACAATTCATTCAAAGTTCCTTAAAAGCGCCATCTTTCTTGTAAAAGTACATTACTGCACATCAGTCCATTCATGTGTCTATTAAATGAATCATAGCATTTTATTCCTCTCCAAATTTTGTGTTTTATCCTCCTATCCACAATGTTCCCAGAAATTGAAAGACATCATGTCGGTGCATGGTTATGTGTTTGCTATTTTGTATGAGTCGGGCTGTGACCCAATTATAAAGTGCAAACAAAGAAAGTCCAAAGCTCAATCTCAAAAATGCAAACCAGGTTTATGTAATTTCGAAGACCTGATAGAGTCAAGGTAGAGTACTTCCAATACAGCATGCTGTGACGCTGCAATGGAAATACATATATATATATATATATATATATATGTATGTATGTGTTGCACATTCCATCCCCGTTGTTAGGTGGAAGTCAAAAGCCTCTGTTTCGCAATTAATGGACGAGCAGCTCAAGCAATGAATGTTATTAGACACTTCTCCACAAGGGGAACAACTGTTTCATGTGTACGTACTGTCAAGCCACACATCAGTGCTCTCAAGAAAGAGCATCTCGTTGTTGTCATTTGGTTACTTCATGTTCATGTTGGGATAAGGTGTCAACAGGTGAACACATTTGAATTTTTGTTTGTTTTAAACCTAACACAGAAGTTTATTTGGCAACTGGAATAAGCGGTTCAGGAAATGGATAGATGGATGTTTAAAAATGATTCTAGATGCTTTTCATGCTATCAACATAAGGTTAAAAAAAAAAAAAAAAAAAAAAAAAAAAAAAGCATGATGAATGTTTCCCTGTTTTCACTGACCTGGCTTTTGTGGTAGGCGTGACTGGCTGGAATTCCTGCCATTGAAGATGGCCATCCGCTGAGTTTAAACAAACACAGGAACTGTTGTGATTCAGTGTTCGGACCACCTAAACCCAGCGTCAGCAGTAAACTTACAGTGAAGAAAATGTTTTGTTAAATCCATACAGTTGGACTGAAATGGTACCTTTGTTGTATAGCTCAATGATTCTTAACATTGTTGGAGCGACTGAAAACCATCAGTTTCCTATTCACATAAATCTACGGAGCCCCTAAAGTGACACGGGAGAAAATATATATATATATATATATATATATATATATATATATATATATATATATATATATATATATATATATATATATATATATATATATATATATATGTGTATATACATCCATCCATCCATCCATTTTCTTGACCGCTTATTCCTCACAAGGGTCGCGGGGGCTGCTGGCGCCTATCTCAGCTGGCTCTGGGCAGTAGGCGGGGGACACCCTGGACTGGTTGCCAACCAATCGCAGGGCAATGTGTATATACACACACATATATATATATATATATATATATATATACAGTGATACCTCAGCTCACGAACATAATTGTTTCCCAGAAAGTGTGTGTAAGGCGAAAAGTTTGTTTTCCGAACATTTATTTCCCATAAGAAACCATTAAAATGAAAATAATCCGTTCCCAGGTAAAACATAATTTTCTACTAAATAAGCCTTAAAACTACACAAAAATATACCTTATTTTATGTATAATAAATGTGCTATTGTATTGTGTTATGGAAAATAATTATTTAACATGTATTAACATAAGTTTGTACTGTATTGTATTACGGACACCTGGAGTTTGTTTCACTATGGACTGCTCATTCTTTGTACATGAAGGAATAACAAAGTGACCTTCACTGATAAGCTTGCTCGGAAGAGACTGCATGTTTCCCTGCCCAGTTGACCCTCCCTTCGCCTCCCAAATTCCTAAAAGAATCTTGCTTTCGTCTTTCTGCGCACTCTCTCACAGACCACTATCTTGTACACTGCTCTGTTAGACTTGTGTATATTTGAAGCTTCAAATATAAAGAAACCCAAAAGACAAATTGTTTTCCAGACTATTTTATTCATCTCGCCTAACTGCTAAAAATTCCACAACAATTGTAATTAAAGAAATAAACTGTACTGTATAATAAAGTCGTTTTATTTACCTTTGTGATGGTAGTTCTTAAGGATGGTAGAAATGGTAGACTTACTTCATTCGCGAGCGTTTCACCGCGTAGAGTGTTTATGGAACGGTTGCCGCTCATTCGTGCTTTCGTGCTCACCGGAGCGGAGGAGGCGTGTCCCTTGGTGAACAAGGAAGTGGAGCACTTTAGCGAGTCAACAAAAAGTGAGCACTGCCAACTACTTTCACCTCTTTCCTGAGACTAAACAGCTGTGGCACGATTTTCTCCTTTTTTGAGGTACGTGATAGCACTTTCGCTTTTTTTAGTGGCGCGAACTCCATTGACTACAATGCAAACGCGTCGCCGTCCCTCACCGTCCCTCGCTTTTGGTGAGAACATAGCATTCGGCTTAACACTAGCCTGTGGTGGGGTCTTTTTCGGTCCCATAATAGCAAAAGTACACTCAATATGGTCCAAAATGTCTATCAAACACAAACCGCGTCCGCACTAAAAGAAAGGGGGTGACGAACTGGGACGCCGTGAGCGTGCGTCAGCTTCTCGTGGCCGCCACCGTGGTGCTGTTCGACCGCGTGGTTTGGTTCATCCGCCGAAAACTAGTTCGTCAGCAGAGACTAAATTCTCGCGAATTTAATGTTCGTGAGGCGAAAAGTTCGTGAGCTTAAGCACAGTCAGCCGAGGTATTACTGTATATATATATATATATATATATATATATATATATACATATATATATATATATATATATATATATATATATATATATATATATATATATATATATATATATATATATATATATATATATATATATATATATATATATATGTGTGTGTGTGTGTGTTTCTTGTCCGGACGAGAAAGTTTCTTGTCTTGTTATCCCGTTCCGTGTCATCACCAATCATATGAGTCAGGTGTGTATATTGACTTCTCATCGAACCCCTGAGACTGACACCGTATTCAAAGTTAAGAACCACTGTTATAGATGTAGACCAATAAAGAGGGAACAAAGTGTCATGGTCTATGTTCTGGTTTTGTTTATGGGTCATGTTTTCCTTGTGTGTCTGCTTTTGTCAATGTCTCGTCATAGTTAACCTCGTCCACCTGTGCTTGTTATCCCGTTGCCTTGTGTTGCCCAATCAGCTCCCCAAGCCTCTTGTGTCTTGCCCAGGTGTCTCTCGTCTCGTTATCATGCGCATTTAGTCCCCTTCTTTCTTTTCCCTCCCCCCACTCACTCACACAAACACACACACATACAAACTTACATGGTCTCCCAGGTGGGGAAGCGAACCCACGCCAACTGGCACCGAAGGCAAGCGACGGTTCCACTCCTCCACCTGGAGCCCAATTCTCTGCTTTCTTTCAGTCCTCGTCGAGTCATTGACACTGTCACACCCATGCCATGCCATGTTGTCCTGTTATCCTGTTGCCCCATTGCCCTCGTGTTTCTGGTTGCTTTAGTTTATGTTTTTTGGACCTTGTGAATTTCGTTATTTTTTGCCAATTACAATGTTTGCCTTTTTTTCTTAATTAAATCCTCTTTTTTTATTTTTTGACTACATCCCTGCCTTGCTTTCGTTGCTCCCTTCATTTGGGTCCTCCTCCTACGGCCTCATCCTGACACAAAGATGATGATTACAAGGGACCCATGACATAAAATTGATGGGACCAGGGTAATATTTTTTATGAAAACACCTTCCCGAACGTATTCCCCAACAATTGCAACACAGTGCAAAAAAAAAAATCTAGCTGATTATTTGACAAACTGCCAGTCACTGTTATCACTCTTATCAATTTGCAGTACAGTATGAAAGACTTACTCAATCCAAACATGTACCTTTGTTGATAAGTGGTAGCTACACCTTCCTTGGTTTTGGCATTTTTATAGCTAATTTGTCGCATTATTCTAACAAAATGAGTGGTGTAGATCAGAGAAGAAAAAGATAACATGACACAACAAGTGTAGTCCTTGTGGAGTAGTGAAAGGATTTGATTGGTTAAATTTTTACCCCCTCCCCTTGCATCCATCCCCACTTTGCAATTGTCATGTCACATCATCCCTTAGGTGATATGACCCCTGTGTGTACATTTATTGTAAGTCACTACAATAAAGGGAGTCAGCTGAAAAGTCTCAGGTCTACAGGGGCCGGAGACATCTGGAGAAGCAGTCAAAACACAATGGACTGCACCATTGTTTTTCAGCTCAAAACGGAACTTCTCAGCAGAAGAGAATGAAAGGGCCCTTAACTGCTGCTAAACATCGTTTCCGCCTTTAGTTGTCCGAAACAGGATGCAGTGGCAGGAACGTTACTTTCAGAGCCACTCCACTTTGCTCCAAACAGGCAGCCGCATTTTGCTCACATTTCATGTGAAAACTCTCAAGGGGTATTCGTAAAATTGTGAAGCGCAACTATGCCGCTGATCTTTCTGCTACTGCTTTTCATCACCAACTTTGGCGGATTGAATGGCATTGAACATGAAACAATGTGCACACCCAATGCCTGTTTCACTGTCCACATGGAGAAGGTGAGCTTTGACAAGGCCAGTCAGAGCTGCTTCCACAATGGAGGCTACCTGATGACAGTAAGAGACAAAGAAGAAGAAGACATTCTGCACTCTCTCCTGTCGTTGATCCAAAAGGACAAGCGGCAACAATTTTGGATTGGATTGAAGCTGCACAGAGGTGACTGCGTGTTGGCCGACAAGCCTCTCAGAGGCTTCAAGTGGATGTCTGGGGAGAAAGACTCGCACTACTCCAACTGGAATAAAGATCCTGTGGACACTTGCACAGAGCGATGCGTACGGGTTAGTTACAACCCCCCTGACGGCAATCAGCTAAAATGGACTGCTGGCGCTTGCAAAGGCCCTTCGCTTTATGTGTGCGAGTTTTACTTTCAAGGGATGTGCAATGCTCTGCACGTGTCGGGCTCGAGCCACATATCATACACGGCGCCTTTCTCTGCGGAGCCGCTTCAAAATCAGATGAAATCCTTGCCGCTCGGAACATATGCAGAAGTCACGTGCAGTGACCAGCAGTCACACTTATCTGTGTGCATCCGGAGGGATGACAAATATCAGTGGACTGTGCCAGGTCCATTTTGCCAAACGGAACACGGAACTTGTGCACGCAACAACGGCGGATGCGCACACATCTGCCAGCAGGACTGGGATCGGGTGAAATGTCTCTGTCACCATGGTCACGCTCTGGAGGACAACGGATTCTCGTGTAAGATACAAGATGTGTGCAGCGTGGACACATGTGAGTACGAGTGCGTCGTGGGAGAGTCGGGACACATCTGCAAGTGTCCCAACGGGTTCGAATTGGCAGTAAATCAGCGCAACTGTTCTGACGTGGATGAGTGCCAACAGTCGCACGCATGCGGCCATGTTTGCGTGAATACACCAGGCAGTTACATGTGTGCATGCCGGGATGGCTATGAAATGATCAACGGCAACTGCCATGATCTGGATGAATGTCTGCATTCCAAATGCACCCATAGCTGCTTAAACACTGCCGGTTCCTTCTCTTGCTACTGTAAAGAAGGCTATACTTTATTCAAGGACGGCTATTCATGCGTGGACGTCAACGAATGTGCTACTGAGCAGCGCTGTCACTTCAAATGTGTCAATACTGAAGGAAGTTTCATCTGTGTATGCCCAGAGGGCTTTCGTGTGCATGCCAATGGAGTAAATTGCACTCCAGATGTGACAGATGTAGCATTAAATGCGTCACTTGGTCACGAAACACAAGTAAACATGATTGAGATCGTATCCATGACGACAGCCGAGCCCCTGGGACCTCCCACTCCCGCGGATACGCTTCTCCCACAAATGGTGACCATCGCCGCAAGCAATGCATCCCTGCTTGCAAGTGCCATGGTGGTCAACTCCAGAGTGCTGATCTGCGTACTGGGCTCAGTCATCCCTTTGCTGCTTATAGTCGCCGTGACGTTAACAATTGCCATCGTGCGATGTCGGCGATCGCGCAAGGAAGCAAAGAAAAGTGCAACAGACAGTTATTGTTGGGTTTCCTCTGGTTTTGATCCGCGCTTGGAAAAACTCTATGAATCCATCTTGACTGATGACCTATGACCCGATGGAGAGGATTGCCTTCATTAGGGGTTTTTCCATCAATAGGCCCAGAACTTTGAGTTCTGGGTAAAGGAAGTTCTTGGTTGTAAAAATTCAGCAGGGAATTTAAAATTGTGTTTCCACAGCGTCTTCGAGTTCTCAGTACTGTAATTAATTCAAATGAGTTTGATTGAGTCCAGCCGATGTAAAAACAACGCCCCCAAATTTGACCAATCAGCCGTGGTCATTGCAGCCCGCCCCCTCAAAATTCCTGCCTGGCTCGGCAAGATAGTACTTGGGTGCCCACTGGGGAATTTAATTACCCTGGGAATTGTTGTTGGTGGAAAAACGCCCAAACTGAATTTTACCAAGGTAAACTGAAAAGTTCCCCAAAAGTTCCAGCAGTGTGTACAGTGTAATTTATCTTCAAGTGTATATATGTAATTTATGTTGATGTAATTCTACTTTTCAATTGTAAACACGCCAACCACGCAGCCCTTGTCTCGCTTGCTTTCCTCAGTGCTTTCACGCAAACACACACACCTGAATATTGCCTATAATTGGGTTATGAAAAGCCATGTAAATACGCCAAGAAAAAAAAACAAAAACAAAAAAACAAAACAGAATATGCCTCTTATTTGGATTTTTAAAAACTTAAAAATAAGACCTCTGGGTTACCCCTTTTTAGATCGGGTCCTAACATTTTGGAGTGGTGACTACTTTATTAGTATGGTAAGTGTCATAATGAATATAAATTATATTCATTGACTACAAATGCCATCTATTTGCATAATGATGTTGTCTATGTGTTGGGGTTTAGATCGGGATATGCACAGAGGAGTAACGGTCCGCTCACAAATGTTTCAGAAACCAGAATTTTAAACTGAATATTGACTGCATTTAAATGTGGTCAAGGTACACTGTAAAAAAATAAAATAAAATAAAATAAAATAAAATAAAATAAAATAAAATAAAATAAAATAAAATAAAATAAAAAAAGACTTGAAAAAAACCTGGTAAAGTTTTTTTCACTCACAAATTCTAAGTAAATTTTGCAAGGAGAGTATTGAGTACATTTTACTAATTTATTTAAAATAATTTACTCAAGTCAAGTTTATTTATATAGCCCTTATTCACACAATATTCACAAAGGGCTATCACTGGGGGGGGGGGGAGGGGGGGGGGGTGTAGCATGCACTTCACAAATATGGCACTTTACTGTACTTTAATTTATTTAATTCAATCTCCGGTGTAATAACCTTATTTATTGATCGATTGAATTTTTATTTTATTTTTCTTATTATTATTATTAATTCAATCTCTGGTGTAATAACCTTATTTATTGACTGATTTAGTTCTTATTTTTCATTTTATTATTATTATTATTGTTATTATTATTATTATTATTATTATTATTATTATTATTATTATTATTAATTCAATCTCTGGTGTAATAACCTTATTTATTGATTGATTGAATTCTTAATTTTCATTTTATTATTATTATTATTGTTATTAATTCAATCTATGGTGTAATAACCTTATTTATTGATTGATTGAATTATTTTTTATTTTCTTATCTGTTCTCATTGCTGCTGGACATGTAAATTTCCCAGAGGGAGCCATCCCAAAGGGATCAATAAAGTCAAGTCTAAGTCCAAGTCTAAGTCTGGTGCTCAAGCATTGAGGAATGAACTCATGACCTTCAGCTTGGGAGACAGCCACTCTACCACTTCAGCCATGCCGCTCTTGTTTGCCTGTGTGGCTGGTGTGTCCAAAATGAGACCAAAAATGAGGTGCAAGAATTCCACCTGACACCAGCAATATAATTTTGATTGGTCAGGGGTGCATTGTTCATGCCCAGCAGGAGTAGCTTGACTCAGGTGGTAGAGCAGCTGCCTCCTGAGCTGAGGGTCATGAGTTTGTTCCTCAATGCTTGAGTATTTTTATTTTTTTTAAATAAATTAGTAAAATGTACTCAATACTCTCCTTGTAAAATTTACTAGGACTTTCTTAGTGGGAAAAAAACTTTACTCAGATTTTTCCAGTATTTTTTTTTTACAGTAGATGACTGCACAATATTATGAGACCCACAGTTTAATGATAATCACAATAAGAATATCCGTCTATTTATGTCCACAATAGGGTGACATTCTTGCTGGAGCCTGTCTGAGTTGACTTTTCAGGCAAGAGGTGGGGCACATCCTGGACTGGTTGCCAGCCAATCACAGGTCACATACAAACAAAGAACCTCATATTCACATTAACACCAATGGTGCAACGTGTCCAAGCAAACATGAATGTTTTCAAAATGTGGGAGGAAGCCAGAGTAGATTACTCAAAGAAAACACAGAGAGAAATGCCGCACATCTATTGCTCTAGTTTATATTAATATTACTATTGGTAGTAGTCTTGTCTGATTAATTATGTGTGTAAAATAAGTCTGGGACAAAAACCATTTTATTTTTGTTCTGAAAGTAAATGTGTCACGTCTCCTGTGCTTGACATTGGAAAAACACAGTAGGCTACTTAAGTCTTTATCTGGTTTCCTTCCTGCCTTTGCTTTCCTTCCGCAATAGCCTGCAGAGTTGTGAGCTTTCCGGGAGCCAGCCAACATTTGAAGATGAGCTACAGCGCGGCAACATGGCCTGCTTGAATCTCCAGGTGCTTGTGACTCTTCTTTGGATGTCCTCTCTCAACACGTGCTTTTGTGTGGGGCATGCTGGCACCTGCAGGCCTTTCTGTATTGGGAGCAGCTGCTTGGTTATCAACCGAGACAAAGTGGATTTTACCACAGCAGAAGAAAGATGCCAGGCCAGAAAAGGAGCGCTAATGACACTTCAATCAGCACAAGATAAGAGACTACTTGATATTGTGACGAAAGAACTTGGCGGGAACTTTTGGCTTGGACTTTATTTACCAACTGATGCCTGCAGCAACCTCTCCGTTCACATGAGAGGCTATGAGTGGACCTCTGGCAAAGGGCACGGCCACTTTGTTCCCTCTTACATGGCCTGGAAAGATGGCGTTAGCGTCTGCTCTCCTAGCTGCGTCTCACTTTCAAAGGAGCAAAAGCTCAGCGAACGGCCCTGCTCAGATCAAATCGACGGATTCCTGTGCAGGACCTCCCACAAAGATGCATGCCAGGCACAAGAATTATCAGATGCAACCTTTTTCCCGAGTTCCAAGGGCTGCTCCGATGCCCCATGTGAGCAAGAATGCACCGCTGTCAAAGATGGCTTCAAATGCTCGTGTTTCCCGGGATATGCACCGGACAGCAAGGATCCCCGGAGGTGTCGAATCCACTGCGCACGGGAGACGTGCCCCGCCCTCTGCGAGAAAAACACGGACAGTGCTTGCTTCTGTCCTGAGGGCTTCATCTTAAATGACAACTTCTGCGAAGACATTAATGAGTGCACGATGAACGAATGTGAGCAAAAGTGCAAAAACACATTTGGAAGTTTTGTCTGTTCTTGTAAAGAAGGTTATGTGCTAAGACATCAGGTGCAATGTGTAAAAGCAGTTGGTGAACATTTGGTTATGACCACTCCTTCTGTCAGAGGTTATATTAAGCCTGACAATGACACTATGAAAGCTTCCTCTCTTTCCGCAGGCACTTTTATTTGGCTGTGGATTTTAGCTGCTTTGGCTGTGGTTGCCTTTATTTGTGTTGGAAGAATTTACCTGATTAAGCGCCAGAAGCGGAGAGAGCAAAATCCCAACCAAAGATCAAGTGCCCCAATAGAAACTACTTGATACATCATATCAGACATTTGATTTAAATAACGACTTTTTATTCACTGGGGTTCATTAAATGTAGTCATTATATAGCAAACCAAACTGTGTGTTTAAAATAAAATTGAACTATTTTTCCAGTGCATGCACAAATTTTGAATGTACTACATGTTTACAATGCTATACATTATATAACAAAGTACTTTGCTCCATCCTTCCTGTGTGGTTTGCATGCTCTGTCTGTACGTGCGTGGGCATTCTTTAGCTTCCTCCCACATTCCAAAAAGGTGCATTGAAGACTCGAAATTGTCCATAGGTGTGAATGTGAGTGTGTTTGGTTGTATGTCCTGCCATTGGCTCAGCTGCCATCCAGATCAGGATGTACCCAAAGTCAGCTGGGATAATCGCTTGCTTACTGGTGACCCTTGTCAGGATAAGTGGCATAGAAAATAGACAGAGACAGAGATGGGGTGCCATCAGCGATTTGGGAATTCTTATGCATGCTTACTCTTTGCAAAACACATTTGTTTTAGAAGGGACGAACTTTGAGTAAGTTACTGTAATGTTTATCCATAAAACAATGACTTACAATGTATATATTAGACAATACTATACCTCCATAATTTACGGGAATTTCAGATGCTGCTGTATCTGGCTATAATGCATGAGGTCCATCAATAAAACATCCGAACCTTCTTGGTGCCAAATGTGCAAGTGATTAATCACAGCAGGTGTAAAAATGTGCAGGTGTGGCACCGCACCACAAGGTGGCGCTTTCTTTTCTTTGTGTGTTAGTAGTTTTTCCTTTTGCCTTTTTTTTGTATTTGCCCGGATTTTTCCCTGAACGGTCTTTTTTTGTAATGCGCGGTGGCGTCGAGCCCGCTCCTTTTTTTTTGTTGTTAGTTTAAAATAAATGTTGCTAACGTAAGTTGCTCTCCCTTTTTTTGTGTTGCTGTCCCGCTTCGCCGTCCACGGCAAAATCAGCCTCCACACATTACACAGGACTATCAAGATGTCTAGATGAGACAAAAAAAAATGCATTGCAATCAATAGAAGAAACACCAAACGTTTAAAGACTGTCAGTAATGGTTATTTAAAGGTTAGTTGGAACTAAACCAAAAGAAGAACATTGAGAACGTTGTATTCTGGTTATGTGGATATTAGTGTCGCGTTCCCTAAATTAACGGTGAGGGAACGATATGCTTCAATAAACAATTACATTATTGTATTCCTAAATATTTTAAGCACAGTTGACATGTGCTTAAAATATTTAGAAATGATTGATATTGCAGTTCAAAAGTGAGTTTGATTCTTGCTCAAGGCAAAATCCTTTCTCTCACTTTAAGTTGATTTATTAACAACAACAAAAAATGTAATTGTACAATACTAATTTGTAAAAATAAGAGCTGTTTTGAAGTTTGTGGGGAAGGGAAGTAAAAAGAGTTTAAAGACACATTGAGAGAACGGTTAAGACACCAAATTTGTCAGCAACACGTAACGTCCCGAGATGTAAAAAAACACAAACAAAAAAACTTTCTGTTGCAATCATGGAGCGCCTGCCCATCCATCCATCCATCCATCCATCCATCCATCCATCCATCCATCCATCCATCCATCCATCCATCCATCCATCCATCCATCCATCCATCCATTTTCTTAACCCCCCATTCATCTCAAGGGTCATGGGAGTGCTGGAGCCTATCCCAGCTGGCTTTGGACAGTAGACGGTGTACACCCTGAACTGGTTGCCAGCCAATCGCAGCTAAACGTAACCTTCAGAAAATATTACGAACATTTCAAGACCGTTTTGGGCTCCAGAACCTCCCCAGCAGTGTATTACTGGTATTACGACACCACAGTATGTTTGGTAAGTTTGAAAATGTGTCAGATATACCAAGATCATCAACCTTCCTGTCGTGCTCAGGTCAAAACGTATCGATTTACAACTTATAACACTTGTGTTTTATTAAATGCTTCAAGGCCTCATTATGACCTCCATGCCGTGCACTTGATTACAGTATAAATATGATCAACACCAGGTATGGTACAGGGAATTTTTATTTCCTAGTGCAAGCTTGACGGATATGTATGAGGAGTGCTACTTTGTAAGAAAATAACCAATTTTTGTGATTTTTGTTATTTAATTCTAAAGATATTATCTTTCTTTTTCCAGTAAAAGCAGCTGTGATACTCAGCACGAGTATGTTCAATATAAAAGTTGCTTCAACTGAATTTAGCCAAACAATAACCAACAAAATACTATAGTTCATCCTTAATATGTTTCATGTGCAAAGATGATAAATACAGCACTGGATTTTGCGCCTGCCAATAGGTCGCTTGCACATGTCGTCACTTCCGCCTCGGATTTCTCGTAGTCGCCATGCTGGGTGGCCTCCATTTACGTAGCGGTTCGGTCTAACACGTATCTATCACGTTTGTTTTCTGCGTTTAAAATGGTACATTGTTGCTGTATCGTTGGCTGTTCGAACAAAGCCAAGGGGGAAAATGGTCGGTCTTTTTTCCGAATTCCGAAAATAATTCGGAACCAGGGCCTGGAGACAGAGGAGTGCGGACTCCGGAGGGAAGTCGTTACTTTGGGCTCGTGTGTGCAGCGATCACTTTGTGAGCGGTAAGCTTGTTTACCTTTATTTAATGCATGAGGATTAATAACGTTTCGACCGCCCATATATGGGCAAGTTGCTTATGTTTTGGATTCATGAGCAAGCAAGTTCGGTAGTACAAGCTGGCTAGCGGACGTTAGCCGAAAGCTAACATCGAACATTTTCACCCAAGTAGTGCCAGTGCAAAGTGTTTACTGCTGAAATTGGATTGATTAGTCTTGGGCTTTTAATGCCGATAACATGTTTTTTGGTGGCAAAATGTAAACTTGGAAAAAAAAGAGACAGAAGGGGCTGATGCAAGAAAACAGACCCCCGGGGGTGATGCAAGAAAACAGAGCCCCGGTAGCCTCCACATCATGCTAAAGAACTTATTCACGGCCACTCTACTGCGGTAAAATAACCAGTCTTTCCATATTTTATTTGTTTATTTTAACAGGTCGCCCTGCGCCCGTTTTTCTGTCCAATCATCCCGACTGGGCTCCAACATTAAAGTTGGGTCCCAAGTTACAACATCTATGTCTCAGCCCAGTCGGTGCCAAGATATGAACGTGCACAGGAGAGACAAGCAAAGAAAAGACGACTCGAAGTGGCAGAGTTTGTTGCAGTTATGCAGCCAGATGGCTCCAGTAACCTGTACCCTCAAGTACTGCTGACATCATTGACTCTGGTATGCCACTCAGAATTCATTACATGATATATTGTATGCATGAGTGAATGTATGTGTTTTTGTTTGTGTGTGTACACGCACCTTATATTTTAGAGACATTTGGAAGTGTTTATAGAAATAAGTATTTGCCTGTAGCAATGTTCATACATTAAAAAATGCAACAAAATGTGTACATTTCTTTTACACTGACAAAAAAACTATACTACTTTACTATATTAAACCTATTACTGGTACTGTATTTTTTTGTGATTTTTTTTTTTCTTTATTTTTTTCTTTAGGGATCTCATGCCACACCGACTTGATTGCCAATGACATGATGGTAACGAAGGCGAGCATCAAAGCATTGGAGGAGGACAACATGCGACTGTTTGTTTGGCGCTAATAAAGGCAGCGTTTATACAAATTCTATTGTTGGGTTTGTTTACAAAGCTATACATAATACAAATGACAGGATTTGACTCAATGTGCAATATGGTCCCTCTTAAAGTAATGGCATAAATCTCTATTATTTCTAAAAGCACAAAAAATGAAGTGAATAATGATTAGATGTAGTAATTTCAGGGTTAAAAATTTAACTGTTAATTAATGTAGTTTATTTTAGCACAGGTGCCTACCATCCTGAGATGACGGTATGATGTAATGTTGATGGGGTACGCAATGACTTTCATTATGCTATGTACAGAGGAAAAAGTTGCTCTCTTTTAAATTTGTTTAATGTAAGACAAGTACCAGTACTGTGTTACAGTTTTCCCAATAATCCTTGTTTCACACTTGTCACAAAACCACTGTCCTTTTGGCAGTCTAGATTGGCACACTTCAAGTGATATCATTTGATTTTACAATCTGCTGCAGCACAAAAAACTACTTTATTCCTCATCTTTGAAGTACATGAGCAAGTGGTAGGTGACAGCGGCTGAGCAGGAACACTGGAAGTCCACTGCTGATCTAGTAAATGCTCTCCCGAGCAGTTCAGGTAAGGAGGGGATTTTGGGGAAAAAAAACTCTGGCTTTTCCAGCTGGCCAAAACGAGCGATCTGGGTGGACTCGCTCAATCACACTTTGTCCACACCACAAAGTCGCAGAAGTCCGTCCAGTTAAACTCATCTGTGCCTGAATCTGAAAATATTACAAACATTGTAATGAAAATATGAAACATAGAATTAAATAAGAAACTACAAAAAGTAAAGCCATACATACCTGGTAATAATATTGGTGTTGTCGTGACAAGTGATGGGAATTGTTGCCATCTGGCACCAGACAGAAATTGGGTGTTGTGACAGCCTCCTTAACCGTGAGATCATAAGAAAAGCTGTCAGTATGCTCAGTAGTTACCATGAACACGTTTTATTGTACTGGAAACTGAAACTAAAAATACGTCCTCTGAGAGTGGTTAACCTTAACCATTTAGAATAAGTCGATTAAGTAACATGTAACTAGTGAAAGGGTAGCATTAAATTTAATTAAGCCACGGGGAGGCTGTGCATAGTTACTTTTTATTCTTATACGCTCTGCCATATTTGTCTGTTATAAAATTGTTAGAAAAACCACATCAGGTAAACCTAGCTGTGCATGTAAACACAATGATAACAGGAAGCCTGAGAACAAATCAACATTTTTGTGTGCAGAATTACCAACACCATGTGGTTTACTTACGTGCAACAGCAACAGTTTCTTCTGATGCGATGTTAAAGTTTACACTCTGTATCCACCCGCTTACAAAATAATTGTAAGCCTCCAGGGATTTGTTGGCGTGTTATGGAGCATGTTGTCAACACGAGGTAGGGAAAGATGTCCAGAGATGTCACATTTGGCCAGCAAGCTTTCTCCGTCAAAAAAAAAAATCACCCTTGGTCAGGACGTAATTAGGATCAATCCCGCCACACAGAGACACCTTCTGCCTGTATCGTTGTTTTTGATCTTCCGGTAAATCGTGAAAATACTGCGAAAATTACATCAGGTTGATAAGCTCTACCGTGTAACTCGCGAGTGTACCTTGTGAACCGGCGGACACCCAATATGGCGCCCGAAGGAAAAACTCCCATGATGCATTACGATGTGCAAGCGACCTATAAGCAGAAAATGTGCCCAAATTTGACCATTATTCATTCCATTATTATTATTATTATTATTATTATTATTATTATTATTATTATCATCATCATTATTATTATTATTATTATAGCATATTGTCCCTGCTATTTGAAGAACATGTCACGCCGCCACGCTGGTCATGCTTTTATTTTTGCACTCAGGTTTCCGGTTTACTTTGAAGTCATTAACCACCCTCTCACCTCAGGTCACTTGCCTTTCCCCTGCACAGTAATCACCGGTCCACGCCCATGATGGTTTCCACCTGCTCCCAATCAACCCGGACATAAAAGCCACCTGCATTCTCCCCTCCGTTGCCGAAGTGTCACATCTCAGTGCATGGAAGCGTCCTCACAGTCCTTGTTTCACAGCCCTTGTTCGATGTCTAGCCTTGCTTTGTCTTGCGCCCTTAGTTTGCCCCTTGTTTTCCTCCCTAGCGGAGCGCTTTTAGTTGTTCCTGTTTTTGAGTGCCCTTGTTTTTTCTCCAGTTTGGAGCTCTTTCTGTTCTGCCTTTTTTCCCTCCTTGAGAGGTGTTTTTTGTTCAATTGGATTAAAGCTGCAGCCTTGTTGGCCAACTTACACTCTGCGTCTGAGTCCTACCTCCTCGCTTCGTGTCAGTACACTTCGGCCAGCATGGACCCAGCGGAGAAGTTGGAGGCTGCACTTCGACGACAGGCCGTCCGCCTGTCGCAGACGGAGGAGGTCCAGCAGGCGATGGCCACCCGCATGGGAGAGCTCGTTGGACAGGTGCAGGAGCTAATGAGCCACCTGCGACCCTCCACGCCGGCCATCACGAATCCAGAGACAGCAGAACCACCGATCCCGACTCCAGCCTTGACCGGGGCTGGATTGAGACTGGCTCCCCCGGAGCGATACTCGGGAGACCAAGGACAATGTCAGGCATTCCTAACCGAATGCGACTTACATTTTGAACTTTCGCCACAGGCTTTCCCCACTGACCGTTCCCGTGTGGCCTTCATGATTTCACATCTGACTGGAAGAGCCAGAGACTGGGCCACCACGGAATGGGCAAGGCACTCCCCGACTTGCTCAACCGCAGCCGGGTTTAGCAGGGCACTTCGTCTCGTGTTCGATCCAACTAACATGGATCGGGAAAAGACTCGAGAGCTTAGTAACCTCAGACAGGGCAGAGAATCGGTGAATGACTACGCAATCCGATTCCGATCTCTAGCGGCCAGGAGTGGCTGGAATGACACAGCTCTTTTTGACCACTTTTTAAAGGGGCTTTCCACAACTATGCAAGAACTCCTATTGCCCGTAGACTTACCTGGCGATCTGGACTCATTGATCTCATTGGCCATTCGCACCGATCATCGACGGCGAGATCTTTTGCAGACATCAACAAGGACACGGTTCCGGATTCTTCCGGCATCCGGAAGCAAGAGGCCCTCCGCGAGGTGTCCTTCCCCAGTCACCCACCGCGGGAAGGCCCAGCGAGAGTGACGAGGAGCCGATGCAGCTGGACCGCGCCCGATTGTCTCACCACGAACGCCAGCGACGTCGTCAAGAGGGGCGATGCTACTACTGTGGAGAACAAGGCCATCTGGTGGTAGCTTGTCCCACCAAGAGAGGCTCTCCGGTGAGTACCGCGACTCACCAGCAAGGCAAAAACCGAAAACTCACGCAAGTCACGATTTCCTGCAATACCACTCCCACAGACCTACTAGCTCTCATTGACTCTGGAGCGGACGAGAGCCTCATGGATTGGGGTCTGGTGAAGAAATTGCAGGCCGGCACGGAACCACTTACTACCCACATGAGGGCCAGGGCGCTCAATGGCAAAGACCTATTCCTCATCACGCACGTCACAGAACCACTCGAGATCCACATTGGGCAGCACAGAGAACTCCTTCGCTTCCATGTCTTCCGGTCCCCATCACACACACTGGTCCTGGGTCATCCCTGGTTGCAGTTGCACAACCCCCGCATCGACTGGCGATCGGGGCGAGTCCTGGACTGGGGAGATGATTGTGACCACCATGGGGTGGAGCGGCCAGCGGCAGAGACACCTCCCGCTGCCATCCGACAGGTGTCTCTCGTAAATGACCAGGATTACCCGGACCTGAACACCGTTCCCTCCTGCTATCATCCGCTCAGGGAGGTGTTCAGCAAGACCAAGGCCATGTCACTTCCCCCACATCGATCCTATGACTGTGCGATCGAGTTGATTCCTGGATCTACCATCCCCAAGGGGAGATTGTACTCTGTGTCGGGTCCCGAACGCAAGGCCCTAAACGAGTACATAGACACTTCCTTGAAAGCAGGACTTATCCGGCCATCGTCATCGCCAGCTGGAGCCGGATTTTTCTTTGTGGGCAAGAAGGATGGCTCATTACGCCCTTGCATTGACTACAGTCCTCTGAATGAAATCACAGTCAAGAATCGTTATCCCCTGCCTTTGATGTCTTCAGTATTCGACCAGCTCCAGCAAGCCAAGATATTCACCAAACTGGATCTCCGCAACGCTTATCACCTTGTCCGTATTCGTGCAGGGGATGAGTGGAAGACTGGCTTCAATACTCCCCGAGGCCACTACGAATACTTAGTAATGCCTTTTGGACTCACTAATGCACCAGCGGTTTTCCAGGCCATGATTAATGATGTACTCAAGGACTTCCTCGACCAGTTCGTGTATGTGTATCTGGACGACATATTGATCTACTCACCGGATTTGAAAACCCACCAGCACCATGTCACCCAGGTCCTGAAACGCTTGCTAGAAAACAAGCTCTTTGTAAAGGCTGAAAAGAGCCTTTTTCATGCGGACACCGTCTTGTTTCTGGGATTCATCGTATCTCCGGGCAGAGTCGAGATGGAGCTGGAGAAGGTCAGCGCGGTCCGGGACTGGCCCACACCGGAATCCAGAAAAAAGGTGCAACAATTCCTAGGCTTCGCCAACTTTTACCGTCGCTTCATCCGCAACTTCAGCTCCATCGCTGCTCCACTCCATGCCTTGACCTCGCCACAGCAACGCTTCACCTGGACCCCGGAAGCCAACACTGCCTTCAAGGAACTCAAGAAAAGATTCACAGAGGCCCCGATACTCAGAGTTCCTGATCCTACCCGCCAGTTCGTGGTCGAGGTGGATGCCTCCAATCTGGGTATCGGGGCCGTCCTATCCCAAAGGAGCCAGGAAGATGGGAAGGTGCACCCCTGTGCATTTTTGTCCAGAAAGCTCTCCAAGGCTGAGCGCAATTACAGCGTGGGAGACCGAGAATTGCTGGCTGTCAAGGTCGCCTTGGAAGAATGGAGGCACTGGCTGGAGGGCGCGGAACACCCCTTCATCATCTGGACAGACCACCGCAACCTGGAATACCTACGTCACGCCAAAAGACTGAACCCACGACAGGCCAGATGGTCATTGTTTTTTAACAGGTTTTCGTTTTCTCTAACTTACAGACCCGGAAGCAAGAACGTCAAAGCAGATGCTCTGTCCCGAATCCATGACCCGGAAACCACAACAGCCGAACCTGAACCCATCCTGCCTAGGGACTGCATTGTCGGAACCATGTCCTGGCAGGTTGAAGAGGATGTCAAGGAGGCTCTCCAAGACACGATCGCTCCAAAAGAGTGTCCACCACGACGGCTCTACGTCCCGGAGGGTCTACGAGCACAGGTGATCAATTGGGCACACACCTCTCGTCTTTCTTGCCACCCAGGTACTCGCAGGACCCTGTACGTCGTCGCCCGGAGATTTTGGTGGCCTTCAATGGAGACCTCGGTACGTGATTATGTCAAGGCCTGCCCAGTCTGCGCCCGGAATAAATCATCAAATCAACCCCGGATGGGTCTCCTCCAACCAATGCCGATCCCCTCAAGGCCCTGGGCGGAGATTTCTATGGACTTTGTGACTGGACTTCCCACTTCGCATGGTAAAACCACAATACTCACTGTTGTCGACCGCTTTTCTAAGATGGCCCGCTTTATCCCATTACCTAAGCTTCCCTCAGCCAAAAGAACCGCCGAAGTCATGATCGACCAGGTGTTCAGGATCCATGGATTCCCGCGGCACATAGTGTCGACCACGGTCCCCAGTTTGTTTCTCGTTTTTGGAGGGAGTTCTGCAGAGCCATAGGGGCTAAGGCGAACTTGACCTCAGGCTACCACCCAGAGGCCAATGGACAGGCCGAGAGGCTCAACCAACAGCTGGAGACCGGACTACGATGCTTGGTCTCCCAAAATCCGTCCTCCTGGAGCAAGAACTTGGTCTGGGTTGAACTGGCGCATAACTCTTTACCTACTTCTGCCACAGGAATCACGCCTTTCAAATGTGTGCACGGATACGATCCGCCGTACTTCGCGGACCTGGAGGAGGAAGCCTCAGTTCCTTCGGTCCTCGCCATGACCCGCCGATGTCGCCGAATCTGGTCAGCAGCTCGACTGGCCCTTCAACGTCAAGGCGACAGAATGAAAAGAGCTGCTGACCGGAAGAGGAGGCCCGCGCCACAGTACCAGCCAGGTCAAAGAGTCTGGCTGTCCACAAAGAACCTACACCTCAAGGTACCATGTCCAAAGTTGGCCCCAAGATTTGTGGGCCCGTTTCCCATTGCCAAGTCCATAGGTGCTGCCGCCGTGCGCCTTCGCCTGCCTCGGTCCCTCCGCACCCACCCCACCTTCCACGTGAGCCAGGTCAAGCCGGTCCAGGACAGTTCCCTGGTCCCGCCCGAGCCTGCACCGCCCCCTCCGGAGATGGTGGAGGGGGGTCCGGTTTACAAGGTCAGGAAGTTGTTGGATGTCAGAAAGCGGGGCCGGGGACGTCAGTATCTGGTGGACTGGGAGGGATACGGGCCGGAGGAGAGGCAGTGGGTGCCCTCCCGTTTCATCGTGGACCCCTCCCTCATAGACGAGTTTCATGAGGAACATCCTGACTTGCCTGGGCCGTCAGGAGCCGGCCGTTGAGGGGGGGGTACTGTCACACCGCCACGCTGGTCATGCTTTTATTTTTGCACTCAGGTTTCCGGTTTACTTTGAAGTCATTAACCACCCTCTCACCTCAGGTCACTTGCCTTTCCCCTGCACAGTAATCACCGGTCCACGCCCATGATGGTTTCCACCTGCTCCCAATCAACCCGGACATAAAAGCCACCTGCATTCTCCCCTCCGTTGCCGAAGTGTCACATCTCAGTGCATGGAAGCGTCCTCACAGTCCTTGTTTCACAGCCCTTGTTCGATGTCTAGCCTTGCTTTGTCTTGCGCCCTTAGTTTGCCCCTTGTTTTCCTCCCTAGTGGAGCGCTTTTAGTTGTTCCTGTTTTTGAGTGCCCTTGTTTTTTCTCCAGTTTGGAGCTCTTTCTGTTCTGCCTTTTTTCCCTCCTTGAGAGGTGTTTTTTGTTCAATTGGATTAAAGCTGCAGCCTTGTTGGCCAACTTACACTCTGCGTCTGAGTCCTACCTCCTCGCTTCGTGTCAGAACACTTACGTCCATTTTTACATTTTTATGTTTTTGGGATACACCTGAATCCAGACATCACAAAAACAACTTTAGTTCAAACAATGATAAGCAATATTTATTGAGAAATATCGCAAATATCCTTGCTGAGGCTACTTTGATGAAAAAGTTTAAAACTTGTCTTCGGAATCACAAAAAAATTCAGAAGTTTTTTTTTTTTTTTTTTTTTTTTTTTTAAAAGGAAGACAATAAAACATTCAAAAAGTAACTCTAAAATGTCCAAAAACTAAAGAAGAAATAATGAAAATTACCATAAATTGTAGGGCTGGGAATATTTGACTGTTTCACGATTCGATTCGATTACAATTTTTGTGTCTACGATTCGATTCAGAATCGATTCTCGATTCGACCGATTTTCGATTCAAAATGATTTGATTGACAAATGATTTCTGCTTCAATTTACAGATACGCACAACATTGTCATGATGTACTCCAGTCTGCTTTGAAAGACAAAATGACAAATAGAGACATTAAAGTGTCTTCTTTTTTTTTTTTTTAAACATTTATAAATTTTGTATTGTAAGTGCCTTTTTCCACAAAAACAGCATTTGGGCTACAATTGCCTTTTCCCCTTCTTCTTCATTTCTAATTTAAATAAAATCTATTTTTTCATAGTAAAATAAATAAATAAATAAACAGAAAGAAAGAAATATAGGCATAAAATGTCCAATGTTGCCCTGCGATTGGTTGGCAACCAGTCCAGGGTGTCCCCCGCCTACTGCCCAGAGCCAGCTGAGATAGGCGCCAGCAGCCCCCGCGGCTGCGATTGGTTGGCAACCAGTCCAGGGTGTCCCCCGCCTACTGCCCAGAGCCAGCTGAGATAGGCGCCAGAAGCCCCCGCGACCCTTGTGAGGAATAAGCGGTCAAGAAAATGGATGGATGGATGGAATGTCCAATGTCCCAAAAAGGAAGAAGAGAGGCCGAGAACTACCATGTCCATAAAATTGCCAAAAAAAATCTAAAATTTGACCAAAAAAAGGAAGAAAAGTCAGAAAAGTATGAAAAATTAGGTATAAAAAATTACTAACATAAATAATAAAATAAATAATAATAATAATAATAATAATCCAAAAATGGAAGATGGAATGTATGGAATAAAAGGAATCTTAAAGCATTGGATGCTGCAGTACAGCTCTATTCTATGGCTCTCAGTACATCAGACTAACGCATAATTTCATTCATCATAATCTTCTAATGTTTTGCAGCTCCAGACAGATTTTTGGTTATTTATCTGGCCTAAAATGGCTCTTTTGACAGTAAAGGTCGCTGACCCCTGGGTTAAAGCATCCGTCTTATAAGGTCATGCACGGCTGCCGTGTGGAGTTTGGATGTTCTCCCTGTGCTAGCGTTGGTGTTTTCGGGCTTCTGATCATCAACACACGCACACACCAACACACACCCAAACAGGCACACATTCCAAAGCTATGCATGTCCTTGGGTGTGAATGTGAGTCCGAATGGTTGGCTGGCAACCACTCGAGGATCTACCCTGCATCTTGCCCCAAGTCAGCTAGAATAGGCCCCAGTCAGTCCCTGATGAGGATAAGCGATATAGAAAATGAATGGCTGGATGTTGCTGTAACAAAGCACTTTACAGGACACCAGCCTGGAAAAAGCCTCATCAGCTGCCACTGGATGTCACTGTCTGTCACAGAGCGCCATCTACTGTTTCTTCAAGTGATCCTCTACTATCTCCACATTTTCGCAAAGCACACGAATGTGAACACGCTATTAAATGTGTAGAATGAATATAGTACTGTAGTACTAGGTATATTTTATAGTACTATAAAAAAAATCTAGTATTTTAGCATGTCTCCTTAAACACAAATATCTGTGTTTTTATTGGAAGGTTTAGGTCAACGATGGGCAACATAAATGATGGAAGGAGTCACCATTTTTCATTTGTGCTCTTCTGGGACCACATAGGACCCCACATAACCACTTCCTAAGCAGATGCAAGGCTGAAAATATGTTTTTCTTCTTTGCGGAGCAGTTTTGAGAATCAATGACTTCATTTGAAGAGCACATTTTTAACTTTGTGGAGCATTTCTTTTTGGTTAATCCCAGGCAACTGAAGCTAAGGTTTTATGAAAATATCCATCCATCCATTTTCTTGACCGCTTATTCCTCACAAGGGTCGCGGGGGGTGCTGGCGCCTATCTCAGCTGGCTCTGGGCAGTAGGCGGGGGACACCCTGGACTGGTTGCCAGCCAATCGCAGGGCACACAGAGACGAACAACCCTCCACACTCACAAACACACCTAGGGACAATTTGGAGCACCCAATTAACCTGCCATGCATGTCTTTGGAATGTGGGAGGAGACCGGAGTACCCGGAGAAGACCTACGCGGCCACGGGGAGAACATGCAAACTCCACCCAGGAAGGCCGGAGCCTGGACTTGAACCGGAGTCCTCAGAACTGGGAGGCGGACGTGCTAACCACTCGATCACCGTGCCGCTTTATGAAAATATGATGAACCAAAAAAAAAAAAAAAAAATTGGTTTTCTTTTTAATAAAATCAACAGTTTTTGTCTCAAGTTCACAATGTGTATAGCAGCAAACTTCGTTTTCTTGTCTAGAAGTAAAGCTACACTGATTTTAAAAAGGCTTTGGTTTAATGTCATTTTGTAAAATAAGATTTGTTTAAAATTATTTATTTTGCTGTACATGGGGCTATAAAGAAGGGTAGGGTGGGGTGGGTGGCGTTAGTGTCCAGATAACTTTTGTATAGTTATACATTTGTATCCATATATCCATCCATTTATTACTACTTATCATTATCAGGGAAGCCCAGACGTCCCTCTCTTGTCTGTCATCATTAGACAGCACAAACTAATAGACATACTCACAACAAAGCATGTAAGAGCACCAACTATTTACAAGGAGTGCTGCAAAGTGTTGGGAAGTGTGTGGCCTCACAATCAATATATGTATGTTAAGCAGCAGTTAAGAACAAAGAGCAAACAGGGTTAAATGTATCTCATGCATATGACCCAGAGAGAGTGTGATTGTGTTCTGCGTAATAAATGTAGAGGAAACTTTGAACAGCACCCAGAACTGCCTTTATCCAGTTTCCTAAACCAGATAAGACCATATTTAAACACTAACCCCAGCTTGTAATCAATGACCCAACTTCACCACCAGCATACGTAACAACTCAAGGCCATAGATCAATGGACAGAAATCCAAAAAATAGGGAAATCATGACCAAAGGAAACTGTAACACAGTGCCTTGCTTTTCAGTACGGATTAATTGAGCGGTCACTCAACGAGATCATATTAGTCCCAAAATTGGGACATTTTCAATGAATTAGTTACATGTGCAATATTAGTATATTTCATTTTTTGCGTTTAACCCCCATATTTATGATGAATTGATCAAATATAATATTTGGTATATCAAGTAGACATTGGCCAATACTAGACAGTATTTATATTATATGTTCTTATATGTAGGCCTACTGGCGTGAGATCATGCAAAGCGCTATGATGAAGTGAGAACTTGGCTGGGTGAATGCATTTATTTGAATTTGGTCATCTAACAGGAAATGTTCACTTTTAAATATATAAAAAACAAACAAACACAAACAAACAAACAAACAAACAAAACATAACACAAATTGTTTGATCAAATAAATAGCAGAAGCAGTAGCAGAACAAATTATAATGTTTTTCTCCCCGTTTTTATTATTATCATGTAAACGACTTTAACGTTTGCAACGAACAATAAAAGAGCAATCTGCATTTACCATTGACGTTGAAAAAAGGAAGACCATATAACGCTAGGGGGATACATGAAAAACGGTACACAAGTGCATGATGAAATCGTCCATATTTTTGCCCTAATTTGGGTTTTACAGGCAATAAACCTCCGCTGAAAAATGTCAATACTTTTACGTTTAAATATGTAATGAGCAGATGGTGGCTCAGAAAATAAAAAATAAACAAAAAACAAATGTATATTAAAAAATATAGACGATTCCCCCAAATAAATGTGACGCAACAGGACAATTTGTGGCAAACTGTTCCTGCAAGAAAAATTAATGGTTATATTATAACAAACACAGAAGACGGACGTGACGCATCTATCTTTGGCCAATCAGAAAGTAGGCGTCTACTCACAGAAGCGTATCATTGGGTTGAAGTTTGTTCGCCCCCTTGTTGCTCATATAAATAATAACAACCGCAAAATAGGTTAGCATGTGCCTGCAATTCACGTTGCCACCCCAGCCGCTCTGTGCTTAAACCGAGAAACGACTGACACCACGCCACGACGGCAGCATGTCGGTCGACAGTGTGTTCCGGACCCGCTCGCTCGGCGTGGCCGCCGAGGGTCTTCCTGATCAGTACGCGGACGGCAAAGCAGCTAAAGTCTGGCAGCTCTACATTGGCAACACGCAGAGCAGGACGCAGGAGTACAAAAGCTGGGTGGTGTCACTGCTGAGAAAACACGGGGTCCGGAGGGTGCTGGATGTAGCCTGCGGAACTGGGTAAAGTCACACCGAGGAGGCACGAATGGCTTGCTGAAACTGACACTCCAATCTACATTTGGACCTTTATTCATAAGCAAAGCGGACATACCTCACCAATACATTTTGAGTGATCCAGTATTTTATGACTACAGTTTATTTTCTAGATCGGCATTGATTGTATTCAAATTGGACAGGTTTTAGAAAAACTGGAACGTGAAAATACTGTGCGAGCAATAAACATGCATTCTCAATAGACAATCACGAACTAAGATGCGATGGTTGGAAAACCTACAAGATTAAACGTGCCAGTTCAAATAGTCTGCTAATGAGGGGCTTGTGGAGGGTGCATTTGAACCCATTGAACCGGCCAACTGAGGATAAAATCTGGTTGAGGATGGAGAATAATGAAAGTGCAGAGTTGCACCACCCGTTTGTTTAGTTCCCGTCTCTTTGTGGCAGTAGAGGTGTAAGCAACGTGGCAAATAATCACTTCTAGGTGACTGACACTTGTAAAGGAAATCACTTTAGTGGGTGATGAATAGTGTTGTTCCGATACCGTTTTTTGGCTCCCGATACCGATACTCAGGTTTGCCGTATCCGATACTATGCCGATACTTAACTCTTTGACTGCCAATGACGTTTCATGATGATTAGTAAAATTCCAATGAATGGAATGCGATATTTCATTTCGTAGCCACATTGTATATGTAGTAAAGGAAAACAATATTCTTTTTGCCTTGAAAGATGAGTTAAAATGCTCAAAAGCGGCTGGAACTGTGGATTTTTTTGTTTTGTTTTTATAACGCCTGGCAGTCAAAGAGTTTTAAGGTGTTTTTTCCTCAACATGAAAAAGCTCTCCTGCCATTGGTTTAGAGCATTCAAGGGCTAATAGGATATCTTAGATCGGCATGCAGTGAACATGTCACATATCAGTGAATGTCGTGCATGAGCAAGACACAAGATGCTGCATCCAAAATCCTATATTAGCGTTGGAATTAATGGTATCGGCATGTTACTTGTGAGTAGTCACCGATACAGATACCACTGTTTTAATGCAGTATCGACACCTCTGCCGATACCAGTATCGGTATCGGAACAACACTCGTGATGAACTGGCCTGGAACAGCTGCAGTTAGTGTGACTGGTTCACATTTGTGTCATTTACCTCTTGTGATAGTGTATCAGCTGAGACAAGGCCACAAGTTCACACCAATTGCTCTACATTAGCCTATTTTTCCACTAGAGTTCTGGTGACTATGGCAGCCCCATTTGCACAAAATGTATTGCAGAGTGGGATTTTGGCCATTTTTTCCCACTCCATATTTTCTCATGGTCCATCATGATGGATCATGGGTGGGCTAAATTAGTTCAGGAGGCTCAAATGTGTATTACGGTTTAGCCCTTTGTCTATTACCGTTTAGCCATCTACACATTTGGTCAAGGCTTTCTACAGATGAAATGTAGACAGTGGGAAAGCTTTGTACCACATTTATTTTTTTTCATAATATTAATTTAATAACAACGTATTCACTTAGCAATGTTTTGTACCAAAATATGCAAAAGAGCTTGTTATTCACATATACTGGCTCACCAGGAAATACATATGGACCACCTCCAAGTTCTGTTTCTTCCTAAAATGTCGTGTCAGGTTTAGTTGCATGATCTGTACTGTGACTGCCTTGGCAATTGTTTTGCCACTTTAAAAATCTTGGTGGGCATCCACGGCAATCACGGCCTGTCACGTTTGGCCATTCTGTGACCCTGTTGTCTCATGACCTTCCCATTTGGTCCATGGTGCCGGACACAGGGCTGCCATTTTGTAAAATGACAATATCAGCCATGGTTTTTATTTGCTTTTCCGAACAACATCAATTTGGTCATAGACTGTCACACAGTCATTATTACACATTTTTGTCTGATTACTTGTTTCTAGAAGGAGGTCAGCACTGCACATCTTCATGGCTTTGCATAAGCAAAGTTAAACATTCTTAAATTTGTTATCTCACAGCAAAGTAGTTTGTTTATCTAATAGGGGTGTGAATTGCCTAGTATCTGACGATTCGATTCGTATCACGATTCACAGGTCACGATTCGATTCGATACCGATTAATCCCGATACGAATTTATAAGTCGATTGTTGCGATTTTTTTTCATTCAAATTTAGAAAATACTAATCAGTAAGCTTGTAGAGTGTAAGATTTATATGAAAATGTATTATTTATTTATCTGAAATTTCAGTCTTATAGAGGTTGTAATCTGTTTCATGTTTGAACAGCATTAAAATAAAATATTAAGGCTTAATGTTCCGTTCATATAACATTCTTCCATGCTCAAGGTGTGAATCCTAACCCGAAGTCAGACGTTTTGTTGAATATTTTTCCATTAAAAATGGAAGTTTAAAAATGGATTCACACACACACACACACACACACACACACACAAAAGAAAAGGCAATGATGATAAGACGTTGAATCGGTAAGACTACCGAATGAACAATTCTGAGCTCTTAAAAAAAAACAAAACAAAAAAACGATTTTTTTTTTATTGAATCGATTCGAGAATCGCGCGATGTAGTATCGCGATATATCGCAGAATCGATTTTTTTAACACCCCTATTATCTAATATTTGCTTTGAAATTAGTATGCTTCTCAGTCAACAAACATGTTTTGCCTGTTGCATAGCCATGTAGGGGCGATGTAAACGTGATCAGAGTGGAATGGTGTTACAACTGGCTTCACTGTTTTTAGCACCGCTAAAGAAGCCCAAAATGTTTTCTGTCACATATAACTCAATGGCTCATCTACAGAGATAATAAATTCTTGAAAGATTTGAAATTGTCAATAGGTGTGAATGTGCCTCCCTGGTGACCAGCTCAGAGTCGAGGCTGGGAGTGGCTTGCAGCTCAACTTGCACTGTAGATGGTAGATGAATAGCTCTCCACCCTCGGATCAATATTATTTGTTTCCAGTCAAGCAGCGTTAACACAAATTAGATTATATAATTTGTTGTCTGATTTTCACAGAACATTCCCCTTGCCATAATTAGTTGCTGTTAATCATTGCAGTGCGCTACCTTTTCAGGTCGTTGTCCGCTGCGTATTACCCAATCTGGTTTGTTTTGTTCAACAGGGACACCAACGGGAGCCTTTGAGGTCATGCACACGTTGTCACAAAATATTCCAGATTACAACCTCAATCCTGAATTGGAAATCAATTTCAAGTACAAATGCAAAACAACATATTGTTAAATTGGTACATCTCTCTTACAGTACCAATCAAAATTAAGTGAGTTTTTGAAAGACTGGTTTTTATTTTTGATTTTTTTGCTTGACTTTTATTAGACTGAACTAGTTCAGAGTAAATAGCAATGAGTGAATAGAATAGACACTCTTTATTGTCATGGGCAGATACTGTACAACAGAATTGGAGTGGCATTCCAGGATTGTGTTTAAAGAATGAAAAAATAAAAATAAATAGAAAAGCTATACCAAACAATACAAAATGATACAGTGCAGATGACAGTCAGGCATACACTGGTAAACTATTCGTGCCTCATTACATATTTTTGATTTTCTTGCAGGATTGTGCCCAAACCCGTTTACATGACCGTTTGTGCAGCAAATGTTTTTTGTTTTTTTATTTTATTTTTATTTGTTTTTTATTTTTTTTATGAGCCAAGTTTAGTGCTCACCAAACTTGCCAACAAATACAGACTCCATTTCTACCTACTTCATTCACTGTTGCAATTACATCTAGTCATATAAAGGGTAGATGGACAGGTATAAACCTGTCAACGCAGTTCTCGTAACATTGCTGTCTTACCTGTCCACACACAGCAGGATGGGCCAAACATTTCATTTGACTCACAAAACTAGCAGATTATCTTTAAATGAACCCATTAAACAACACATACTGTATAGTAGAACATAGTCGTAAAGAATTGTAGAGTTTGTTTCCACAACTTTTTTGTTTGTTTGTTTGCAGGGTGGACTCCATAATGTTGGTGGAGGAGGGCTTCAATATGGTGAGTGTGGATGCCAGTGACAAAATGCTCAAGTACGCCCTCAAGTCCAGATGGGAGAGAAGAAAAGAAGCAGCGTTTGACCAATGGGGTGCGATATTTTCGCTCTTGTACAACTTCCATGTTTGGTGTTTGGAAACATCAAAAAGTTCTATCCAGTGGAGTGGAATTTTATATCTCATTCTCACCGTTTTACACATCTTTATTTTTTGTGCAAATGTCCTCTGCCCTTATATGCACTTTAATGTGTGTGTTTGCTAGTGTGACATCACCAACCTGAAACAAATTCCACATTGAGTGTCATTTCATTATTATATTCAGTGCTTAACAAATTGATGAGACTAACATATAATGTGTATTTAATGAATTGATGTGATTATTTTTGTTATAATGTGTGTTTTGGGGGCGTTGGCAGTGATTGAAGAAGCCAACTGGCTGACGCTTCCAGAAGACGTCCAGAAACCAGGAAGAAACGGCTTTGACGCGGTTATTTGCCTTGGAAACTCCTTCGCCCACTTACCAGATTTTAAAGGTACATGTGGTCCAATTCGTGGTGACTTTGTTTTCAGTTACAAAACTTCCATTCTTCTTGATTTCACCAGTCTTGTTGACTCTGAATCTTGTCACAAGACGTGACCAAAATCAATGGTCTCGCATTATGATTGAATTTCATCTAATGTCACGTCTCAGTCATGACATTTTGTTGCGCTGCCCTTAGGGGACCAGAGTGACCAAAAGTTGGCTCTTCAGAACATCGCAAGCATGGTCAAACCCGGTGGCATCCTCATTATCGACCACCGCAATTATGACTACATCCTAGAGACTGGACGAGCACCACAAGGCAAAAATGTTTACTACAAGGTATGAACCATTACAGAATTGAGTGTGTTTGTTACCAAATGCGATGGAACTTCAAAGGCACGTCCAAATGACGTAGCTGGAGGTGATTGAAGTGGACCTTTACGAAACAGTTACGATTGTGATTCACACCTGCTCACTAAGCGATTGAGTACCTCACATCGATCAAGCCATAAAGATCCTGACATCGTGACTTTCTCTGAACATGCCCCCTGCTATAGGAAATTATTGGCCCAGTTTTAATGGGCTACAATGTTGTGGAGGGCGAAAACTAGCGTTTTTCCGTCAACTTTCCGTCCAAGATTATTGACAGTCACTTTGATGAAAAGGACATAGTATACATGGGCGAAGTGGACATGTTGAATTGCCCGATGACGTGTCAGGAGGTTTGTTTGTTTTTTCCCAACTTGGCAACGCTGCTAACATGGAATTATCCCCTCACTTGCTGGTGAGTGCTTTCAAATCTGATCAGACTGAGCTGTATAAATTTGTACAATCCGGATTTATTTCCCCTTTATGTATGGTCAAAATGCCATCGAAATTAGCAGTTTCACGCAAGTCTTGGCAGTTGGCAGTGTTATTTATGTACGTTAGCAACTTAGCTTCTAAATCGGCTGCGACCACCGTCAATTATACCGTATAAAGTCTTCTTTATGGTGTTGGTCAGTTATTAAATTCAACTGTGCAATATCTATTAAACCTTAGTAGCACAAAGGAACGAAACAGATTATTTCCCCCACATTTTGCGTGTGCTAACAGTTAGCATCGGCTGATTTAACCACCATGTACAAAGTGCAACATTGGTGGTTCGTCTTTTGGTAGCCTGGAGCCTGCTCAATTATTCTTCTTATTTTTTGTCTCTTCTCGTTGTGGCAGCTGGTCCACAACAGCTGTCAATCATTGTTCAAGTGTGGCGTTTGCCGTTTAACTCAGTGGCAGATGTGTTTTCTATCAGGCCAAAATGGCTGCGCTAATGGCTGTTTTGGGACGCGTGAGGTCAACATCAGGATCTCTATTGCACTTATATTTAAGTCTAAGTCATCAAAATTTCAGTCTAAGTAGAAAACAAGTCAGTTTGATGTGGATTTTCTTGCCCTGAAGTTCTATTTCTTATTGAATATCATTGTATTGTGTTTGTTAAGGGCAGAACATTGGAGCACGTCTGAGAGAGTCGAGATGTTCTGGGTTCAAATCTTGATTCCTGTATGGAGTTTGCATATTCTCCCCCGTGCTTGCACAGATGATGTCTCTGGCTTCTACCCATACGCTAATGGCGCCCACAGTCCGCTGAAATCAGTCCAGCTGTGTTGCTGGGAAGCAGTTACAGGTTTTAGGTTCTGAACTGAATTGAACACCAAGGTGCTGCTTTTGTGTCCGTTTAGGCAAACCACACCATAAAAATGATTGGGAGGACAACAGGTGGAAAACTGTTATGCGTTTGTTGTTTTATTTTATTTGGATCATCCATGTTTGATTGTATTTGTTTATATCACACCTTCGTTCCTTCTCTTTTTTCCAAACACCCTAGGGACTATACAGATGAAGGTTTGCATATAAATGCTAAATCAACAGTCACATGCTCAACCCTAATCCACTTCATACTTCAGTATAATCCCAGAGTCTGCTCCCATGCGGCAACCGCATGACCAACTACATTTTTGTTTATTTAATGACTCCTAAGCATACAATGATTGAATGAAGAAGCTTCAGCATTCATCCATGTTAAGTCGGACTTAACACACCGTGGAATTGTTTTGTTTTGCAGAGCGATCTAACTCAGGACATTTCCACTTCGGTGCTGTGGGTGAACAACAAGCCCCACATGATCACTCTGGACTACACCATCCAAGTTCCTCAGGTCAGCCCTCAGAGCCTGCCTGAGGTCAGGTAAGTGTTGTGGGATTCAAGACACTGACATTTGAACTCACTCACTGGCAGGGTTGGGAGCGTTACTTTTAAAATACCAAATTGCCTGCTTAAAAAATGTATAATGGTAACGTAAGCCAAGTACCATAATACTGTATTAAAGTAATGTAACTTGATTATTTCGGATTACTTTTGGATTACGTACTCCACTGGCATGCTCACTTTTAAATGTGTGTTCCCAGTAAATTCCGTCTGTCCTACTACCCTCACCGCCTGGAGAACTTCAAAATGCTGCTGCAAGAAGCCTTCAACGGTAAAATGGAGCACAACGTCTACGGAGATTTCATGGCATATGTCCCTGGTCAAAGTCAGGCGCCGTGCTACTTCATCCACGTTTGCAAGAAAACTGCATAAGGCAGACATTTGCACAAATGTCAATGTTTTGAGTTCAACCGCACACATTCTCCCTCATTCTTGTATATTTCATTTGAAAATGTATCTATTGCAAATTGGATCTGTTGATTACAGATTTCTGATCAAAACAATTAACAAGTTTACTCAGTAGCCACTAAAATCCAAAATATGATGGCTATAACTTGGTGGATCATTTCAATCTTCTGCTAATTTTTCACGGTTGGTTTTTACAAGTACCGATAATTCTTTTTTTGTTTACCACTTGGGTCTTAAAACACAGTTCATATAATGGCCTTTTTTTCCAGGGGAGAAAAGGGTAAAGAGAAAAAGGAAATCTCGTTTATACTATTTCAGTCTTTTAAGTAATGAGCATAGTCACAATGCCTTGCATTTGCAGCTGCAGCCTTGCACAGTTGTTGACGTCAATCCAACAAGAAGCCGCAAATGCTTTTGAGAACCGACCTGACGTCTTTTCAATGGAACCTCCCTGCGGTGTTATGCAGGGTATCGTTTTGATTACACACAGTCCTCACAGTTCCTATTGGTGAAGCTTCCAGACTTTAACTTGAAGGCCAAATGATCAAACCGAGTGACTGTTTGACAGTTCCAGCCTTTGCTAACTAACGTTTGGCATCAGACGAGAGAAAGATCGAGTTGAATTTTGTTGAATATTTCTAGGTTTGTGCATCTTTAACTCTGTCTTTGTGATTTCGTTTTATGCTAAACCAGAAAATAGTACCACTAGTATGTGACTTGCAGCAATGTGAGCTGTAGCGTCACAGTAAGTTTGAACACACAATCATCTTAAAATATGCTGTCAACCAAAGATTTGACATTTTGTCATTTACTTTCCTCAGTCTTTGATTTACAATTTGCACAGTAATTTGAATGTGTTGACTTTTTTTTTCCTGCTTTAACCATGCAAAATTAAATGCATGGAGCGAGTACAGTAGATTAGAACGGCAGGGTAAATCAGTGCCTCGTGTTAAAATGTATAGTAGAGTGATTTGTTGGAGAACAATATCCTGAAATACACTGAATGAAGGCATTTCGACACGTTTCACAACAGTCTTATGCTTCTGCTTCTTTAAAGATGTTCAATTGTAAGATGTTGCTGCAACATTTATTAAACCTCATTTCATTTTGTGCTGTTGTGTGTGTTTTGTTTTTTAATTTGCCTTTCAAGTAGTGGAACATTCAACATTCTGCTGGCGTTGGGCCAGAACCTTGGACCCCCAAAGTTGTCACTTTTCAAGAGACTCCAAACACAGCAGTTTTTATTTTATTTTTTTTCCAACCATAAATATTACATCAAAGAGAACAAGCCGTTTTCAACTCTTCAGATTGGTAAATAATTTATAAAAATGACACCAACACATGTAAATTGATCAAAAGTATAGATTTTAGAAAAACAATTTGCCAAATTGTGACTTACAACGTTTTGGTTTTTGGTTTCTGCTTACTTCACTAGTCCAACTGCTCAGTTGTGTTTGGGAAAGTAATAATATTAGAAGCTTTTCTTCAGAAGCTGCATCTTATGTTAGATTTTATGTTGCTCTTATATAGGGGTATAGTTGTGGAATTATGTAATATTTAGGGATGGGCGAGTACCGATACAGGTATCGGGCCGATACCAGCCTTTTTTTCAAGTACTCGAGTACTCGTGACGCAGACGAGTACAAGCGACCGATGACAGAGGGGGAAGGCGTTAAGTGAGTCCTCCTTGCCTGTAACTGGCGCTAGCTTGCAGCAGTTTTTCACCAAAACTCCACCGGTTTGGAAATACTTCAAAATTGTGAATCTTAAACTAAAAAAGCATTTTTGTGTTTTATTTTGAGCGTTAAGACTATAGAAGAGTGACTGTGTTGATTTTTTTTTGGGTCAAAATTAAAGGAAATATATTTGTTTAAAAATATCTTTTAGTGATTTTTTTTAATTTGTCAAAATGTACTACTGGTATCGGCAGTTGGTATCGGTATCGGTGAGTACTGAGGGTCTGAGTATCGGTATCGGTCTGAAAAAAAGTGGTATCAAACATCCCTAGTAATATTACATGAAGTTACCTACCTTGTATTGAGGTGAATGGGCCATCATGTCACATGAAAATGATGTCAAGTGAAATCAAAATCTTAGAGTTAATTAGGTTAATTGCATTTTTTTAAAATGTATTATGCATGTAATCCCTAATGGGGGGATTCAACTGTCTCTGTTGCCCGTCCCTCCCTCTGGAACGACCTTCCACTAAATATTAGGCAATCCCCCTCTTTTTCCTCTTTTAAAACACGTCTTAAAACACATCTGTATTCTTTGGCTTTTGGCGCACCATGAGACTTGTTCCTGGTGTTTTGTGGTGTGTACGAGTTTGATGTTTAGTCTACTTATTTATGTATTTATTTGTCTCTTTATTCACTACTTCTTATTCATTTATTGATGTAAAATGTATTTACTTGTTAAAAAAAAAACTTGTGTTCGCACTTCAAAATGTTTGCTTTGTTGTTTACTGCAAAACTGATATTTATGTTTATGTACAGCACTTTGTATACAGCAATGCCATCCATCCATTCATCCATTTTCTTGACCACTTATTCCTCACAAGGGTCGCAGGGGGTGCTGTAGCCTATCTCAGCTGGCTCTGGGCAGTAGGCGGGGGACACCCTGGACTGGTTGCCAGCCAATCGCAGGGCACTGTATACAGCGTTGTAGCAATGTTTGTTCTTAAAGCGCTTTATTAATAAAATTGAGTCGAGTCGAGTCGAGTCGAGTCGAGTCGAGTCGAGTCGAGTCGAGTCGAGTCGAGTCGAGCCGAGCCGAGCCGAGCCACATTGAGATAACACATCCATGTAAGAACAAATGGCAAGAGTGAAGTGGTGCTCAACCAGTCCTGCACAAGACCTTAAAAAAATTTTCCTCTCCATTTATTGATTCTTTTTTTTTTTTTTTTGCAAATCTGTATTTCTAGTCATTACATTTGACAACATCAATTATGTAGTTATCACTGGAGTCGAAAATGAACAATGTAGAATACAGATTCGACACAAGAGGGCGGTATAGCATAACATATACGCTACGGCTGAAAAAGGAGCAAATATGTTCAACCCAACTTATTCGCCGTTTCCCAGATGGGTTGGTTAAGGAAGGGCAAAACTGTACCAAAAGTATACTCGCTGCGGCGACCCCTGAATGACAGGGACTGAGCATCAAGTCAAAACAACAACTAGTAAAAGAATACCACAGCATGTTTTGAAATGTGAAATTTACTGTTGGCCAAGTTGGGTCCTCAAGAGCCCCTATTCAGCCTCTTTTCCATGTTTCTGTCCACTCACACACCTGATTCATGATCAGGATCGTTATCAAGCTTCTGCAAAGCTTGCTGATTAGCTGATCATTAAATTCAGCTGCGCTGAAGGAGGGAGACATGGAAAACAGGCTGGATTGGGGCTCTCGAGGACCCAACTTGGCCACCTCTGCTAATATGGGTCGTATGTCCAAGACCCTAATGTACTGTATTTAAATCTAGTGTAGTCTTTCTTTCTTTCTTTCTTTTTTTTTTTTTTTTTTTAAGACTGTGCAGCAATGTGCCCTGCGATTGGCTGGCAACCAGTCCAGGGTGTAACCCGCCAACTGCCCAAAGCCAGCTGAGATAGGCTCCAGCACCCCCTGCGTGAGGAATAGTCGGTCAAGAAAAGGGATGGATGGATGTGCAGCAATGAATTCCCAGATCATGTGAGGCTTTTCAACCCAAATAAATCAAGCAGCTCCTATCACAGGTAAACATTCCCAGCTTTGTCTATCTGGCCACTGAACACACCGTCTTCCCAAGAGTGTGTTGCTCATCTCATTTTCAGCCTCTGAGGTATCCTGTCAGATTTTAGTACTAGACAGCCACGCAGTGAGCTAATACGCAAAACAGATGTGACAAATTTGTGCCAGATGTGGCTACTTTGTTTTGCTTAAAGTGGTGAGGGTCGCTTTCACAGCACATCATTGGCCAAATCAAACAAAAAGAGATTTAATTACGGTTAATTACGGTGGAGGTTCATTCTCAAATGTTTAAAAAAGGAGGTCGGAATGAATAAGCGGTCAAGAAAATGGATGGATGGATGGATGGAATGAAAAATGTATTGTGCTTTGAAATATTTCCTGGAAGTTGATGTTTAACATTAGCCTATGACTCTTTTGGCAGTTGGAGAGGCCGGTCTTTTTGTAGCAGAACTCCCCAAATGTACGTTCGTGATACCAAAAAATAAAATAAAATAAAATAAAATAAAAATAAATGCACACTCTAATTTAGCACAATGTAAGCTAAAGAAGACAAAGTCATAAAAATACAAGCAAGACAAATCTAAGTCAAGTGCAATATCTAGATTTGAAAAAATCTTCTTCTGGCTTAGTTTGATGAAAATTGCACGGTGAAGCTGTGCTGTTCTCAGCATGCATTGCGTCATGCATTGCTGAATGTTTGCCACAAGAAGGACCTCAAACCTTACCGTTTGTGTTACCTCTGGTTTGTTGAAAGTGTGCTTAATTACTTTTCATTTACGTTCCACTATGTTTTCATGAAACCCTGATGGAGAATAACCAGTTATGTGAAATGTTACGTGAGCTCTGCTCTTTGCTAATTGCTCAGAGAAACTTTTGTTGTTGTTGTTGTTGTTGTTGTTGTTGTTGTTGTTGTTGTTGTTGAATCTCTGTTTTCTTTGTGTGGCTCATGACTGTTGCAGGATGCTCAGATGGGCAGCACCCAGTGCCAATAAGGAGGATGAAAGTATATGTGATAAAAGTAGTCAACAGTAGGAGTCATTGACTCACTCAGGATTCGATTTGATTCTGATTTTTGGGCCTGCGATTGATTCAAAACTATTTTTGATTCCAAATTATTTCATTGCCAATGATTTCTGCTTCAAACTATGGATGTGCAAATAATCGTCATGATCTACGCCAGTCTGCTTTAGAAGACGTAATATGACAAATGGATACATGAATATCTTTTTTTTTTTTTTTTTGCATTGAATTGTAAGAAAAATGCAGTTTTGCCACAAAAACAGCGCATGGACCACAATTGTAGTTAGCTATAAATTTGATAGCTTATCGTATAAAATAAATAAATAAAGTTGATTTTGGGACATTTTATATAGATTCTGAATCGTAGTAAATGAAAATCTCGATTATGCGAATCGATTTTTTGGAAAACAGGCACTTCAAAGGCAGGGCTCAGGCCACGTTTAAGTGCTGGCGGACAGTAGAACGCTTGTCTAGCGCGATTTTGCTGAATATGATTAGGTCACAGGCAGAAAGACACCAAGCTCCGTGGACATTCACTCTGGAAGTCAGATGTATTACATTCGTAAATGTGTAAACAGCGGCCATCAATAGAAATCAATTCATTGAATGCATTATTGTTCTTATTTTATGATTATTATATTTCTAAAAATCATCACGCTGGCTAACACTGTCATGTGAATGGGCTATGAATGATGGGAAGGGGACAATCTCATGGCACAGATGTTTTGGACATGCCCACTTCACCGCTCCACCATAACGAGTGTGCTGCATTTAAATATTTGATTTGATTGGCCATGATTAAAATCGGCTTTGATCACATTCGCTGTACTCGTCCGGGAAATTACCAACACCAAGTCTAACCCGCCTCTGGCACAGTTACAGTGCACAATCAATCCGTCATTCATTTGCAAAAATTGAAATCTACTTGCCACTGTTGGACAACTGATGAGTAAAGTAGACACAATGAAAGAAGTGGAATAGTTTCAAAATATGTGTTTTCATTTCTTCAGAATACTCGTAAACCCCACAGTGTGTGTGTGTATCTATTTACTTTCTTCATGTAGTTTGGAGACTATTAGAAGTCCCTTCCTGAGGCCAAGTTTACAGTCTGTTACCATTCACAGTCATTATCATAAAATAGTTGGTAATACCAAACAGCTGCTATGGGATTTTCCCGTCCAAAACCTAACCTGTGCCAAGTCATTATTTGGATCGAGAGCATGTCAGATTTTCAACGCAGTGTCGAGTGTTACTTGGAGGCACACAAAGTGTGACTCACATACTGCACCCGATCGTTTCTTCCTGCATGAAGGTTTACAAGCCATCGGGCCCCGGAAGACAATCAAAAAATGGACAACATTCCTCGCTGAGGGGCGGGACAACAAACAACAAACAACAACAGCAACAAAAACTGATTTGAAACACAACAATTTGGGGATTTTCAGGGTATACCCTCACCCAAAAAGACAGAAAGTAAAATTGTACAAAACAAACCCGCCTTGCATGAGCTCTTAGAATCAAGGGCGGCCCTGGTAAGCGGTCGCCTAGGGCGCCATCAGTGGAGGGGGTGCCAAATTGCAGGGCAAAAAAAGAGATACCAAATATTTTCCCTCCCAGGTTTTCGAAAATAAAATATGTTATACAGCATGTATATTTTAATTTATTTGACATTATTACTAGAGCCTGCGATTGGTTGGCAACCAGTCCAGGGTGTCCCCCGCCTACTGCCCAGAGCCAGCTGAGATAGGCGCCAGCAGCCCCCGCGACCCTTGTGAGGAATAAGCGGTCAAGAAAATGGATGGATGGATATTACTAGAGCTGTCAAACGACAACATTTCTTAACATCCTAGAATTTTTATTAATATCGACTAATCACTTAATTGGCTTTTTTTTAATCAACATTTTTTGCCCACCAAATTTGAAGAACACCTGTTATGATTTAATTCTTTTGACATTTAATGTTATGAGGACACCCTCAGCATTTTTTGATCCACTCACTCTCATCCTCCTCTTTTTCTAATCAGTTAATTACTTGCATAATTTAACATAAAAAAAAGTTCAGTAGTTTGACATGAACACATATTCTGAATGTCATACACAAACATTTGTTAAATGTGTTTACTTTAATGCATGTAGTTATGTTTATTGCTCAAACACAACCTGTGCTACCTTTAACGTAGCCATCGTAACGTTGTCAGGCTAATTTGTGGTCAAAATTAGTAGTGTGATTAATCACATTAATACATGACTAATGTTTTGTGATTCATTAAGAAAATGTGACCATGTGGAAGTATGCTTGAGCAAGATAGTGAACCCCCAGTTGGTCCTGATGCTGCGTCATCAGTAATGAATGGGTAGTCAAAAATGTAAAGCGTTTTGAGGGCCTTGTAAGGTGGAAAAGCGCTATTTAAAAAAAATCAAGTGCCATTTGCCATAAAGTTAATCACCGCTTGTCATCATTGTTTTGAGAGTTTTCACTCAACTTAGGTAACAACACATTTTCATTGCCGCTATACTGTATAGTTTTAACAATACATTTAGCATACCAAAGTCAATTTCATTTTAAAAAATAAAAATTGTGATGTTTTGGTGGAAATTTTCACAATTATAGTATTGCTAAAACAACAAATGTAATAGTGGTTTAAAGGGATACTTTAATTATTTAGACATTTTTGGCAGTCAAACTAATATTTTTCCTATAATAAATTTGATATTTTTATTATTTTTCATGTACAATTAGTACCTTTTAAAAACATATTTTGGAACTTGCAGTCGACTGAAAATGACATCACAAGGGCTCAGGTAACCAATCATAGCTCAGCTTGTGAATGTCACATGACCAAACCGAGAAAACAGGTGAGCTGTGATTGGTACCTGAGCCCTTGTGATGTCATTTACAGTCGACAGCAAGTTGCAAAATGTGTTGTTAAAGGTACTAATTGTACGTGAAAAATAATGAAAGTATCACATTAATTATAGACAACATATTAACTTTTTATTGCTAGTGAAGTATCCCTTTAAGATTTTTTTTACAGAACTGTAAATTGCTTTACCATTTGACTGTAATCCCTAAAAAAAAATAATTCTGCACCAGTCATACTAGAGAAAATGTTGAAAGTTTTTGTCGGGTATCATTCAAAAGAATGGACACTTTGTTCACAGTACATCACCAGTTTTGCCGTGTGCCTCTGCAATTTTCTAAAGCAGCTGAGAGGAGGGCATTGTAAATGAAGGTGTCTGACTCAGGCTAACGTCGCAATGGTTCTGTGGATTTCACAGTCAAGGCTTCAACACAATGGGAGTGTTTTATCAAAGACGAGCAGCCTCCGACTGCTTGGAAAATACACAAACATTATGTTGGAGGGAGAGACGCAGAAGCATCAGAAACAGCCCCAGAGGTCGTCTTGTTATGTAAGCTCAATCCAACGGATCCTGTTGGGATCATCCTTGTGGACTGGACTGTGTATTTGAATTCCGAAACATCATCATCATCATCACACTTTGTCTGCATTCAGCATGTTTATTTCCTCATTTTTGAAAGTTGATGTGTGGATTCTGTTGGGTGGGAGTCAGCTGAGGAGGTGAGAAAAGCGCTGAAAAGAAATCAAGTCCTGTCAATATGTTGAAATGTGTTGGAGACAGAGGTGAGGCGGAGGAGGGGATCTCTGAGCCTTTCCAGCCATTTGAGGACCTTGTGATGCAAAACCAGTCCTCGGCAACAGACAGTTCCCATGGCAACAGCGATCTGCCAAAGTTCTTTGTTGACAAATGACAGCTCTCCTTTTCCTCAGCACTTACTTGGCGCTGTGTGTGCGCGTGTTTGCGGGTGTTTTATTTGGCAAGAGCCCACATGCGATTCACATGTGCTTTTCTCATGCTCACGCACATGCTGTCACACACGCACACACGGTTTGTCTTACGCTTCCCTAATGGCCTCAGTACAATTTGTCCATCTTTGTGACCAAATCTCATGGCAAATGTTACTCTATTGACAAATTGGTGAAAAAAGCTTTCATCTGTCATTTAGCATTTTCATTCTTTTATTAGGTTAAATATTTGAAATGTCCAACTAATTGATACAAATGTATTCTAGTATAGCAGTTTTAGGATAAAATACAAATTTTCCATTTAAACTCTAATAGTGTCAATCAAGGCTGGGCCTTATTGTGAGGAGGCTGAATGTGTCACTGGCGTCGTGGCAAAACCTTGTAATGTACCTCCAAAATCGTCACTTTTCCGCTGACAGCCAAAACATCGTGTGTTCAACCGTGGTGGGTGCATTTAACACTTAAGATTGCCCAATAATTCGTAAAAATGACCGAACTGACCAAAGGTATAGATTTCTGAAAAAATGTGTCATTTACCAAATTGTGACGAGTTCTTGGCCTGACACCAGCGCTTTGTTGTTTCTATTTTTTTCCCTCCCACTTCTTTGATGTGCTTCTTCCACATAATTCATCCAATTCACATCATCCTGCCATGTGGGCTTCCTGTTTTTTTTTTTTTTTTAATTCCAAAAATTCGCAGTTTTTCCGTAATTCAGCTAACCTTGCTCTCCCAAGATGAATTCTCGCGGTATTTGCGACTTCACAAACTCTGGAGAATACATCTTGTACCGCTCCTGCAGATAACCGCCGTTTCAAACCACTGGTGGTTCTGACCAATCACAGAGCGACATTGTGTTTGGAGGCGGAATATGCAACTGTGACGAAACCAAGAAGCCAGCGCCGACGCCGGAGCTAACAAACAAACCTAACATGGACGAATGGATGCTGGCAGTTAATTCTGCAGAATTACTCACTGTTTCCTTGTTGAATGTTGAAATGGCGAGAGGCGCTTTGCGCATTTCTAGCTGGTAAGATGTTCGTGCTTTTCCGCCCTTCGGCAAGAACGAAGATGAAATTTTCACCCATGGCTGTGATTGGTTACAACAAACATGTAGAATGCCGCATCGTCCAATCAGCTCGAATTATTGTATAGAATGTCCCGCCTTTCCCGACAAAATTACTGTGGAGAGGTATGGCAGGTTATAATTCAGCAATTTTCACCTAAAAGTTCTCCATTCATTCCAATTCATGCGGAATTTCCCACAAATACTTATTTAAAGTTCATTTCCATTGGCACATTCAAAATAACAGATTCAAATAGTTCCCATTTGAAATTTAAATTATACTTCTTCAATTCACCTTGTGAATGATTTTCAACATGCTAAAACTTTGCACATACCCAAAACTCCCATTTTGTTCACCCCCCCAACATTCCCATGTTAGTACATATTCCACATTGAGCTATAGCTGTTTGAAAGTCACACAATTTTCAGACCTCCAGTTTCCTGTTCCAAGTTCAACATATTCAGCTCATTCCATGTCATTCAGTATCATTCCACGTTTCAGTGTTTTTTAATCCTCCTTTTGGCATTCACACGTAATTTCTCCAGAAATTGCAAATATCGAGTTCTCTTTGCAAAGGCAACATTTTTTTTTTTTAATCCATAACTCTTGCACTGGATTGTTTTCATAATGTTGTTGCAGGTGGGTGTAATAATGGTTTAATAGTGCAGTGATATGGAAGACAAAGAAATGGTGCTCTGAGGTCGGAGCCGAAAAAGATGGAGTCAGGCTGAGAGGCAGGATACAAACACCCCTGCGGCAAAAGTGTCATGAATAGATGATCTACCATCCCCACCTTACATCACCGCTGTCAACATGTTCACACCAGAACTGTGACTTTCGCACCACACGCACACACATGCTCACGCAGTCACACAAACGCACACAGTGTAAAATATGTTTCACAATGGCTTAGCGGCTTTCAAGCAATCTGCATTAATGTCATCCAGGACCTGCACAGTTTCAGCAATAATCCAGTAATTAGGGCACACATGCCGAGCACTATTGCTGGATCAAAGCAACATTTCACTGTCCAATGTCAGTGAGCCCCCATTGCACCAATAGATAAGAGTATTTTTAACAGCCACAATAACAAGTGAGAGAAGCTTTCAGAATTGCAGCCTCCTTGGACGGGGAATTTGCATGAGACGTGGGGATACATGTCTCATGCTTATATGAAGATTGCTGAGAAATGACATAACTCTGGCGGTACTCATTGTGCTGTATCTGAAAGCTTCCCAAGGATTAACAACATGCTTTGATAGACAATAGAAAAGAGGCGATTTTGCTTTTCTCCAGTTTTTACTGATTTCCACACATATCACAGAACATTACCTAAAGATATGAGAGCACATGCACTCTTATCTTGTTTTTCTTACACTTTTTTTTTTTTTCTTCAAAAACAGATTTGTCAAATTATTTCCTTAAAAAAAGAAACACTCATAATCACAGGATTTTTCATGGTGGAGAAAATGGTGGGGAAACAATTTGTCTGGCACGTCACTCGTCAATTTGTAAGAGTCACACATGCCAAACTAGTCATTAGTGTGCTGTTGTTTGAACAATAGATGAGAGAGAGGCAGGTAGCGAGGAAGAAAAGCTCACGGTAACAAACACATCCCAGACACACTACCTGTCAGACTAATTGGGAGCTTGAATTGTTTTTGGAAAGTAAGATCTTGTTCTGATATCTATTATTTATGTTGCTTAAAAAAACAAAACAAAAAAACTTTGTCTATAACAGGAAAAAAAAAAAAAACAATGGAAAAATCCACTAATCCTGAAATCACGCTATGAATACTAACACATTGTTAGATGTTGTATATCCTTCTGATTATCTGAAGCTTACACTGTCAGTGTCAAACAAAACAGGTCGAACGAGGTAACTGAATCAAAGCAGAGAAACATGGTGTGCCCTGCGTACTGTATATTAATAGTGGCGATGGAGCGTTTTGTAATAATACTGCAGGTGTCGTATGTATTTGTCTTTCAACAATAACAGAAAGTTCCAAATGGTGAAGCTTGTCATCATTTTTGTTCAACTTGCGCTGCCAGTCAAAAAGTCACTTAACAAGCAGCCATTGTGGCCACTATAAAATCAGAAATATTTGAGTCTTCTTCTTCTACTGATTAAATGGCTACTACAGGAGCATCCTTGCTACTATCGCTAATTGTTGGCACAATGTGTATCACCAAAAATGGGCATCGACAAATGGTAAACTGATTTTGGGTCATTATTCATGCTCACTGCAAATTGTTGTGCTTTAAGTTTTGTGGAATGTTCACACTTCAGTCACATAATGAGGGTTTCATTTTGGTTCAATTGTGGTGTTGTATAAAGGCAAATCATAAAAACCTTGTCATTGTCCTTATATACTTCTTGACTTATTAATTGTATCTTATCTACTGTAGATCATTTCCTAATATGTTAACTTTCTGTCATGCCATCCAAACCCTTGCCATCCGATTAAAATGTGACATTACAATAATTCATTATGATGATAAGGCATGATAAGTAAACATGTGCGACAGAAGAATGCACATTTGAAAGGACAAAACTAAGACAAACAAACTGTATGAACGTCATGAGATTCCAATGCTGTATTTCAGTTAAATGTTTTTTGGGACAAAACAAGAAAGAATATATCCTTAAGAAAACGATACAAACGAGGTTTCTGTAAACCATAACAAGTTTCCTTCAAGGCTGGATCAAGTTTGTGTATGGTCAGTGTTGAGTTATCCACAACTTGCATTCTAAATAACCACACACACACACACACACACACACACACACACACACACACACACACACACACACACACACACACACACACACACACACACACACACACACACACACACACACACACATATATATATATATATAATTATTATTATTTTTTTTAAATTATGCATTTTGTATGTTTATTAATAGTCTCGCCCACATTTGGGGGGAAAAAAAGCCACAGCATTCAACAAAATGCCAGTGTCAAGTCTTTGAAGAACAATTACATGAAGACACAATACGTGAACTGTCAAAACTCGAAGGCACTTACGTGTCGTCACTCTCTTAAAAGAATTGCCTAAGTCATTTTTTTTGCCTAAATCATCTCCTCATCATGATGCAAATGGCTCATTTTTTTGTGTTTTCTGAAAAATCTGAAAAATGACTTAGACGATTAGATTAAGCCGTGTCGAGGTGTGTTCTCAATGCTTACGATTGTTGTCTCTATAATATGGAGTAGACAATATGGTGTCTCTCTTGCAGGTCCAAATAACAGAATACTGTACATAATTTGATGTACCTGGTAACCAATATTCAAGAAAATAAGAGAAGAGTCAAGTTTTGGAATGCTACATGGTATTCTGAGCACAATCATAAACACATAAACACTCTCTCTTGTTTAGGGTCCTGAAGTAAGACCATTGCACCATTGCAAGGCTGCCTTTGAAACTTTTGTGCCGTTATTGATCTCGAAAATGATCTTGAAGACAGTGCAAGAGCCCGTAATATTTAACATAACAACACAATCCTTCAGTCTTTCTTTTATCAGCAAATTTCAGTTGGCTTGGCATTATGGGTAAAGTTCTACTAAAGACATTGTTGGTCATTACCTCATTGATGCATATTCCTCAAGGGCCCTATTTTCGGTTTCAGTGCAAGTGTAGCACAAAGCACGGTATAACTATGCACATGGATGTTATATTTTTTTTCTGGTATTTTTAAGAGATTGAAAACAGGTAAAAATTGAGTGAAGTTATGGGATGGAACGTCGTCAATCGTAGCGGCGCCCCTTTGCATTAAAATCAGAACACATGCCGGGCTTGACATTGCAGAAACAGGAACAGACTCGCTGGGGTCTGTGCGTGACATTGGCAGGTGAAACGTGCACCTGTGTGTGACCTCCTTAACTCATTCACTCCCAACCATTTAACTGAATGTTGCAAGGCCCACAGAATATTGTGTTCTATTGCTATAAAAACACAGAATCTACCAATCATCAGGCAAAAAAGTACATTTGTATCTGTTTCTGTTTGACAGTAATTAGTATTAGAATATAAGTTTTATCATTATTCACAAACCTGTTCAAAACAATGTGGAAAAGATCTTGTTGCAACATGGCCCTGGCTGATCTCTTATACTCCTCTTTTTAACCCCTTTTATTTATTTAGCTATTTTAATTTATAGTTTTTTTTAGCTTTGTTTTTGCCTTTTATTTTTTTATTTTCCGAGTGTTTAACTGTTTTATTTTAGTGTTTAAACATTTTTATTTGGTAGTTACTAAGTTTTTAGCTCCAGTGTATTCTCATGGGTGAGCCTCCACACTGGGAGGGATGGCCGTTCTTCTCCTGCGGGCGGGTGGTTGTCCCTTGGCCCCGGGGTCACTGTGAGCTTGCGGTCTCTGGGATGGCATTCCTCCCTGTGGTGGTTGGCTGTCATCCCTCTCAGTGTGGATGAACTCCTCCTGGGTGCCTTTCCTCACGGGGTTCTTCTGTGCCCCACCATGTTGTGGTTTGCGTGTGTGTCTGTGGGTACGATCGGGAGGATGTTTTAATTGTTCAGCACTTTGAGTTGCATTTGAATGTATGAAAGGTGCTATATAAATAAAGTTTGATTGATTGATTGACCTGATGGCCATTTTTATAACCACCATTGCTTTAAGTGACCTCTTCAGGTCAGAGGCTGCATATAAATACGTTTTGGGACCATGACAATCTTTAAAAAAGAGCATTTTTATACGTTTTTGGGAGCAAATGAGTTCAGAGTTGTGCTACATAGCCAGGGTGGTGCTATGAAGACAATAATGATTATAATTAATTCAATGAATTGATTGAGGGATTGTCCCACGCTGTTGCCATATTCATGAGTGAAACAGATGATATCCGCCACACCTGCCTCCGCCTCGATCCAAAGCACCAAAATAGTGATAAACCACTTGTGCCACTAGATAGACCTGGTTTTACAGAGTCAAAAATCTCATCTACTTTTTGGCACCAAATTGACGCGGCAGCTCAGTACGCCAGAACGGTCAGGGAGGTATAGCATGTCTACCAAATTTACAGACATAGACTTTCCCCGGCACGAAAAATAGGATGTGCCCGTTTTTTGGCCAAGCACAGTCTACTATCTGTTACCAAATTGCCAGATGCACCGGGGACGCAGCAGCTGTCTCCGCCAGAACACTCAGAGAGGCGCAATGTGGTCCCAAACATGATACACGAGACATGCCCCGTTTTTATGCTGAGCGCTCAAACACCTGTCTACAAAAATAGAGCCCCAAGATTTGCATGTAAGCAAATTGTCATTGTCTGTGACCCTTACGCCGCCAATAGTGAACCTTGAGAAGATCTCCTTCGGAATTCGAGTCCCACTCAGGTGGTGCGACGCCGCGCGCCTCCTCTTCTAACTCAGCCTCCTCCTGCTCTTCAACGCGAGATGTCAACGTCCTGGTGTGAGCGTGACCTTGCATGTTCCTTGCCTGACTTTTCTGTCTTGAAGTAGCTCGAAGCCAATCAGTAGAAGGTCCCGCCTGTCTCCTTTCAACAACCCCATCCTCCTCCTCTTCCTCCTCCTCAACTTCATCTTCCTCTTCTGCTTCCTCATCCTCATCGTCAGGCCCTTCTATGACAGTCAGTCCTAGCTTAGGATGGCTAGCTATTTGAAAGAAGGAGGACGAGTGCGGCGCGGACAGTTCTGCATCGTACATGGAGAACGGGAGGTGCAGGTAATGTCCCGCAGCTGCCGCCGCAGCGTAAATACAGCAGCATGTCTGGGTGCAGTCATCGCGGAGGTCGCCTTGCCCTGCACGGACCATTCGGAACCGCTTACGAAAGGGCGGTCCGGCTTGGGGTGCTAAGCAGAGGGGGGTGGGTACGGACCTGTTGAGTGCCTGCTGCGTGGGGTTCGAGGTCGGGGGTAAGACGGTGGTAAAAACCGGGTTGGGAGAGAAGCACCATTCAGTGCTCTGGAGCAGGATGTCAGCTCGTAGACGCCGGAGGAGGTTGTTGACAAGGACGGAGCGTCTTAGGAAAACCTCAGGGTCGTCAATGAAGCGCATCTTGTCCAGAGAGAGGCGCAGCACGTGGGCCCGTTCCTCCAAAACGGGGGCCACCTGACGGACAGTTGGCAACATGAGTTAAAAAAAAAAAAAAAAAAAAAAAAAAAAAAGCAATTATTCGGATTCAATCACAAAAATTATTTAACGCTTCCGTTGATAGTTTGTCATTTATGAGTATTTGTTCATCAAATGATGTAGTACAGTTTCAAATTAAGACAAAGACATTTGTAAAAGTATCGAGGTTCAACTGCCATCCTCTCATGACTTCTGCTGATCATCAGGCTCTCATTTCAACTCTGCTAATGTAACATCAACATTTCACCATAGTTCAACCTCTATAACTTCCTGCAGATTTCACAATTTTGTTTCAAAGAAAAAAAAGAAAAGCAAAGAAACACGTTCTTTTGATAACTGAACCAATAAATGAAGCATAAAATATGCCTTTCAATACTTACAGTCTGGCAGTATGTCCTGAAACTGAATGAAGCTTCATCATCATCGTCAACAAATTTCCTCTTGAAGTATGCAATTCTTGACATTGACACCTGGTCGGGAAGTCGTCGAATGGGAGGTTCTACACAAAACATAGAATTGCTATTATGTAGCTGTAGAAATGTAGTCAGTTAAACTTTCGATGGGAAAGAAGTACCCAATAGACAGTACAAAAAGACTAAATATGTTTCATCATCATGTTGTGAGTAAGCTAGTATTTCACTGGAAGTTGAGACACAATAGTAGAGGTGGGCACATCATCATTCATCCGTCAGTACTGACGGACAGTGCGTCACTAACACAGAAAGCAAAGATGATGGGCAGTTTGGGGAGGAGACATGGGTGTTTACCCTGTTTCGGATGGTGTTCCGTGTGGCCAAGTGCGGTGCTGTTTGACAGGCTCGTCTTACTGCAGCGCTCCATTTTCCATATTGGTTGGTATGTTGGCAAGGGAGGTTCTCCCTCGGGCTTCAAGAAAGGATTCATGGACAAGACGAGGGTCATCTCCCTTTCACGGATTTGGCTCTAGAAAAACAGCAACATTTTGTCAGTGATCAAGCCGATAGCAACCCTGTTCATTGAATCGAATAGATGAATGCCTTCTTTCGTGTTGATAAACTACGGTTTACATAAGATGATTTATACATGTTGTTGAATGTTGACCAACGATACACATCCGTGTTGGATAGCTCAGTTTGGAGTAGGGATAGACTGATTATCGGCCCAATATTTGGTATTTTGTCAAATATCAGCATCGGCTTTTTTTTTTTTTTTTACAAATCTGAAAGCCGATAATGGGGTATATGCCACGGAAGAGGCGGGACATTCAACTTCCGTGTTTTTGCACATCAGCTTTGATTCTGGTTCCGGTTTGCAACGCGTGGGCCGCGTCCAATACTTGTGCTTCCGACTTTGTGCCCCTCAGTTGTGCGTTCCCGTCGATGGGTGTGAGTGTGTCATGTGTCTGTCAGTTGTCCAAAAAATTGAGATGCCCTGCGTGCTCCCGCCCATTGACGGGAGCACGTGGTTGGGGGGGGGCGTGATTTTCAACGCGGCCCACACATCGCAACCCAGAACCAGAATTAAAGAGCTGATGTGCAAAAACACGGAAGTCGGAAGTCCCGCCTCTTCCGTGGCATATACCCCATTTCACTGAGCGGTGAATTCTTGCGAACGTAGCAAATTTAGTGTTTTCATCAGGATTTGTAAGATGTTCACAGACAGTTTTTACTTGTCGCAAAGACATTTTGAACATATTCAGACAATTGTCACTGTCTGCTTTTTTTTTTTTTTTTTTTTTTTAAAAGAGCTCAGAATTGTTCATTCGGCAGTCTTACCGATTCAACGTCTAATCATTATTGCTCTTTTTTTTTGTGTGTGTGTGTATGTGTGCGTGCGTTTGCGTGCGTGCGTTTGCGTGCGTGCGCGTGCGTGCAAATACGTATAAATTTATACTCATTAATTCACCTAAAACCTTATAAAAATCCCATTACCCTTCACCTTAACCAGGTACTTCAGAGTCTTGCCAGATTCGTGAGGTTCAAATGGTCAGGAGACCAGAGAAAAGGTCAGAAAAAATAAAGAGAAAAGAAAGATAAATCAAAGTGAAATCCAGCACCGACCAAACACTTCCTGCCTTCCCCATGGTTACAAAATCAAAGTCTTACGCCAACCCCGGAGGCCTCTAAATTCCAACAAATTAGCGAGATCTCAAGAGACCAGAGGAAAAACTAAAGAGAGGAAGGAGGGAAGGATCGATGAGGCAGAGTGAGATCCATAGAAGCCAGTACATCCAATCCATCAAAGTGAAATCCAGCACCAACCAAACCCCTCCTGCGTGGTTACAAAACCAGAGTCTTATGCCAACCCCAGAAACCTCAAACTTCCAATAAATTGAGATCTTAAGTGACCAGAGGAAAAACTAAAGAGAGGAAGGAGGGAAGGATAGATAAAGCAAAGTGAGATCCACAGAGACCAGCACCCACTGATTCAAGGGGCTGTGGGAGGGAGAGGCAAATTCTGTTTGAGTTTCAGTAGATGCTGGTGCGATGGATCTGGCATGCATAAGGACCACCACCAAAGAAAGAAGCCGTCAACCGCGGTCCAGCAAAGCGAGCACCCCCCCCCCCCCGGAATCCCCAGGACGCGGAAGCACCAAGGCCACCCCCACGCCACCCGACCCAGACGCCCGGAACACCCCCGCTCCAGCCCCGGCCCACACCCCCGAGCCCAAGACCGCAGAACGAGGCCCGGCGGGTCCCCACAGCGCCCCACCGGTCCCCAGCCCCCATCCCCCCACGGCCCCCCCGCACCCCACCCAAACCGCCACCCGTCACTGTCTGCTTTTGAAACCCTGACGAGCTACATTTGCATGCACAGTGAGATTCAGGGAACTTTTCATTTATGGATGCATTTAAATTTGCATTTTATAAGCATGATGCTGACACTGGGAACGCCCTACAGTTTTTATTTTTAAATATTAAAAAAAATGAAATAAAATTAAGAAATGATGTTGAGATTTTTAGAAAAAAACTTGATTCACAGTAGAAAACCATAAGGATTTTTTATTTACTTGCTTAGTTTTTATTTTAACTTAACACACGCTGATGACCCTGGAAGCTCGCTACAATTATTATTAGTATTATTATTTTGACAAAGCTGTCAATTCTTGATACGTTTAATAATAAAAGAAACGTTTTTTTTTTTTTTTTTTTATCTCAACACTCTTTTACTGCAAATGAATATCGGCTTGAAATATCAGTTATCGATTTCCTTGACTAATAATAATCGGTATCAGTATCGACCTTGAAAAAACCTTATCGCCTATCACTAGTTTGAAGTGCATATGGTCTTGAGCACCAAAGGTTGTCTGCCAGCTCCATAGCACGCATGCTAAGTAACAAGTGGGGAACAAATGACAGAATGACCACCCTCACTCCACCGATATCCTTGTCATTAATTGGTGAGAGAATTAGCGAAATGCTTGACAGTCATTTGTACGGTGAAATGGATCCCACACTGTGAATTGTTAAAGAAAACTGAGAAGCGTGAGTGAGACGTGTGAGTGAAACATAAAATGTCTGCTTGAAATATTTGTGTTGTCGTGTTGTGAAAATGACGCATGATGGTGTTTTGTCATTGGTCACCAGAGAAGTCCAACAAACACACATCTTTTCATACGAGCTATTGTTTTCTGAACTTTACAACAGAATCCCACTGTGAGAGGCATGAGCGTGATAGCGTTCCAAAAAGAGATTCCCTTTTATGTTGGGAAGGGGAGAAGTGAATTGAAAGTGAAGTTGGAGACGGTAATGTCCTTTTGATCACCGTGAACGTCTGTCATTTGATTTACGGATGAGTCCTCCCCTTCATGTACAATGCAAAGCCAGCTGTTCCAAACAGCAGCGGCTGGACTTTCTTGTCACTAGCTTTGCTCCTCAAAGCTGCTTCACTTTTGATTCCCTCTCTAGATACTCTCAAGTACAAGCCTCCATGACAGACCCAAGCTGAGGTGACACCATCCTCACTCCTGCTGGGCTAGCAGATTAAAGTGTCCGCTTCAATAAGCTCCCCACTTGGCATGACTGAACACATTTAAGTGTGTAGATTCCTCACAAGCATTTGTTCCTAAAGTCACAAGTGAGCTGTATGACACATCCAATGTTACATTTGATGTGCCACAGAAAATGGGCATGATCAATTGAATATTTTGTTCACAAAAACATGCAATTGTTTTGTAAGTTTTGAAGCACTGTTGGCATCATGGATTTCACACGTTTACAGAATGAAGAAATCACCAGTTAAGTGTTTCTAAAGCACTACATATTCTCATTTTGGAGACGTATTCGGCTGCTAAGAGTGCATTATAAGCTGCTTAATAGGACAAGTGGAAAAAAAACAAACAAACATGCTCAGTAAGGACCAGGGTAAATGACCTGAACTCTACATTTTAATGCATCACACAACAAAAAACTGTTATTAGCGTCAAACCATACATTTTATTGCAGAAGACCCCCAAACAAGGACCTCCCCTAGGGCCAATTATGTCATTGCCACTGAGTGCCGCAGTCATGGCTAATTAGCATCTTTCGCCCTGTGCGTTTCCCTCCAGAGCCGCTTCTTTCCCCGCAGCTATTTTCTTCTCCATCACCTCCCCTCACTGTCGCTGTTGCCACGTTTGCTTGGGCACAAAGGAACAAAGATGCCATCACTCCCTCTGCCCTCCGGAGGGACCTCTATCTTGACATCCCCATCCCTCCTTTACTATCGCTTTCATCCCCCTCGCCTCTCGCTTTCACTCCATCTGTCTTCCATCCTTTCAACAGCGGTCACAATTGACAGCTTACCAAACAACGTGGGGGTACAACAACAACAAAGAGAATGCAGACTGAGCAGCTTCCTTGCATGTTGCGTACAGCAAGATGTTATTCAAGGAACATGTGGAGGGTAGCGAGTCAGCGACAGAGGGAGTGTGAGCAATTGTTCATGGTTGTGTGCCAGAGAGGAAAAAGAAATGGATGCTTGATGAGAAGAATTGCAGAATGAGCATAGAAGCGTCTCCGGCTTGCTTTGCGTCTGCATCTCACAGGAATGTGATATGAGTGAGAGTGCAGGCTGGATGTGTGGATGTCTTCTGAGAGAGAAAAAAAGAACTTGTGAGAGTGAAAGCATATGCGATGTGTGAGTAGTATACGAGACACTGCTTCACCTGTGTTCAGTCAGAGCTCCTCCTGGCTTCATCCCTCTTATCTCTCCTCTCACAGATCCCCTACATCTGTCAAAGTCGATATTGCACTCTTTCACTACACTCTTTGATGATGAGAAGTTAATTGCAGTGCCAGGGCACGAGACAAACTGCGGGAGAGAGTCTGATTGAGAATGATAGAGACAGGGCGAGGATGGATGGAGAGAATGAGTCAGGAAGGGAAAGATAAGTGCCGTGGGGAGCCTTGTCATGAGTGGAGACAAGTCACCCGCAGTGATGATTTCTGCTCTTGTGATTGACTTCTTCCCTCCAGCGCCGAGACAGAGAGCGCACACAAACACTCGTGCACGCCTTGTAGTCGAGTGGAACATTTGGATTGGGAGTCAACCAAGGTCAACTCAGATGCTCAGTCACACAAAAAGTCTCATTCTGCTTTCAAATTGTCTGGATTTGCGTGTGCTTAATATATGCATGATACATATTCCTGTCAGCTAGAGGAAAACACAGATGAAGTTCAGTTATTTTAGATTTATATTGGGTCATTTGTGGTTTTGGATGTACATTCAAACCTTGTGGATGTATTGCCATTATCCAATTCAATACATTTACTAAAACCCAAATATAATAATAATAATAATAATAATAATAATAATAATAATAATAATAATAATAATAATAATAATTATTATTATTATTATTATTATTATTATTATTTGGGGTGTGAATTGCCTAGTACCTGGCGATTTGATCTGTATCACGATTCATAGGTCACAATTTGATTTGATATTGATTAATACCGTATGAATCTATAGGTCGATTATTATTATTATTTTTTTCACTCAAATTTAGAAAATACTAATCAGTAAACTTGTACATGTACACTGTAAGATTTTTATGAAAATGTACTTCAGGCTTATAACTGTGAGCTCTATTTAACAAGTTGCAATGTGTTTCATGTTTGAACAGCATTGAAATCTAATATTAAGGCTTTATGTTCTATTAATACAAAATTCTTCCATGCTTAAAGTTTGAACCCTAACCCTAAGTTAGACATTTTGTTGAATATTTCCATCAAAAATGTATGTTTAAACATCGATTGGGCAGCCTATCGAATCGATATGAGAATTGAACGCTTTAATATCGAGATATATTGCCGAATCAAATCTTTTAACACCCCTAATAATAATAATAATAATAATAATAATAATAATAATAATAATAATAATAAGAAGAAGAGATACAGCACTGCTAACATGTGCCACACAGCCATGTTGATGGGCACAAGCTAGCCGGCGTGCATGGTAGCTGGTGCGGTTAAACTTTATTCTTCCATGGTGCAGATCCTCTCCTCTAAGTAACCAATTCTCACTTCCATGGCAGCTGCAAAAAAAAAAAAAACTACACTCCTAATAAGCATGGTTATCACTAAAGAAGCACGAGGTGTAGCCAAGCAAGACAGCCCAGAAGGCAATGCTAATTGCTACGCTAACATTGTGTCGACATGTCGACATACACATAGCCTAAGTCGACATGCTTTGGTGTACAGTACTCTTTTACAGAAGTCTGGCTGGAACCGTGTTAGAGCGGAGGGCAATCAGCTATGAAGAGCAAATTAGCAGATAAATTAATGTCTAGAGAGACATTAATAATTCAGCTACATAGTAAGCACACACCCTCAAAAACAGAAATGAATCAGTTACATTAGCCACGACGAGGCGCTTAAAGGTAAGAAGTATATTATTTAACTGACTTTGCACTACTAGAATGTTCATTCATTCATTCATTCATTCATTCATTCATTTTATTTTCACATTTGAATAATTTCATACTCCCATTAAAATGTTTACACTTGTTTATATCACGAAAGATACCATTACTGTGAAGGGATTCAATGTAGAGGAATAGCTATTAATGTTTTCATGGAACAATGTCATTTTCTGTTAGATTTGTAAATGTTACTGTACACAGTGAATATGAATAAATATGAATCTTTGTTTGAAAAAAAATAGGAATCAAATCAAAATCACAATATCTGTCAGACAAAAGACAATTAATTCTTTTCCTAAAATCATTCAACTCTATCATGGGGTCATGTATTAATGAAAATGAAGGATTTGCAACAAATTATTGAGTGAAATTCACTTTAATTCATTCCAGGTCTCTCTGTTCTAATGCTTATTACTGTGACTGGTGTGCTTGTGGTTGTTATCCTGTTGAAACACACACAGGCGAGGACATTTCCTCTCCAGCATACGGCAATAAGACCTCTTCAAGTGTTATGATGCGGCCAAACGACTCTATGATCTCTGGTATGCAATATATAGGCCAAGAATTCAGTCTGAGGTCACCTGACAAGCTGCCTGCAGCCCCTAGAAAATCATCTTGTTTTCATCAGCCCACAAAGTGTTGCGCTATTTCTCTTTAGGACAGCCAGTGTTTTGTTTGGCAAATTATAACCTCTGCAACACATGTCGTTTTTCCACAATGGGACTTTCTTGCCAACAGCTTGGCTTCATAAGCGCCGGCGTTGGTATCTCTAAGAAATGTAGAGGAATGGCGGAATGAAGAACAATCACTCTGGGCTGGAAAAGCAGTTCACAGGTGCCAAAAGTTGGTCAACTTCATGTAACACAGATGTGAGGCAGTGCTCAAAAACTGTGGTTAGTAAATAAGTATTTTAAATCAATGATTCACATAAAGGTTTTGTAGTTGATATAGTAAGTGTTTGGATTTGTATAGAAACATGCTGACAAGCATTTTATTATGTTTCATTTTCTTTCTGTAAAGGATTCATACATTTAAAATGGAATGTGCAGCATTGCATGAAGTGCATAATGTTCAGAAATGTGTTCTGAAATCCATGCACTACACTGGGAGTGCTTATGTTCGGTAAGTCAAAGTGCGCTCTGTTCCCGTTCATTTCCAAACGCACCACTACTTGAGTTTTGTTTACAACTCAGCTCAGGAGTCGTCAACACTTTAGCCACCACAGCTAGCTAACGTGAACGTTAGCCAGCCTAGCAACCACCACGTAAAGTAAAGCCCCAGACAGAGCGCTACCAAACCACAAACTTCTGGAAAAAAAACATACCAACTTGAGAATTATCCACGGCACACAAAAGGTAACAACAATGGTTATTATACCCCCCCGTTAGGCCACAATCTTCGCATCTGGCTAGTACCATTTCCATCTCCTACTGCCAGACGCACTGGTTCACTGTGGCCCTACTTGAAGCACCTAGTGCGCACACTCGCACTTGGTTTTTGGTGCGCTCTGAATTCCGAATGGCAAGTTACACTGCAGCCAATGAACACAACATGTTTAAAAGAATAGAAACCTAAATTGGAGAAGCCATTGGATTGACAAGCACGCACAGCGCCACCTGTTTCCTGCTTTGAGAGTGGCGCACATTCAATAGGCTAATAGCCTGGGATGCTAGTTAGCAGTTAGCATCAGAGTAGTGCTCGAGCTCATTGAGAGGTAGGGGAGCGAGGCTAAGCCGAGCACTTTATGCAACTAACTGTAGAGGCAGCTCCACTACCTTTTTTTTTTTTTTTTACAACTGAAAGGAATATTAATGCGGGAGTTTCCACCCAACAACTTGTTGACAGATACAACAGTCATTTTGCATTCCAAAGGGATGATGATGAACATTTGCGGATTGGGGCATGCCTCCAACGTTGAACATTAATAGGTAGGTTTGCCACACCAACCTGGTGCAGTTCTAACCAAGCCCTGTTGCATGAACTGATGATTCCTACTCGGATGTGAGGCAACACAAACAGAGCAGGCCAGTTGTGACTGATTCAATGTCCTGAGAATGAAATGTGCCGAATGAATGAATGAGAATATTCACAAGTTAATGCGTTACTATAATAAATGTGTTACTATAATAAATCTATTTGCATCAGGTAAACATATTAGTCCACTTTCATGTTAGTTAACAAGACTATTAAAAACGAATTATTAAAGATATTATTTCATTGTATATTTAAACCGACACACACACAAAAAATCAATTAATTAGCTGTTAACCACAAGTTAACTACGGAAATCTAACAATTAATTAGAATAAAATTCTTAATTGACACTCCTGCTCTGAACACAATCAATTAATTTTGTTTTACTCTGTTAGTGTACTGATAATCATTGTATATAAGGGAGTTTTTTGTTTTTGTTTTTTAACTCTAATCTTGCAGTTTATTATGTTCATTTCCTCGATTCGAGGTTTACTGGGCGTTTATTTGTTCCATGAATTGGCTTTTGTCTTGTATTTGATGGAAACCATCCAAACATTGGTGAACATGTTATTTGCTAGATCTGATGGAGTATAAAACATGTCTCTAATAAACCTTGAGATCTGTAAAGTATTTTCTTCTGCAGCCTCAGAAATGCTAATGGATTCAGCATGTGTGTGTATGTGTTCAGAGTTTACTCCCTCTTCTCTTCTTTTTGCTAAGTGTTTCCGAGCCTTAGGGGAACAGATAGCAGTGAAAACAGTTCGTCGTCTGTGGTTTTCACATCAAAATAGTTCCAAGTCCGCCCAAGAGGGTCATAGCACAGAAACACAGGCACGCACGGACACACATTGCAATGTGTCATGACATATTAGTTGCTTGCATAGGCATGCAATTTGTGGAAAGGGAAAATGTGGAAGATCTATGAGAGAGATTTTTTCATTCCATTATTATCAGTTACACAAGCAGTGATTCAGAAATCCAAAACAGAATTTGAAGGAACAATCACATTCATGTCTTTGTGACTATTAAAAAAAACAAAAAAACAAAAAAACATGGCTTTTGTTTTCACTACTTGTACTTTTACACATTGCTACATAATTACGTTTCCAAGTTTGCAATTCCCGACCTGTTATTTGGTGTCAACGCTGATCTATTCAAAATTATCTTGCATTTTTACACAAGTCAAATAGCATAAGCCGAGTTGACATGGAGCCATGCGTTCCGATTAGAATGAATCCAAACTGAATGAAGTTGCTCCATAAAAACATCTCAATCGGAATGAAAAGACTGAATCCAAATGGAATTTCATTCTTAATCACAGGGGTGGTATGCTATATTTCCTTTGTCAATCCAAATAAGCGTCATGTAAACAGCTCAATCGGAAAGGACAGGGTGTGTCCGATATGTGCATGCTCTGGCTTGACATAATGCATCGTGATGTCATCCTTTCCACACTTTTAAACGGCGGCGACATCTTGGCATGAGCTCGTCGGCGATGGGAGAACTTCTTTTAAAGTGTGTAATAGTTGACCACTAGATGTCGCTATATCATGAAGCCGAAGTGAATGCATTTTGAAGCGCGCACACTACGGTGGCTCAGTGTGACCACACGTAGCAAGCCTAGCACAAATTGAATTTTGATTGAGCAAACGAGCTTCTCGGCAAGCGACGGCGAGTGATGCCGCAAGACCGATTTCATTCCGACTTCCATTAATAAATGAAATCATTTGACGGGTTACTGCCTCCGCAAAATTTACTTTGTAATTTAATGTTCGAGGACTTTTTACATGTCCTTGACATTTAAAAAGAATTAATGTGCCACAATTAATCGATATCGGATTGTATTGAAGTGAGTTGAATCAAATTGGGAAAACTGAATTGAACTCTTGTGAATCTAAATCGAATTGATTGAGGGAATTAGAATGGATAACCAGCATTTGTTTAAAGTGTGTCTTATTTTAATTTGTAGGATTACATTTTTAACGCATGCTGAGAGATGGCGCAGTGGAGTCCTCGACCATTCTCAAACTTTTTGGCCAAACAAGCGTTCCCAGTGGATAACTGGTCCCAATATAGCTCAATAGACCACCATTAGTCACCATTTCCCGCAGCAAGTAAATGAGGGCGGTCATTGGTTAGATATGTGTTTGTGCGGTTGGTTTCAAAACACACTAAAAAGGAATGGATGGTGACTTTTTCTTTATCATATTCACTGGAAGATGTATTCTTTCATTTTAATTGGCAAAATCAAAAGTCAAAACGTTTGCAGACGACGCCACAGACTGACATGGACCTCATCAAAGCCAATGGCGAGTCTGTATATGGACAAGAAGTGGAGCAGCTGGCATGCAGGTGTGGTCAGCGGAACCTGGAACTGAACACACTCCAGCTGCTCTGTGCTAGCCATCAAGACCTTCAGGAAGTTCAGGTTACTGGAAATTACAGTCTCTCAGGAACTGAAGTGGGAGACCAACATCAACTCCATCCGGAAAAAGGCCCAGCCAAGGATTTACTTCCTGCGGCTGCTAAAGAAGCACGGCCTCTGCCACAGAAGCTGTTGAGACCTTTCTATATGGCAGTCGTTGAATTAGTCCTGTGATTAAGTGCAGCCGCAAAAAAAGGACTGCAACGGCCAGTTATGACTGCTGAGAAAAAAAAAAAAAAAAAAATCATTGGTACGGTACACCCCCTACTCACGCTTCGGGACTTGCATGCCAAGACAAGGGCAGGCAAAATTCTCTTGGACCCTACACATCCTGGTCACCACCACTTCCAGCTCCTTCCTTGAGGTAGGCACTATCGATGTATGTACACAAAAACCAACAAACATTCCGATTGCTTCTTCCCCCTTGCCATTAACTTCCCCAAACAGCTGACTCACGATTCCATAGTGGCTTTTGAGAAGGTTTCCCGATTTTGCACAAGCCTGTGTGACACTATTACGAAGAAATATTACCTTGTTGAGAAGAAAGCCATGTGGTGTTTTTTCACATCAACAAATACCTCTTTGCAAACCGGGAGCATACATTAGCTGGTTCCACATTCCGCCAATCATATGAAACGTTACTGCTGGTCCTCTACATCAGAGCTTGTGATCAGCTCGATGTCAAGCCTATGACATGGCATGACATGCAATTGGCTACAAAAAGATGGAGGCAAGCGAAGCTACCCGCCAGCACACAGGAGAAGTAGCGTACATGATTTGGCTCGCAACTCAGGGTCAAGACACGATAGAAAGGAGCAGATTGTTCGCTGCTATGTGAAAAACACTTAACGTCCATTTTTTTTATTCATATTTTTTTTTTTCATTTTTACATTTTTTGGGGGGATGTCTGCATTCAGTTTCATCCCAAAATGATTTAAAAAGAAAAAAAAAGGCAAAAAAAATGACATAGTGTAATTCACAAATCAGCGACGATATGTTGGACTGCGTTATCTGTCTATTCAGTACTTGCCTAGAAATACAGTTCACATAGAACATCAAACATGGATGTCAAGTTTGTAGCGTTTAGAATTAGAACTTGATTGTCACTGTTTACAGAATTCACAGCCATATAGTACTTTATAATACAGTATACTGCAGGTGGGAGTGGTGAAGGCTATGAATAAGGATGGCAGCAAATGTGGGAGGCGAGGAATGAACGGGGCCAATTGATGTTATATAAATAAGAGCCAGCTGACCGGATAATGTTGGCTACATGCGCTTTGAAGGACAGTGTGCTGTCAAGATGTCACCCAGACTCTTACCTGAGGGGAGGAGAAGTATTAGGAGGTATCAGGTGGAACGGAAAAACTGTCAATTTTTGCTAGAGTGGACTTGGTACCAACAATAGAATTTGCGAAGCAGTCAGTAAGGGAGGAAAGAGGAGGCAGGTTTGGTGGAAGGTACACATGGCTGTCATCCACATAACAGTCAAATGTAACTTCAATTTAGGTGATAAAGAGGAGGAGGCAAAAAGCTTACATCGCCGAAGCCGATATTTGGCATTTTATAAAATCAAAAAAAATTACCGTCTTTTCACGGCTATAATGCGCACCGCATTATAAGGCGCACCTTCAATGAATGACATATTTTAAATATTGTTCTAAAGACAATAAAAATACTGCAGACAAAACGTAAATTCTAACAATGAAGACTCACTAGGAATGTAATGGGGTCAAAAGTAAAACGTTTGTCTTTAAAACCTGTAGAATTAAAATAGTTTCTTTATAATGCATCAAGAATGTAAAAAAAAATTTCAATGATATATCGTGTTTTTATGAATGCAGGCATATAAAGGTATTTTGTTCGAGTGGGGTTGCAGTAGTTAGCGATCCAAGATGGCGGGATCTTCTGCGCATGCGCGCCACCGATCGTGCAGACAGGTTGTGGCTCAATATTGATCCATACATAAGGCGCACTGGATTATAAGGCGCATGGTCAGCTTTTGAAAAAATTGAAGGCTTTTAAGTGCGCCTTATAGTCGTGAAAATACGGTAAATAAAAAAAAAAAAATAAATTAAAAAAGGGATGCAACAAGTGGTGTACAAAGAAAGCTGGCAAATGGCAGATGCTGCCGACCTCTTAATTGAATAAAACATTTTGATGCTAATATTTTCTATTTTACTGCAAATGAATATGGGATTGAAATATCGGTTATCGGCCTCCTTGACTACTAATAATTGGTATCAGCCCTAAAAAAGTCCTATAGGGGCCCCAGCGTGAAGGGGAAAAAAATGTTATACATGCAAGAAAGTGTCGGCCAACCGCTATGGTCCCCTCAACACACGTAAACCAGAATTTGTGTGTGTGTGTGAGCGTGCATGTGTGTCGGACCAAATCTAAGTGACACATCTCCGCAGTGAGAAAACAAGTGGGCGTAACCTGTAAGAGCTGCCTGCGGTTGCACTGACAGGCGCCTGACAGCAAGCATCCGAGCGCTGTGATCTCACGGAAGACACTTTCAAATCTCACTGGAGGAGACTTAGTTTGATGCCATCCACCTCCACTCCCACATAGAATGACAAACACTCAGTGTTGCTGCCAGATGACACGGTGGTCTGAGAAACAAATGATTCCAAATTGTTCATATACGTTCGGCAGTGGCTCATCTGTCAGGACTTGGACTTTGAAACCGGAGGGTCACAGTCAATTGTTGCTAGTCTGCCTCCTACCTATTGTCAAGGTGCCCTATAGCAAGGCACCGACCATCCCACCCACCTGCAGCAGCTCAAACATTTGTAGTTTGGGTTTCAAATGTGTCCTTTCTGACATGTCTTATACGTGATCCCCTCCACTCGTTTGGCCATGACTTGGGCAGCTACATCCGACATTTCAAGCGACAAAGTTTGGTTGCTCTACTGCATGGCAGCTTTAGTATGACAGCCAAAAGATAATCAGAGCTGCTTCAAGATGACACATACTCAAATAATTAATACTTGAAGTTGTTGACATGGGCTTGTATTTATGTGTAGCAATATGCCTGTTGCGTGTGCCATATGCATACATCTAGTACACTAATTGACAAGTGTAATTTGGCAGCTTGATGATGAAGTGCTTCGTTTATGAGTGAAAATACAATCATTTTTTTTCTTCAGCAGACTCTGGGCTAATAATAGCTTTTCCATGCCGCTTATCCTCACGAGGGTTGTGGGTGTGCTGGTGTGGAGGACACAAACCGATAACATTTAAAAATATATAAATGAATAAAAATGAAAATGATAAAAAAAAAATATATATAATTCAAAATTTAAATACAAACTATAAGTATAAATGGAAATTAAAACAACAAAATTTAATAAATAAATAAATAAATAAATAAGAGACTTTAAAAAAAAAGAAGTGCTTGATCATTCTATAATAAACGAGGCTTACTCAACTGTGCTGATTTAGTCGGCAAAATCGCTACTGTGGTTCTGACGTCACCTCGTCTCAGAAATCTATCGGGATCATTTTTAGAAAGGAAAATAGAGTGCTACTAATAGTTTTATCCATCCATCCATCCATCCATCCATCCATTTTCTCAACTGCTTTCTCCTCACAAGAGTCGCGGGGGTGCTGGAGCCTATCCCAGCTGCCTTCGGGCAGTAGGCGGGGCACACCCTGAACTGGTTGCCAGCCAATCGCAGGGCACACAGAGACGAACAACAGTCGACACTCACAAGCACACCTAGGGACAATTCAGAGCGCTTCATTAACCTGCCATGCATGCCTTAGGAAGTTGGGAGGAGACCGGAGTACCCGGAGAAGACCCATGCAGGCACAGGGAGAACATGCAAACTCCACCCAGGAAGGCCGGAGCCTGGACTCGAATCCGAGTCCTCAGTACTGTGAGGCACGTGCTAACCAGTCAGCCACTAAGAGTTTTAACTTAGGTTTATTAAAAAAAAGTTGATTATCTAAAAATGAAAAGCAGCTGGTCGCTCATTATTAAATTAAATGTTTTTCTTTTGTCTTCTGTATTTATAGTTGATAATATAGTTATAATTTTGTTCTTTAGGCAAATCATATATTTTTTAAAATCTTATCCAAATATATTCAATAGAATTTTCAGTGGAATATTCAAATACCAAAACATTTGCTAGCTCACTGCAGCCCTAAAACTATCAGTAATCGGAAAAAAAATCTCAGCTGCATCTTTTGTTGATTGGCAGCGGCATTTAAAAAATGACTTTGTCACAAAAGTGACTCTCCAGTTTATGTTAACATTTGCACTTTAGAACTAGATCATAAATTTTCTTGCAGTCTGCTCAATAAACGTAAAGTATTTTGAAAACTGGAAAATTTATATTGTGCATTTTTTAATATTACAATTTTTTTTTTTTTTTTTTTTTAAGTCACAAGTCCTGTAGAATAAAGTAAGGTAAACTACAATTTCCAAATGACCTTCCTTCTTCTGCATGGCTGAAAGAGTAATACCGAACGAAATACTTTTAAAATGAACCCCAAAAGTTCATGTCTGAAATTAGTTGACAAAAATTGATAGTTTTGTTTAGGCAATTCACATTAAAAGATGCAGTATGGTGCTAAATAATGAGAGCATAACAAGTGGATTTATTCAGGTCCATTTATCATTTGTACTGCAAAATATGTACACCTGCTCTTTCTGGTTTTTTTGTTGTTGTTTTTTGTTGTTTTTGGCAAGTACAAAACACTTGGGTCTTTGGTCGGTGCAGTCCAAGTCATGTTAATGTTTTGCTATGTGTGCCGAAAGGCCGTCCTTTAAATATGCATCGACTCTCTTTCAGCGTGTGCTCAGGGCCATGTTTTGAAATGCTGCTCCAGATGTGCGTCTCAGTGTCCTGCTGAGAGAGATGAATGGCTTGTGGTGCTGCTGGCTACCTACAAGTTCACTTCCTTAATGAGCAGAAGAATCTGCTGAGAGCACGATATGATTGATAACATCACAAGAGAACAAGAGGGAGGGAAACGCAGCAAGAGCTTGTGATAAAAACGGAAGGCCCGGTGGGCTCTGGCAAGCGCCGAAGACGACAAATGTGGCACTGGCCTTTGACAGCCCGCTGCCAGTTAGCCACCAAGCTGCCACTTCCTCCTGTTGGAACCTGCTCTCATTTGTGAACTTCAATGAAGGTGAGTAGGGGGACCATCATACTCTGTTACAGTGTAGTGTTCGTCCGAGGGAAATAATTATTGAAGCTGAAATGAATATTAATGGTATGATTGGAGGTGAATTGCAGCTTAGACCACACCTGCTCAACATTTTTTTTTTTTTTTTTTACTCTTCTGACACTGTTTTCATGGAGTACAACTTTACTTATATAACATTAATTAAGAAATAAAACAAACAAATGTTTACAGTAAAACATTAATCAAATGTTCAATATGTATGAAATGATAAGTAAGCAAGTCCAGGCTCCGGCCTTCCTGGGTGGAGTTTGCATGTTCTCCCCGTGCCTGCGTGGGTCTTCTCCGGGTACTCCGGTCTCCTCCCACATTCCAAAGACATGCATGGCAGGTTAATTGGGTGCTCAGAATTGTCCCTAGGTGTGTGTGTGAGTGTGGATGGTTGTTCGTCTCTGTGTGCCCTGCGATTGGCTGGCAACCAGTCCAGGGTGTCCCCCGCCTACTGCCCAGAGCCAGCTGAGATAGGCGCCAGCAGCCCCCGCGACCCTTGTGAGGAATAAGCGGTCAAGAAAATGGATGTATGAATGGATGGATAAGTAAGCAATGATCAGTGGAAACTCACATTTGCAAAACATTCAGTTTCCAAGCAACATTTTTGAAGAAACATTGCCATTGTTCTACGAACGTCTTGGTAAAGTTGTTCAAACGTAATAAAGTGGTTCAGCGTACTGGTAAAGTCGTTCGAACGTCTTGGGTGTGTAGACTTTTGCACTGTGCATTAATCTCTGACAATAAATGCGAAGTACGTGCAGTGAGATAGTAATTGTCGTAGTGTTTGAGGGCAATATGTAGTATCTTCAGAATATGTCACTTGTTAGGAGCAAAATGGGTCGAAGCAGCCACACACAAGTCACAAAGACAGAGCTAAAATATTTTCAAGCGTCAGCTTTCTAATCACAATTTAAAAATCCTGGATCCTTGTGCAAAATAATGAAGTGACGCTGGAGAGATGCCACGACTCGAGTGAGCCTGTTTCATGCAGTCTCTCATGTCACAGTACTCATTAACTGACCTGATTCGCACTGCTGATGATCATTCATCAGCAAAGCTGTGACAGGTCCATCCAGAAGTGGACACAGTTTAGCATGCTAAAAGTAACAACCTCAGTCACATCAGCTTTGTCTTTTGTTTTTGTTGTTGTTTTGGCATAGATTGTGCGAAATTCTTCAAAGAAAATAGACCAGTCTGAAAGACAGCAACAACCATTGTGTTGATTTGAGAGTAAACATGAGTAAAACTTCACATTTCAAGATATTTTACACTGTAATGACAGCTTGATTGTTGACGTTAAACATCCTTAAATAGTAGCCTCAATTCTTTTGGCTTACCTGAGTTGAATTCCTTTGGTATTTGCCTCCACGCTTGCTTTTTAAATGAAGACGAAATCCTAGCGCAGCAATAAAACGCTAAAGTTAAAAAAAAAAAAAAAAAAAAAAAAAAAAAAAAAAAAAAAAGGCTAAGCGTTGTTTCAAGTGTAATTGTGCGCAATAACGACAATGCCCAGGCGCGCGTTTCCACACGCAAACAGCCAAGAGGATCATCCAAACGCACCAAAAGGTGTTTTTCCCTTTCTTCAATTAGAGAGAGAGAGACAAAGCTGTCCTTAATGAGCGATTCCGTCCACGGAGCTTCCCCGAGAAGACGCGATTAAAGGCGCGGGTGCTGCTGTCGTCTTTCGAAAAGGTGGCGAAGAAGCGAAGAAGAGCAAAACAACAGCAGCGTCGCAGTGGCAGTTGCATCCCTTCAAGTCAACGGCTGCTGCTGTGAGGCGTTCGAGGACTGCTCGTAATTTGCCACACTGGTCAGCTGGCCGACACCAAGTTGACTTGTGTTTTGTTTTCATTTTGCTTGCTGTTGTTTTTATCACGTATTTACAAAAGCCAAGTTTAAAGCCATATAGTTCAAAATAACTTGTGCATGTTAGGTCTGTCTCAAATGTTAATTGTAGTCGTTATTATAGTATTTATCAAATCCGGATCTGATTTTATTTCGCGTGTGTATGTGTGCATTTCCTTTATTTCCGATAACAAGCAAAGGTATTGTACTACTTTTTTTTTTTTTTTTTTTTCTTTTAGAAGTATGGTTGCAAGGATGTGGCGGACAAAGAAAGGGGAGGGAGCAAGCCCCGTCATCTGTTCTGCATTTCCCCCTTGATTCCGCAAGCAGCCACTGAATCTTATTTTCCAGCATTTCTTCCCTCAAGCGCTTTGTTCTGTGTTCAGCTGTGGAATGTGCAGCAAGCACCCCACCACCCCAAATAAAATGGAAAAAACTAAACCCTCTGGCTTACCACTGAAGGTAATTGTAATAGAAAAAAAAGTCCACGTGGTCACAAACTTATCTCATATGATCAAACAGATAAGCGCGTGGAGATCAAAATAAGCAACTGCTTACCATTAAAACAATTTTATGATGCAGTGTGATAAAAAAGTCCAAATGATAAAGAATAATGACGTCCATCATAGCCCAAACTTTCACAAAAACGGGGAATTTGCCAACCTTTTCAAGAAATTCATTTCATGTCATTTCTATTTGTACATTGATTACATTTCATTTCATTTTAATCATCTTCCATGCATGCCACTCTAAACCTAAAATCTTTTTTTCCCCCTGTATTTGGGGATTTCAATTGCAAAAGTTGTTGACTAATGGGATATATTCCGTTTAATACTATCAAAAGAAGTCAATTGAAATGGTTGCTCCACCTGTCGGTTGCTTGGTGGTGATGCAGTGTCCATTGTCATGACCAAAATGAAACGCCAGCTTTCAATGTTCCCATTTTGAAAATGCCCTGCAAGTGGTACCTGTTGCCTGCAGTAGCACATTTACAAAATGTCAGACAAAAATACGTGAACCCCCTCATTTTTATCATAAAGCATTTCAACATTTTTTTTATATCCAAATTACAGATGAAGTACATTTGTAGGTACAAGTACATTAAGACATCAGATGACAAGTTGCTGTGTAAGAAACAATAAGGCACCGATGCCCTTGTGCAGCACGACTAGTTTGATGAGTGACAAAGCAATCAAAAGCAAACGTGGTTTGAAATCGTGTCAGACATCAACACTGCAATATTCAAGCTTGCCTTCTTTCCATGATACAGAAGCAATGATTACAATATTTCATGGACTTCAGTCATTACAGGGAAGTTTGGTTTTAGCAATAATAACAAATATTTTCCCAGATGTAAATGTATTTGAAATCACAAAAATGTGGCAAGATAGTTGTCATTGAATAAGTTACAGCCATCGACTGCTATTGGGTCCGTTTTACATGTAAATAAATGGTCAGTGCCATGTGATTTTCATAATAGTAACATAAAAAGGTACCGCTATAAACTTTGAACTATTCTCCACAAACACCAAATGTATAAATCAAATATATATCAAGATCATCAAATAAATTACCACAGCACTGCATAACAGAGTGAGTAAAGGATTCATTAATAAGTGACGTAATACATTTGTTTCCCCCCCATTATAACTGAGACAAAAAATAGATCGAAAGCAGTTCAGAGAGGGCACAGAAAATAATATTTTCGGAAAAATAAAATTTCAACTGGCCTTCTCTCTCTCACACACACACTATGTACGTAAACACTGCACCAAGCAAGCTTTCGTCACAAGTGCAAGAATTTTAAAGATGATTTCATACTTTGTGGTTGTCTGAACATGAAATGAGAAAATGGTCATCCGTGGCCATTTTGTCACCCCTCATAGTTTGATGTTTCCTCAGACGAGCGTTTAAGCGTCGAGTGTTGTAATCTGCCAGTCGCTGTTGATGATTTGACCGAAAAGGACTCCGCCATAAGGCGAGGGCTCGTTTGTGGGCTGCTAAGCAGCCGCATAGCACCACAATTGGCATCATGACGAATGGGAGCTGTTGGCATCAGTGGCAGAATGCGCTTCATTTGCATGGAACATCCATCCTACATTTCATTTGTCTCATCTGCTCAATCATGGACGAAAAGTCAGCGTCATAAAAGGAGGCATGACATAATCACTATATTCAACATGTCTGACGGTCCTTTGCATGTTTGGTAATGTGTTTGCTGCATGCTCCACATACACAGATCTGCACACAGATGGAAAATGATAATCCATCTTTTTAATGTCTTGAAGGGACTTTTCTTGCAACTTGCACCCCGCGTCCGTCGTCATGGCAATGCAAAGTTGATCTGTTGCACGATCCACAGTCCAGGGGGGCAGTGGCTCATTTGCATGAGACCAGACATCCTCTTCAAATCAGTGAGGCTCAAAAAAAAAAAAAGAGGGTGAACATTTTGCTGTAATTATTGATGCTTGGAGGATTTTGAAGGTCACCAACATTATAAAGACATCCAGGAAGTGATTTATTTTTTGTTTGTTTTTTGAATGCATGAGGTTAGCTGGAAATTGTGTTACTTATGACAGGACTGCAAGTTGACATGGGTGGCAGTGTAGGCTTTAAATATCCCAAATTGGAATATTGTGAATACAGTGGAACCTCTCAAGTTACCATCCACAAAAGTTTCACTTGAACCCCCCCCACCTCCAAAAAAAAAAAAAAAAAGAACAAAAAGACTCCAGAATATCTGTTGGCTTAGTGAACATGTCAAATATTGCTATTATTTTATTCTAATATTTTATATTATATAATATTTTTAGTAGGGATGGGCGAGTACCGATACCAGGTATCGGTATCGGGCCGATACCAGCCTTTTTTCAAGTACTCGAGTACTCGTGACGCAGACGAGTACAAGCGACCGATTGCAGAGGGGGAAGACGTTAAGTGAGTCCTCCTTGCCTGTAACTGGCGCTAGCTTGCAGCAGTTTTTCACCAAAACTTCACCGGTTTGGAAATACTTCAAAATTGTGAATCTTAAACTAAAAGAGCATTTTTGTGTTTTATTTTGAACGTTAAGACTACTGAAGAGTGACTGTGCTGTTTGTTTGTTTTTGTCAAAATTAAAGGAAATATATATATATATATATATATATATATATATATATATATATATATATATATATATATATATATATATATATATATATATATATATATATGGGCGGCACGGTAGTCGAGTGGTTAGCACGTCCGCTTCCCAGTTCTGAGGTCTCCGGTTCGAGTCCAGGCTCGGACCTTGCTGGGTGGAGTTTGCATGTTCTCCCCGTGCCCGCGTGGGTCTTCTCCGGGTACTCCGGTCTCCTCCCACATTCCAAAGACATGCATGGCAGGTTAATTGGGCGCTCCGAATTGTCCCTAGGTGTGCGTGTGAGTGTGGATGGTTGTTTGTCTCTGTGTGCCCTGCGATTGGTTGGCAACCAGTCCAGGGTGTCCCCCGCCTACTGCCCAGAGCCAGCTGAGATAGGCGCCAGCAGCCCCCGCGACCCTTGTGAGGAATAAGCGGTCAAGAAAATGGATGGATGGATATATATATATATATATATATATATATATATATATATATATATATATATATATATATATATATATATATATAATTGTGCTTTGTTTTTTCTTTATTTTTTGGCAAGGATTCTACTTTTCCAGAAGGTGGCGGTAACGCAACCTGCTTGTCAACAGCAGTTGATATTAACAAGAAAGAAGAAGGACTTTCCCAGCATGCCTAGCTGCATTTGTAAATAGTTCAAGCTCGGGGCTGTGTCCGAATGTCCAACCTTAAGTAGTCGTCTTATATGTATTGCCCTCATTCTGTTTGGCAAATCAGACAGCCAGCTTACTACATGCTCGTCGTCGCATACCACGTGACCACCGTACTTGTCATGACACAACAGCGAATAAATCTCTGACTATTTATAGTCAATCAAAATGTTTTAAATGGTATTTTATTTCCTTTGTCGTACCTATTTTCAACTAAAACAAATTATGTATTTCTGTACTATCTAGTTAACGCCCCATAATTAACTTGTCACCCTTCAATTCATATTTTCACAAATCTGCTGATGAAATATTGACTTACAGCTACATTAATGAAACCTTTGTCATGGCCTGAGGTGTTCTGCATCATATTTTTTTGACTGACACTAAACAACTTTGAGGAGGGTGGTAGGAACACTGCCACACAAAAAACTACAATCGTGCAGACTGCTTTACGGCATATGTCACATCCCCCTTTCCCCATTCCTTCCAAAGACCGAAGTTGAGTCGAATGTCTGCGCGTGATTACTGTTGTTCTGGAGAAGCTGCAAAACAACCCAAGAAATGAAGATTTTTGTCCAAAATTCATACATTACGGGCTTTATCTAGGGTTGTACCTCGCTATTTCACAGGTTTTTCAGAGATTACGACCCGCAATCATGGTGCATTGCAGCAATGTGTGTCAATCCAACTCAAGGTTAGCGGGAGAGGAGCATTTCATGACCCTACGTGCTGGTCCTCATGGGAAATGTGGTCTTCATTCAAAGCAAAAACACTACCGCTTTTGTCCATATGGTGCCACCATAATCAATGAAAATTGAAAACACTTTTGTGCTGCTTTAATGCATCACCTTTATTCTCGCGCGCCATTTTTTTTTTTTCAAAGCCGCAATGCATTGTGGTCTATATCAACTGGTTGTGACCTTAATTGTTCATTACTTTGCAAGTGCATTGTGGGTAATTTTGAGTGCAGCATTTCTTTTATCTTTTTAACATTTGAACCCCCCTACAAAATGGCGTGAGCTCTTAGTGCACTATATGGGGAGTTGTGTGCACATTCGGGCACAATAATAGATATGAAAACTAGATGTAAAGCAATGTCCTCACAGGGCAGCCATCTTGGGACAGGGCTGCTCGATTAACCGTAACATTACAGTCGCTTTGAAATCGCTGTAGATTGCTCAGTTCTCCCAAATTCTCAAGCGTTTTTCATTTTTATTGTTAGATATAACATGAGATGACATAAACAACAATGCCGCATATTTTGTTGCACCATTCATGAATTTAGGTGTTCAGTTTAATGACACGTGATCATGATCCTGCCTTAATAAGGTGTGGGGATGTTATTTGTTACTTTTGGCTCTGAAGTACTTTATACCCATCGGATTTACTCATGCTGGATACATGAATCTGTCATTGTTTGTTCAAAGCAAATTGGATTGATTTGATATCTTACCAAACTCACATTCTTAATTGTTTCATTGAGATTTGACTATCAAATATGCACATGAAGTTTATTGGGATGTTTGTTAAATGTACCGTATTTTCACGACTATAAGGCGCACCTAAAAGCCTTCAATTTTTTCAAAAGCTGACCATGCGCCTTATAATCCAGTGCGCCTTATATATGGATCAATATTGAGCTGCAACAGGTCTCGCTGTCAAGACGCTATCAGTGACCCTGCACGATCGGTGACGCGCATGCGCAGAAGATCCCGCCATCTTGGATCACTAGCTAATACTAATACTTTAGCTCAGAGAAAATAATAAAACAGCTGTTTATTCATTTTGGGAGTGAATGGGGTTGTCAGAAAGCTGGTTTGTAATCTATTAATAAAATTTGACTGACCTACCTGACTGTTTTGTAGACATTCCCTTTAGCGCAGCGCCATCTAATGGATGCATAACGAAACCCCTGCCTCTACTGTAGCACCTTATAAATGGAAAAGGTTTTAAAACGTCATTCGTTGAAGGTGCGCCTTATAATGCGGTGCGCCTTATAGTGCGGAAAATGCGTAGCGTAATTCAAATGGGTGGGAATTTTAGATCCACCTTTCTGTGAGGGTATGATGTGTAATGTACATCTTAAAATGGTCCATAAAAGATTGGATGGGGAAACAAATTAGAGTTCAGACATGGCGGGGGGTTTTGTGTTCAACCTTGGAGGTTCCACTGTAGTTTTTCAAATTATGGAAAGGTATATGTTTTCTCTGGACACAACATGTTATATTTCTGTGTATCTATCTTGCAATTAATTCAAAAGTAACTAGTGGTCCCTTCAGATTTATCATATTCCCATCTTTCACCAACTTCCCCCCCCCCAACTTGGATGACGAGTATGTCAAGTTTGTGTTGCGGTTAGGACTCTAAGAGACTGTGCCAGCGGCAAACCTGCTGTCCTCGGGACTCTTTCATCAGAGTCCAGTGGGTGAGCTCTTCCTCCCCAGAGCTGTTGAGCCCCAGCGAGATCCAGCCAATCATCTCCTTGCGTTTCATACTACGCTTGTTGTAGACGGAGAGGATGAGCGTTACATCCGACAGCTGGAAAAGGGCGACCTGGAAGACAAACGTCTCTTTGTAGGTCGGGTTGGGTTGGCCTCGACAGATGGATGTCTTACACTTGGACATCTCGTGGCCCATGGAGTTGAGTAAGGTCAGCTTCACGTATGTGTCTGAACAAAGGACAGAGAAACAAAGACACGCACAAATAGCGGCAGCACTCATTTGTCTCGATAAACGTTCATTTTCCGAGCCATTTAATGATCATTAATCTGACTAAAGAAATCGGTCATTTGTGCAAAACCGTTATGTCTCTCAATTGCCTGAATGAATTCAAAATAAGACATCAACAGTTTCTAATTGAGATAACGTCTGTATAGGATGTTTTTCTGCAGCTCCAACGGAAAGTGTTCCTCATAACAAAGGCAAGAGCTCAAAGGGCACAAGAAGCCTTTCTTCGGGCTTGTTGCTATGCAACTGTCTAACCTGAACATACTTTTCATGATCAAATGGGCCACCAGCATGTCTGCCTATCGAGGTAATGGAAGAGGATATTCTTCTCCTAAATAAAACCATGATTGACAAAAGTGGTGACAGCCTCGTGAAATCGGCCTCGCATCAGTGGCCATGCAAACAGGCCACATGGCCAATTAAATACATGTGGCCCATTCTGTTAGTTATTTGATGTTTTTAATATAGTGAAATGGTTTGTGATGTCTTAACTTATATCATTGCCAGCATTTTTTTCTTTTCCAAAAATGCCACTAAGTGCAATAAATAAACACTAGTTGGTTTTTTTTGTTTTGTTTTTTGTTGTTGAACTTTTTCACATCAACCATTTTGGTACAAAAACTGCAAATAAAGGCAGAGATCTAGTTAGCAGAATGATACAGGAAGTGTGACCAAAAAGTAACAATACTGGGTGTGCTGTATGAGCTATTGGCAAAAGAGAGATTAGTAAATTGCGTTTTCATTTAATATGATATCTTGAGAGTGTGTATTTTTTGTTAATATGCCTTTGTATACAAGTCATCTCTTTTTTTCTTAGACGTTTCAACTTCCTTTCGAGTTTCCGGTGGCTGTGTAGATGCTTATTTTTGTCATGGTTTTAGTTGGCTTTTTATTTTTTATGTCATGGTTCAGGTTCAGTTTGGGTTTTGTTTGATTTTATCCTTATATTTCTTTCTTTAAGTTTCTGTCATGATCTGTTTATTGCAATATTGTCCTTGTGTGCCCCAATAGTCTTGTTAAGCATTGTCATGTCCACCTGTGTTTACCTGCCCTTCCTCATGTGTCAACCAATCAGCACCCTCTGCCACTCATGTACTGCCAGGTGTGTCTCGTTGTGGCAATTAGTGTGTGTGTATTTAGGCTCTTGTCCCTTGGCTCTGTGTTGATTCATTGTTGTTTTTCCCCCCGTCATGCTGCTGTTTTTTTGCCTTGTTACAGCCCTGTAGAGTGATGTCACTTGTAGTCCGTCTTTTTTTGGACGTGGAATTTCCGAGTTCTCGTACACACTTCCTGGTTTAAACTCAGAAAAGTCAGACTTCTGACTATACTCAAATGCAGCATAAATTTTGTAAAATATTTTTTTAAAAAAAAGCTTTGACATGCATTTTTGCGTCGACAAATTTTTGTGGTCTACCTAACCGACTTTTTATTCCCAGTCCTAGTTGATCCCATGTTCTCTCTCTCCATTAGTTTCACAGCACAACTGCGAGCTAGGTGACCGCTTTTAGCCTGCATCTGTTGCCTTGGTTTAAAAATATTGACAAAATGTGTTCAAGAAATTTACAATAGTAATTCATCTTATATGTCCGTCTGGATCTTCCTTTTCTGTTGTAAAATTGTGAAGAAAGAACAGAGGTTTTCAACTGCCTTTTACTTTTTCCTTCTTGGGTGAACTTGTTGGAGCTCTGGAATTTTTTATTATTTTTTTTGCCTATAAAATCCATTAGGGCAGTTAAAAATTGTACAATGTGCAGCTGTCATTTTCTCACTTTAGGCTTGAATTATTGAACAGTTCGAAATAGTTTTTGAACGTAGTAATTGAATTTTTTATTTATTTATTTTTCCCCCAAATGGGTTTTGCTAGTTTTGGTTCACATTGGGGCAGTCGTGGCCAAGTGCTTTAGATCATCGTCGCCCGTTATTGTGGGGACAACAATTAAGAGCAACTACTCCCAACATTTCATGAACATGCTTTGGTGCCCTTGATACCCCGAACTGCCCCCTGGACACCCCTGCTCCAGTGTGTGCCGCTAACGGTGTGTGTTTGCTGTGTCCACAACTGTAATGGGCCAATTTTGGTTTATGTTTGTATGCATGAAAAATAAAGACGATTCTACTTCTGTCTCAATTTCTGTATGACCAACTTGGCATTTGAACAGGGGTGTGTAGACTTTTTAATCTCCACTGTACAGTGACGCCACCCATTTGATTGAAAGCAAACGAGGCAGGAATGAAAGTCAACAAGATAATCACAATGGCTGTGCGGGTGTTTGGCCCCTCATTTACAACTTGACAATAATACTGTGTATTGCGCTCCTCGTCTAGGAAGGAGTCAACGGAATGAATAGCTGCGGCTTTCATACTGTGGAGTGCCAGCTGCCTTCCAATGCCTCGCTCGCTGCTTTGAAAGATACATTCAGTTGCTCTCTTTGACATAAAAGCACTGTGGGAAGAAAATAGCCTTGATTTCTTTTTTTTGACGGCTGCTGAATGAGCTCTGAAGAGCTATGGATGTCTTAAGTGGTCACTAACGACGGTGCAAGGCAGTTTGGTATTGTTGCTGAATGAGAGGGGCTGCAACTGATGATTAACTTGATGTGCAGGCTTGCTACTGTTGAAATTATTTAACAAAAAAAAAAAAAAGAGTGAGCTTTTGAATTTGCAACATTCACCAGGCTGCTTCGCCTTTTGTAAGACACACAAAGTCAATCAAGACATACATAAAGATTTTGCACAAAGATATTTGATATGTATCGCCAGATGTGACTATTTCCTAGATTTCAAAAGACGACTACACAATATTCTAAAGATGCTATTGAGGCACGTAAAACCAGTACAATGCCAGTGCTTCTTAATTGTCACATTCAGTGATCCATATTAGTTCATGATTGCTGAACAGTGTGAAAAACATGAATATCAGTGCTCTACATAAACACGACAGTCTTATCTAAGTTTTGTGCACTGTATGTACACTATGAAAAGTAATACATTTGCAACCAAGCCTTGCTAAACAACACAGTTAAGCCAATCATCAAGTAAACTGGAGTGAAATTTCTAAGTGAAAGCACTCAATGATTTTAGGCATGATGAGGACACAGGGGAGCAATACCAAAGATTGGTGAAGGAGGTGGTTACATGCAAGGAAGCATTCATCTTTCAAATGAGCTCTTGTCTTCATGGATGAGTGGGGAAAATTTGAGTGAGTGAAATAATTCTGGATCCGACTCAACACTACATCCATGAAGGCGTATGAAATAAAAAAAAATTGAAACGTGTGCAATTTGAAGTAGGGATAGACACTCACCTCTGATAATATAAACCTGTCCACCTATCAAGTGTTTTAGACAACAGAACAGCCCGTCTGACAACAAGGGTTGGGCAGCAGTAAGAAAAACAGCGAACCAAGGTGTCAAATAGGTGGTACAGGGTGACAACATTTTAGGCAAAAACAGAAGATGCAAGGGAAGAAAAGCAGGGTCAAAAATTGCACAACATGACACCAAGTTCATAAGAGGTCATTTCAGTTTCAATATACTGATCCCTTAAAACTGACGGTGGAGGCCATCAAAAAAAGAAGAAAAAAAAACAACAATAACAAACTTTAATGGTAGAGAACCTTTTAAAAACAAGCATTTACAAGGTGCTTTAACAAACCATATACAATAAAAAAATAAAAATTCCAGACAATAAATGCAAATAACCATAGAAACAAAATAGGCATACTGTATACCGTACATACGTACCGGTACTTACACACACAAACACGTAAGAAGGAGGAAAAACTCAAGGTAAAGATAACCTGAGGCAATACAGGAATCCCACAACCCAACTTAGACCACAAGAGGGGGGACAGAGTAAAACAATTAAAAACTTCACAAACTCCATAAAATTAAAACAATAAAACTAAGATGGGCGGCACGTCCACCTCCCAGTTCTGAGGACTCGGGTTCGAGTCCAGGCTCCGGCCTTCCTGGGTGGAGTTTGCATGTTCTCCCCGTGCCTGCGTGGGTCTTCTCCGGGTACTCCGGTCTCCTCCCACATTCCAAAGACATGCATGGCAGGTTCATTGGGCGCTCCGAATTGTCCCTAGGTGTGCTTGTGAGTGTGCATGGTCGGTCGTATCTGTGTGCCCTGCAATTGGCTGGCAACCAGTCCAGGGTGTACCCCGCCTACTGCCCAAAGCCAGCTGAGATAGGCTGCAGCACCCCCCGTGACCCTTGTGAGGAATAAGTGGACAAGAAAATGGACAGATGGATGGATGGAAAACTAAAATAAAAATAAAACAATAGATAAGAAACTCCATAATTAAGAAACAAGGGGGGAAGATACCAACAATGAAAAGACAATCTATAAAAAGTGAGTCTTAAGAGGAGACTTAAAAGATGCAACAGAGTTTGAACGCCTCAGATCCAGAGGCAGATTATTCCTAAATCGACAGAAAAATCTCTACCACCTTTAGTTATAAGCCTCAACAGTCTGATAGAGCGATCACTATGGCATGGCGCAGATTCATGTAGATAATTCATTCGAATGTGGAGATTAAATGAGAAAGTGAATAAAAAGAGAGATCAAATAAAACACCAGACTGCAGTGTGACCTGTCTCCTGCGGTTCATTTCGTCTACGCCGTTTGGGGTAACTGCAACACGTTTGTACGTGGAGGCACGAAAGAATTCCACATCGGTGGAGGAAGCAAGAAAAAGAACTCAAAGCGGTTCATTTCGTCTACGCCGTTTGGGGTAACTGCAACACGTTTGTACGTGGAGGCACGAAAGAATTCCACATCGGTGGAGGAAGCAAGAAAAAGAACTCAAAACGGACGTGTCCACCGAGCACGCAGTCAAGAGTGGATCCATAACGGTCACGTGCGGTGTACCCCTGGGGGAATTTGTCATCATTCTGGGAGGATTAATGAAGGAACTCCAAGTCTCCAACTGTTGGATATTGGTGTAAACTTGGCGTTCAAATTAAAGTTCTGAGCAGCCTTTGTGCGCTGGATGAGCGATGGCGAACACACTTTCCCCAAACAAGGAGGCAGCGTCGGGTGAGTACGCCGCCGCATGCGAATAGATCGTGGACGTCTGGGCTCGCGAAAGTCGGCATCATTGCGAAACAGCCGCACGGCAACGAGACTGGTTCCGATAATGATGAGCGTGAACCTGGCATGTTTGAAGGAGAAACTGGTCAGCTGTTCAATTCGGATACAGAAGATGACGAAGAAGAAGACGTTGATGGATTTGTGAATGAAGACTGATCAAAAAATAACATGAATACATCCAACTCTCACTGGAGATTAATCTGCCTTACCTCCGGCAATGCAGACCAAACTCGGACACCGGTCATCAGGTACTGAACAGCTCATCGTATTATGGTGTCCAGTACCCGATACACCCAGAGCACCCTCCTGACTTCCTGAGGGATACGGTTGAATGTCTTCTCCAAGTCCATAAAGCAAATGTAGGCTGGTTTGGCGAACCCCCATGCACCTTCCAGAACCCTGCCAAGGGTGTGGTGTAGAGCTGGTCCATCCACTGCTCCACAACCAGGACAAAAACCAAACTTCCCTTCCTGAAACTGAAATTCCACTTCCCTGACGGACCCTACAGAGGTCCAGCACCCAGACAATCTGCCCGTCCAGAGACACTTTCCCTAATGTAACAATGTTGGAGAGGCGTCAACCAGCACAGCCCCACAACATTCAGAGCCTTGAAGAACTTCAGGTAGATCCCATCCAAACCAAGGCCCAGCCACCGATAAGTTTTGTATGTACCAAACTTCTATTTGGAAAATATCCCAGATAATTTAAACGGCAAGCTGAAGGAAATCTGTCATTAAAGCTTGCACAAGCACTGCACACAACTGAATCCAACACAACAATATGAGGGAAGTACAGGATCACAAATGAGACTGCATTTGCCATCCTTGGCAGACACTGTTCTTCTTATTATAAGCTACAAGTGTCTGAACCTGAATCTGAGGTGTTTAGAGGAATGCTACTTTTGGAGTTATTTTCCAGTATTTGATTAGGCATTAAAAGTGAAAATATCTGTGGCATCTTATTATTCCCTGAATTTTCTTTCAAACCGATGAAGTATCAAAATAAGAACATACCATGGGCAACGCCATTATCCTGGTCACGTGATCATGATGACATATCCGGTGCGTAAACGACAACCACCTTCGTTCATTTGAATGGGACTTTGCTGACGCAATGGGCAAGAAAAAGACCATCTTTTATCCCGAATACTGCGCCAATTCTGATCAGAGTAAAAAACAGGTTTCATGTCATTCCATCGGGGCTGGGGCGGTGGTGGTTGGCCTCTCCTAATTTGGGCTAAAGCACGCTGAGCACACAACATAGCTGGCCTGGCAGAGTAAAATTCACCTAGATGTTTACTGTCCAGGTTAGGGACCGTCCACAACTTACATTTCCAGATTGAACAATGTCAATGGTGACTTGACTGGTAATTTGAGCTTCTTTAAAACGCAACTTGCAGACGGTCCCTAACTTTGACTTTCTATGAGCCGGTCGGCTGAATGAGTCCACCTTATCGGCCAATTTCATCCCCCCTTTCGGCTGGCCACAAATCTTTGGCGAGTCCTCCTTGGCTATACTGCTTTTGAAGAAGTGCTTCTTTGCTATACGGTGTAATTCCACCTTTGATGTCCGCTGCCGAACGCAATAATTCCTCGCATGTCTCTTTGTAGTCATTGGCTGCCATGTTATGATCATAGCACGTGATACATCATGATGATCAATTGACTGTCCAAAATGGCCGATACTGTACTGTAAAAAATTCATAGAAAGTACTGGTACTATAAAATCGTAATCGCTCAACACAAATTGACAATTTATTCAGGGAAGAGTTGAAATGAACCATTTCACAGATTAGCTGGTTAGTTTTTCAAGTGTCTTTAATTCCTTTAAGCGTTAAATAAAAAAAATTTAAGAAACAATGGAAAAGAACTTGTTAATACTTACTGGGTGGCTTATTGGTAGCCAGGTTCTTGAAATGAATTCCTTTGATGACCTCCACAGAGAGATGTCCTGTTGTAGCATTGTAGACCAGGCCCACCAGGATTTCTGGTGTGGAAGTTTGACTGACTGATGGGAACGATGAGGCGCTTTCACTGCATGTCAGGTCTGAGAGACTGATTTGGGATTCAGCACCCTGCAAGTTTAAGAGCATTTAGATTTGTCACCGGTATAAATGTTTGCATATTATGCAGTCCACTTTATATTTTCTGCAGAAGCAAAAGGGACAGAGAAACATAAGATGAACCCAAATTCCCAAAATTGACACATGGCTTTTTTTCACTTTTAATTGACCTTTCGCATAAGCTCCGCCCCCCTTAGTTACTGTTGCTAGTCCGTCAAGCTTGGTGACTCCGACAGCACAAGCCGTGACGGGAAGACTTACACCGGCGTGTATTAGTGATTTCTTTTGGAGCAATACCAGTGCAATATCCTTCAGATCGAGGCAAAAAGGTTTACAATATGCAGTGGAGGGTTATAGTCATAATATTAAATTACCCAGCGAAGGGGAAACATACAGGACGCACGCTAAATCTGAGAAAACCCCATGACCTATACTTCAGATGCAACCAGCACAGCATTATGGACCAGTCGTGCTCTTGTACTGCCGGGTAAGTTTTCTTACTTATATCAGTCTAGTATTGTTAAAATATGAGGATTACTGTTAGGTCAGCAAGTTAGCTAAACCTCGGTGTTTATAGCTAGCTAAACATTAGTGGGGGGTTTTTGTCTTTGAAAGCATCAGATCAGTCATTGTTATTCTTTGTCACCCTAGCCATGGATTTAGTTAAGGTTAACAGCCTTCGAGCTGCCCCCTTGTCTGGTTCAACACTTGTACAGCAAGCACAAGGTTGGGATACTCCGGAGACGGGTGTCCGTTCACAAAATGCTGCATGAAAAATGAAAACAAGATAAGCTCGGGGCACTTATTAGGACGCTAAGTTTTCCAAAATTGACGAAGCTTTGTGTTAACGTTAGCTCGCAACATTTAGACAAATGCAAAAGCTAACAGAAGACATTAAACTAACATTAACCACTGACTGAACAAGCTTAACTTAGATGGCAATGACATTCTAGTAATATATATTATTCATTAATAGTAACTACAATAACTTTGATATTGTTTTGTTATTGCCCCGAAAGCAAACTACACTACAGCGAGCTAGTTAGCCCGATAGAGTTAGCATAGTCTTACCTTAGCACAGTCCGATTTACATACTCCGTAGGTACACTGCTTCATCATTTTGGAGGTCCGGAGCTTGTTAATGGTTGTCACTCTTCTTCCGTAAAGTTTTATGGTGGTTATCAGTCTCGTAAGCCATCAAATAAAATCAATCAGACTATGGACGTCATCGAGAGCTGAGTAAAGCGTGACGGACTATGCTTACATAGCAACGGTTGCTAAATGTGTGATTGGTCAATGCTCGTTTGGGGGGCGGAGTTTGCGAAAGGTCAATTGCGAAAACGCTGAACCAAATTCTCAGTGGCCTAAACTCATTTTTCGAATCTGACACTCTTTTGGTCAAATGATTAAACACTGTACAAGTCCTTCGACTCAATTTCCTAAAACACATTATGTTCTGTTTTTGCAAAACCTTATCACATTTCACACGTGTTGCAAAATTGTAAACACTGGCAACACATGTGCACCAACACATGTGCCGATAGCTGGGTTGATAATGTGACGCAGTCTGAACAGGGCTACATCTCATTTGCATACTTTCCAACAACATTGTGAAAGTCAACCCTACAAATTTGAGGAATCCGATTAGAATCAGATATGCCTGCAGTCTGAACACAGCATGTGCTCAGCTTGCGAATGTCACATGACCAAATCCAGCCATAGAACTTGACTTCCCCTTAAAGTGGTAGCCAAACACCTGCTTTAAACCTACTTACTGGGTACGTGCAGCATGGGTCCAGAATGACAGGCACAGACATTTTTCCCTGCAGGTTGAGCTTGGTGAGATAAAAGACATTTTCCCCGAGCACCTTCTCCTTCTTCATCCGCCGCATACTGTAAAGTCGAAATCTGATGGCATAGTTGCTGATCATCTCAGACTCCATATGGCAAAAGTGAAAGGTCTCTGTGAAGAGAGGGCACGGGCCTCTTTGTATACCCGTCTTTGCCCTCTGCTTCTTTGTGGGCAGCAGCACCAAGTGGACCTGCCAGGAGATGTTGCCAGTGTGTTTTAGACTGGGGAGGTCTGTTATCGCCATGATGGTCACCGCCAGCTGCTGCTCCTCTGGATCATAGTCAAACATTACATCAAGAGTGCCATATTTTGCAACCTGATCTACTTCGTAGCCTTTAGGGAGCTGTGCAGCAGAACCGCGGGCTGACATCTCCTATAGGGGCAGAGATATGTTGTGTTTACATCATTAATTAAATGAACCACCGCATTTGATGTTCATGTATATGTCTCTGTGGAAGCACATTATTTACCTCTGGGCTGAGGACAGCGGTGCTGTCGCTGGGCACATCCTCCTCATAGCCCTTGTTGAGATAACTCTCTGTCTCATGACCGTCACTTCCCTCACTGGCGCATTTGCGAAAGGAAAGGTGGGGGCTACCGCTGGTCAGTGAGAGATCACATTTGGCGTCACCCAGGTCTGACAGCGTGTAAGACATCCTTGGAGATCCATTTTCATCCTGATATGGAGGCGGTTGGAGTTCGTCCAGTGGGGGTGTCCTCCTCATCCTTTGGATGCAGTTGGCTGTTAAAGTATTGAGGAAGACAGGACCCAGACAACATCACTTATGTGTCGAAAATTGACTCCAGGAGACAATTGGCTCTGTTTTTATAGCAAGCACAAGTGCGGTTCAGCACATCCGGAGCCTTTCCCAACTGACTTTGGGCGAGATTCGAGGGTACACCCTGAACTGGTTGCCAGCCAATCGCAGGGCACATATCGGCAACCATTCACTCTCAAATTCACAATTAGGACCCTATGAATAACACTTCAATCAACCCTAATATGCAGGTTTTTGGAAAGTGGGAGGAAACCAGAATACCTGAAGAAAACCCATGCAACGATTGTGTTCATGTGTCATCTTTCAATTAAAAAGAAGGCAATGAAAAAATGGCATACTGATGATCACACTCATGACAAATATTAAACAGCGAGATTCTCAAACCAAATTTCATTGTCCAATTTGGCCATTTGCGGCCCACCATCCATTTTTCAGTGGCCCGTGGCAAATGCTAAGAATGGCGTTTTGACTCAGTTAAAATAAATTAACAAAAACAAAAATGTTTGGAAATGGTCAAAATAAGAAGGGAGGGTTTTGAAAAAAAGGTGCCATTAAAGGTTATTTTAGTTAACTAAAACTAATGAAAAAACTAAAACTAAAATTAGAAAAACAATATCCATCCATTTTCTGGACTGCTTAGTCCTCGCAAGGGTTGCGGGGAGTGCTAGAGCCTATCTCAGCTGGCTTTGGGTAGGAGGCGGGGTAATTCCTGGACTGATTGCCAGCCAATCGCAGCAAAAAAACAATAATGTAAATAAAATAAAAACAAAAATGCTTTTTAAAAAACAAAAACTAACTGAAACTACATTTTATGTTTACAAAACTACCTATAATTGTAGCAAACATGTCCTTCGTTTTAGTCTTTGGTAATTAATTTAATGCATGAGCTTTTGGGGATGATATTAAATGTGATTTTTAGTAATTTATTTTGATATAAACCGGAATAATGACGTTTGAAAGTATGTCACACAGAGGTGACATCATCTAGCAGCAGCCAATAGAAAAGCACCTTCAGATGACATTGCTCCCATGTTAAATATTGCGTACAAGTAATACACATTTCTTTAAAAAAAAACAAAAAAAACTAATACTAATACTGAACATAACAAACTAAACTAAACCTAAGCATTTTTTAAAAGAACGAAACTAATAAAAACTAACAGAACCACCATGAAAACTAATAAAAATTAACTAAAATGAAAAATTCCAAAACTTTATAAACCCTATTGCCATATTACAAATAAATTGGTTTATATGCTGTAGCTTTTTTCTAAATATGCAAAAGCACAAATAAATTATTTGTACAATTTTTAGGACGAAACACAATTTCTCTTCATAACATTATGTGGCCTTTGCGCCCTTCTGATTTTCTGTATGTGGCCCTCAAATTAAAAATTTTGGACACCCCTGCTCTATGTGGACACTTGCAGAAAAAAAGGGAAAATAAGACATGGCTCCGAAAACAAAACAAAAACAAAAACTACAACATCTGTCCTTATCTGTTTCTTAACTTTGAGAAAAAGCCAGCCAACTCTAACTTATTGTTTCCAGCTCTGGCAAATTCTTGGAACTTTCAGTCTCATGTCAGACAGTGAGACTTCACCTCAAAGTGGCACATATCAGCGGCACGATGGAGGCAACGGAGTTTTAACCAAGTGTCATGGAGGGCTTGATAAAAGAAGCAAACCCATTTTGAACGTTTTCTTCCCCCTGCTGAGCCGGGGGCGGTTGATTTGATGGAAGCTGCTGTGTAAAGGCATCACTATTTCCCGCTCCCTGCTAATTGGAATGGTTACAATTCCACTTCTCTTCTCAGCCCTCCTTCCTTCACAGAGATTCATCCCCTTCCTATGGGCTTGTTTTTCACTTCTTGTGAATCTTGGCTGTAGAGCCAAAGCACAAGTACCCAGTAATTTTTAGTTGGAAGTTGAAACTCATTCTGATAGGGGAGGAACCAGCAGACCACCACTGCCAGGCCTGAGGCTTTTCCCTCCTCATCATCGAGGCAATGAGTATGCTCACCACCGCTTGACACTCACCGGTGGCACATAGAAAGGGGGGCCCAGACTGCCTCTTTGGGCTCTGCACAGCCAGACCCCCATGAGTGCTGGCCCAGCCACCAAGAACTCGCCATCCAGCTGTGCTCTCTGTTTGTCACTTTTTTGAAACCTTATTTGATATATTTGTTTTGGGTTTTTTTTCCAATCAAATTTGGTAGACTTCTTACAGGGTCTTTAATCAAATTAACAGAGCTGAGCGGTTACGTTAATTGGCAATTATATGATGATTCCCACCTTGTGGCAAGTGCACAATGATGCAAAGCCTCGATAAAATACAGACCCGTCGATCGGGTCCATCCATCCATCTATTTTCTGAACCGATTGCTCCTCACAATGGTCGCGGGGGTTGCTGGAGCTTATCCCATCTGGCTTCGGGCAGTAGGCGGGGTGCACTCTGAACTGGTCGCCAGCCAATCGCAGACGGTCCATCTCATTCCGTGTATTTTTGCGAGCCTTCGTGTCATACAGCATTCACCCAATATGCGTAAGCACACACTGAAAGGTGGGCATCATTAACGACCGGAATTGACGATTAATGGAAGGCCCAGGTCTGAAAATTAAATAAGATTAAGAAGAAAATGTTCATGCATATTTCCCCACTGAGCTCCAAACAATCCAAATTCTGTTAGGTCTGTGAGATGTGCTGTTTACCCAAATGTTGCAGATGTAGCATGAACCACTCTTTTGTTTTTTTGGGGGTTTTTTGTCAGTTGGCTCATCCCTGTGTTTTGTCTTGATTTCCCCCTCGATGGTGCAGGGAATGTTGAGCAATTAGGGGCACCTGGGAGCTATAGGTAATCAGCTCCCAGACTCGGGTTATTACAAGAAGCAGGTTTAACATGCTCTTGTGCTGCATTCGAGGATGGTTGGAAGTCGGACATATCAGAGTTGTTTTTTCCTATTTCCGACCTGAAAGCGTTCGAGGCGAAAGTAACCAACCAAAATGGCGGATAGTGGTAAATTGTTTTTTTTTATTTTGTTTTTTTAAAACTCATTTTTGACCTCCAGCAAGCTTACCTTCTTGTAATTTTGCTTCATTTATTGTTTTTATCTTATTTCATAAGCATTCCATACAGTTGAGTAGTTGACCATATAATTTCATGACGGGAGATAGCGCCATACTGTCACGTACGTTGTTACGTGAAGTTATGTTGAATATTTACGAATGAAGAACGCTATCTAGTTTTATACTCAAGTAAATTGTGTTTTACCTTTCACAGTCTGTTTTTTCTAAAAAGGAAAACCATTGGAGAGTGACGTCACTTGTAATCCATCGGTGAACTCTGGGTCCTTCTTTTTTTCCGACTTCGGAAGCAAAAATTCCAACTTCAAGGGGGCGTTCCCGTACCCTACACAGTTTCTGGTTTGACCTCGGAAGAGTCCGACTTATGACCATCCTCGAATGCAGCATTAATCTTCACCTGTGTTCTGATTTGACTTCTCCTGAATTTGAAAAGTGATGATACGGGTGCAGAACACAGACGTGTGTATATATAAAAGGACTAACGATTGGTCCCTTGCGGCTGAAGCCTGAGGGCAGCCATCTTACGTTGCCACTGTTACTGACATTTTCTGTTACTTGTTTCCTTATCAGTGCATGTTACACCAGGGTCCCTGCATGGAGTAATGAAAGCTCTCAAAGAAAGAACTTCACTGTTTGCACTGATCATTATTCCAACGATATCTCAGTGCTGCAAAACGTGACTCAACAAAGGTTTGGTTTACATTTTGCAGCAAATTGTTTTAGGATGTTTTATGATTTACTTTTGTTGATGGTTCTGACATGATGCAGAATTGCAGATGAATCTTTGAGTAGCACTCAGAGATATACCTTATAAAAATATATATATATAAATCAGATATTTAGCATGAAAGGTTCATTAGAGTTTTTCCCAAACTTAGAGGTTCAATCGTATGCCACAAAGTGTGGCATTCTCCCCGCAGAGACATTAAATAATGTGAAAATGCCGCAGAGAAATTCAAGTTCGGCGAACTTAGTGAGTGGCAACCTCCGGTGGCTTCATTTCTCACTACGGTAACTATGAGGCATTGTTAATCCATTCATTATACGTCTGTGATCCAGAACAGATGATCTGAGTCAGTTCAAGGTTAGTACACACACCTTGAGCTAAACTTGTGCACAGCAAAGGTGGCGGATTCAAGTAACATGACTTGGACTCAAGTCGACAAAAGTCACTTACTTTTTGGACTTGTGAATTTAGGATAGTGTTTAAAAATTCACAACATCCATCCATCCAATGTGACAATATGTTGCTGTTATATTGTTGCTGTTATATTCTACCTGAACTGCTTTAAAAATGTCACTCCATACATGAATACAATATTTAAGCCGTGATATATTGCTGGAGAATGTTGGTGCTAGCTTTTTTTTCCCCGGTTTGTTTATGATGCTCACTTAGAACTGAAAGGATGTCAGCGTCTAACTTGAATCTGGCATCCACTTGGCACGAGATATGGAAATGGATCCATGAGGGAAAAGAACCGGCGCAAAAGTAAAAGAGAGGATTGAGAAGGACAGGAGATTCGAACCATTCCTTCCAATGATCTTTATGGTGAACGTGTGTCTTTTACCTTCACTGTGACCATCCGCTTATTCCTTGACAATTGCGTTGAATGTGTAAAACATGTAGTGTAGTATCCCATTAGTGCAGCCTCAAAATCCCATAAAAGGTTGCAGTTTTTATACAGCAAAAATGATTCACTTCTGTCGCATTTGGGCACAGTGCATGGTGTATGACAGGCCTTAAAGCAGCTATATAGAAGATTTGAAATTTCAAATCGCTACTGACACCTGTGGCCGAAAACAAACTGCACGCTCGTACACGCTGCATTCACTCGTACGTGCACGGCCTCATTCCTGAAGACTGGACTCTTCATATCCAATTAAACTATGTTTTCAGAGGTAAGATGTTTTATAATGTTATACAAAGCTGGCCACTTCACGGAATGAGACTCTCGATCCCCACTAAACAATTGATGTCCACGTGACGTGCAGATCATATTGCTTTAGTCGGTTGAAGTCCAGTTCTGTACTCCAAAATGATGTGCAAATTACCTCAATTAATTGGACCTCATTCCGATGTTAATATGCAGTTACATATTGTAGTCACCCCGCTCGACGGACGTCAACCTGATTCTAGTCATTATTAGTGTATGTCGCCCCCAGGCTAGCGTCATTGTGCATTAGCCGAAAGGTGGGCTGTCATTTATGGAAATTGACGATTGTGAAAAACATATAGACCCATTCACTCCTTAGTGTGATACGGCCGTGAATATTATCGCCATTCAGTAGTAGCGTTCACATTCCGCTAGCATAATGTAACTACAATAGGCTGTTTTCACGGAGGAAAATAAGGCAACATTTAGCCTGATTGAAACGCCGCGGAATGGAACGTCTGTTCTTCATAAAGTCATTCTGTTCTATTACATTCAACTTTGCCGCCACTTTCACGCTAAATGTTGCCATCCACCTCACTTTCACCCCTATAGTTACGACCGAGAAGTGATCGATCTTGAGGTTACTGCTATTTGAAAACAACATTTTTTTTTTTTCTAAATGTCAAGATACTTGCTTCTTACCTTTCGGAGTAGAATGAAAGCCAGCCCCACCACTTTGTCCCTCCATTTCCTTTTTTAATGCACCACACATATACATATTCATTTTTTTGGGGGGATGCAGGTGTGTCGGAGTAGGGGAAATTTTTTCCCTCTGCTCCGACTCACCTGCTCCCAATTGGGGGGGGTCGGGAGCTTGTTTGGGGGGGGTGGAGGTATGGGTGGGTGGGGGGTTGGGGGTCGGGGGTGGTGGGGCCTGGGTCGTGGCGGGTGGCGGGTTTGGGTGGGGTGCGGGGGGGTCATGGGGGGATGGGGGCTGGGGACCGGTGGGGCGCTGTGGGGGCTTCTGCGGCCTTGGGCTCGGGGGTGTGGGCCGGGGCTGGGGCGGGGGTGTTCCGGGCGTCTGGGTCGGCTCGCCGACCGGTGTCCGCTCGGGTGGCTTGGGGGTGGCCTTGGTGCTGCCGCGGCCTGGGGATTTGGGGGGGGGTGCTCGCTTTGCTGGACCGCGGTTGACGGCTTCTTTCTTTGGTGGTGGTCCTTATGCATGCCAGATCCATCGCACCAGCATCTACTGAAACTCAAACAGAATTTACCTCTCCCTCCCACAGCCCCTTGAATCAGTGGGTGCTGGTGTCTGTGGATCTCACTTTGCTTTATCTATCCTTCCCTCCTTCCTCTCTTTAGTTTTTCCTCTGGTCACTTGAGATCTCAATTTATTGGAAGTTTGAGGTTTCTGGGGTTGGCATAAGACTCTGGTTTTGTAACCACGCAGGAGGGGTTTTGTTGGTGCTGGATTTCACTTTGATGGATTGGATGTACTGGCTTCTATGGATCTCACTCTGCCTTATCGATCCTTCCCTCCTTCCTCTCTTTAGTTTTTCCTCTGGTCTCTTGAGATCTCGCTAAATTTGCTGGAATTTAGAGGCTTCCGGGGTTGGCGTAAGACTTTGATTTTGTAATCATGGGGAAGGCAGGAAGTGTTTGGTCGGTGCTGGATTTCACTTTGATTTATCTTTCTTTTCTCTTTATTTTTTTCTGACCTTTTCTCTGGTCTCCTGACCATTTAAACCTCACGACTCTGGCAAGATTCTGAAGTACCTGGTTAAGGCGAAGGGTAATGGGATATTTATAAGGCTTTAGGTGAATTAATGAGTATAAATTTATACGTATTTGCACGCACACGCACGCACGCGCACGCACACAAACGCACGCACGCAAACGCACACACGCAAACGCACGCACACACACACAAAAAATTAAAAAAAAAATTCAAATTTTTTTTAAAAAAAGAGCAATGATGATAAGACGTTGAATCGGTAAGACTACCGAATGAACAATTCTGAGCTCTTTTAGAAAAAAAAGAAAAAAGAAAAAAAAGAAGAAAAAAAAAAAAAAAAAAAAAGAAAGCCAGCTGTGAATCACTTTTCTAATCCAAGTCCGATCTCAACTCTCTCCACCGCTGAAAAGTCAAACTGATGTTCACTCTCGTTCTTGCCCGGCATCGGTCACTATCAAGTTTAGATTTATTCTTTTTTTCGTGGCACTTGACATTGTTTCATTTTTTTTTTTTTTTTAAAGTAGCCTTCCGCGGAGTAACAGCGGGTGTCTGGGGCAGCGAAAATCTGTACTAGTTCCGTCTTCGCGTGACAGGAAAAAACAGACGAGAACGCGCATGACGTCACATCCCGCAGACAGAAGGCGGGAAATTCGAAGGATTTGGACCGGACGCTTCCTAAATAATATTGGCCAGAGGCTTGTAGGAGTACCCATTGTGGACAGCTAAGATGTTGATCTACTAATTACAATATGTTTTAGTCATAAATGGTCAAATAGAAAGGCTATTGTTAAGATATTTTTTTGGGAAATCCTCCATATAGTAGCTTTAAGGTGAGCGGACCTACATATTTGGAGATCTTTGTAAAAGATCGCAATCATAGCAAATTTGTACAGCACGTCCACTTGCAGAGTGCACAAACTTTTTGGGTGAAGGCTCTGAAATCAGGCCCCATGTGCACCTGGTGTACAAGATTTTATGAGTAACCAACTGATTTGTATGGGAAGCATTGTGTCCCTTTTACGGACCACTAATCAGCAATTACTTGTCATTTAGCAAAGGATCACTGATTAGCTCTTCTGGTGACAATACGAGGAATCACTGCAGATTACATTGGAAATTGGAGATCAGATGAGACACATCTCCTCTAATCAGAGTGAAGTACATTAGTGAGGAAAAAGCATGTGTGTGTTGTGGTGAATCTGCAATATTTTAAGGAGGCATGAGACCCCTAAAAACGTGTCACTCCCATATTGGTGTCATTGGTCATGTATCTCGTTTAGATGGTATAGAAAATATCACAACAAAGCATCAAATTACCATCTTGTACCTTGGTTAAGTGCAGTTTTCTCAGTACGATTTATAATGTGTGATGCTTTGTTACCGATGGAACGAAGGCATGACATAAACTATTCATCATTCTGCAGCAGATTTGAACAATGCTTTAAATAGATTGCCCTAGACATTCAGTCTTAAAACCCACTTTCTTATATAACAGGAAGATACTTCAGACATGGTGCAGTGATTTAGAATGCAGGAAGAGTTTTCCTTTTTTTGATTTGTGATATAACAGTGTCATCGAAAGCACTGCATATTATTGCAAACTGAACTACTGTTCCAGAATCCAAACTGAACAGCATTGTTTTGTTTTGTTTTTATTATTATTATTATTTATTTATTTATTTTATTTTATTTTTTTTGGGGGGGGGGGTATAGTACGCAAAATATATAGTATACACAGATGGGCGAAATTATTGGTATATCTCTATTAATGGGGGAAAATAAAGTGGTCAGACAAATAATTTGAATCTGATATAAGTAAACAAACGAACCACATTTTTATGAAAATTAAAACCAAGGAAAGTCAGGAATTTCATCTGAATAGTTCAATAGAATTATTTTTAAAATAAACTCATTAAACAGGCCCAGACAAAAATAATGGTACCTCAAGAAAAGAGTGAATAGAATTTGACCATAGGGACATCGCAGGTGTCTTCAAACCTGTAATCAGTCAGTCGGTCTATTTACGGGCTGGCAAGTAGACATTGGCTACGTTTATATACTGTCAATATTTGAGTTAAGGTCAAACTTAAGGTTTTTGAACCATTTGGAATAACACGTTTACATGCATGAGCAGTTACTCATGTTAATTGTAATCAATTGGGATATCCCCATCCATGCCACAAAACACGGTCAATGTCATGATGCTTAAATTGTCATTTCCACCACTTCTTCCTGTTTGTTTACCCCTGCTTGTGCATTTCCGGTGGGCTGCACACCAGATACCACACACAAATACCAGTAATTCATGAACTCAAAAGTACAAGATTCCATGTGGATTGATCAGAACACAAATGAATGTTCCTTTCAATGGGATACTCCGTGCACGTTTATAAGACCAAATAACCAGGTTATTAAAGGAATATTATTCAGGCTTAAAAAAAAAAAAAAAAAGGGGTTTGAAAGGGTTACTGCAGCATGTAAACATGACCACTGTGCTATTTGATGTCCTGGTGTACATAAGCCATACTAAACAATGACTAGAGGAAGGGGAGAACGGTTTAAGGAGATCATAAATAAAATTAGCAAGCATGTTAAAGGTAAAGGCTAATATAACGTTTCCAAGCAGAATGACCTTCCTGTGACTACAATTGCACGAATTCAGAAATGTAAGCTCCACAGGATGTAGCCAACTTTGCTGGAGGAAAACTGATGACAAACTGAAGAGATTTATAATACGTATGGTAACCCAGACTGCGATTGGCTGGCACGAGTCCAGGGTATACCCCGCCTACTGCCCAGAGCCAGCTGAGATAGGCGCCAGCACCCCCCGCGACCCCTGTGAGGAATAAGCGGTCAAGAAGATGGATGGATGGATGGATGGATGGATGGATGGATGGATGGATGAATGGTAACCTAGAGCCCAAGACAAACCCAAAGACATTAAAAGTATACTCCAAGGTCAAGGTACATCAGTATCAGATTGCACCATCCGTCAGTGGTTGAGCCAAAGTAGACACCATGGGAGACAATTAGGAGTACACTACTGAAAAGAAATCATAAAATGTGAGACTGGAATTTTACAAACTGCATGTTGACAAGCCGCAAAGCTTCTGGGGGAATGCCCTATATGGTAGGGGTGTGCCAATACATCGATTATTAGATTCATTAAGGTTTGACACGTGACGATTAGATTACGATTCATAAATGTTGAAATACGATTATTCTCCATAATAATTTAATGACAGAAACACTACCGCAGCTTGTGAAATGAAAGTAAAAGAGACGCCTGCCGCCCCGACACTTAAAGGAACGCACATGGTGAGGATAGCGGCAGCAGAAGTTAATGAGAGACAGATTTTCTCCCCAGAATTAAAGGCTAGTGTTTGGAAGCATTTCGGTTTTGATTACGATTAATATATGTTCAAAAATGATTATTTTCCATAACAATTTAATGATGAAACACTCCTACTGCTAAAAGTATAGAAATCTGTGAAAACTGAAGTCTTATTTATTTCTAATGGCACTTTATGTTTAATATTTTCCAGAAAATGTGGAATTCATTACACCAGAGTAAATCTTATTTTATTGTAATAGAGAAATCTATTTTTGAAAAGTACCGCCGTTGAAACAATTGTTTTTGCATCTTCTTGTGAAAAAAGAGCAGCTTAAGGGCTGCGTTGTGTTGTATGGGCATCGTTTCCATTGTTCCTGTTGGATCATTTGGTGATTGGAAATAAAAAGTAATGGACATGAATTGGTTTGGCTACTTTAATTAAAGAATACTGACAAATATACCTTCAAACTGTACAAATAACGTTCTATAAATATCTTAATAGAGAGGAAAAAAAACAAGTTGTTAAAACTTTCATCCAGTGCTGATTAAGAATGACTAGTCCCCTTTTCAGTGTCTCTCTCTGAAAGCTGTCATCGGCTGAAGCATGCAGTGCAACTACAATGTCTCAAAATATGATTTATGTTCATGATTAGTTAGCGGGCACTCGAACTTTTTCATGTTTTAAAATGACCGCACACTTTTAGTCAAGTGACAAGATGAATGCAGAGAACAAACAGACTGATCCAAATAGTCTCCAAGTGGTTCTCCTGTGACTAGGTCCGTGCTGAATTTTTCCAGCACCGTGAATGAAGCATATTAAAAGAACAGAAAAATATACAGACAGTTGACTGCTTCGTAACCCTCCCATGGAGAGTGTGTTGAACGGGAGCTCCACTTTGATCACCTCTCTAAATCAACTGTGTATCAACTGGGTGTGTACATTTGTTTTATGTAGTGAATATGCACGGAACGAATTCTATCTACGATGAATGAGTGAACCTGATTGGATCGGATTGACACGTTAACCTACCGATATCATCTGAGGCCTCACTGCTGTAGCCGTCATAATCAGCCGTCAGGGGACTGTACTTCTGTCGCTTTCCCCACCTGAAGCGGCCCGCATGTTTGACGTTAGCAGACACCTCGGCCCCGCCCCTGAGACCTTGGGCCCGGCTGACTGCTTCTTGATACTGGCCCATCAATTCGTCCTCGCTGTCCGATGACGATGAGGCGTGCTGGTCGCCATCAGTGTAAACGTTCTCTGTTGGCAGAAACAAATTAAAATAAATTATCCAAACAAATTCAAGTGTGAGATCCCTATTTTGTTTGGATATATACTTGTTCGGACCTTGATTTTGTTTTTTAGTCTGTGCGTCAATATGTGCTTGTCTTGGAAGTCGAAAGAAAATTCCTTTTAAAATCACGCTTGTAATTATGAATAATTGAATATTGTGTTTTAAATCTTTTTTTTAACTTTTTTTTCAATTGTTATTTGTTACCCACAATTTTGAAAACAAGGCTCTTTTTTTTGTCAAAATATTCTCACAATTATCCAAACACTTTTGCTAATCACAGTGTGTACTTATTATTGCGCAACACTGTTTTGCTCCTTCAGTGTAAAGCATTGTGTGAATATTTGAATTAGTACAGTGAACTCCAGTTTCCACAAATTCACCTATTCGAGCACTTTTCAGGGAAGGGTGCGCTTGCTGTTTTTGTGCTTTATATAGGTTACCTTCATTTATAGTTCAGCTCAGTCCCTATCGCTTGTGAACGGTGGATATTTGCTGTAATTGATTTCATTATGAATGAATGAAAACGCGACTGGCTGGCGAACAGTTCTAGCTGCGGCACGTCCGCGATCTTGTGAGGATAAAAAGTTTGGATTGATAGATGAATGAATTGAGGAGGTAGAAAGAACAATTCAAGACATAAAGAAAGAAAAAATGAAAAATTGAAGACATATTCATTCTGAATATAATGTACAGAATTGGTAAGGTGACTCTTGGATATTTATACAGTACTAATATTTAATTTAAAAAATTAGTGGCGGTGATGCAATTGTGAATCCCAGTAAAATTGTAAATGATGTTTAATGTTTTTTTCCCAGCAAGCGGCAGTACAGCTTTAGAATGACTCCAGTTCTGACGCTTAACCAAAGACTGGCAAAAAATACAAAACCTCAAAATGATTGTTTTTTGTAAATTAGCCTACATCAGGGGTGTCCAAAATTTTTAATTTGAGGGCCACATACAGAAAATCAGAAGGACGCAAGGGCCACATAATGTAATGAAGAGAAATTGTGTTTAGTCCGAAAAATGTATTTGTGCTTTTGCATATTTAGAAAAATGCTACAGTATATAAACCAATTTATTTGTAATACGCCAGTAGGGTTATTATAGTTTTGGAATTTTTCATTTTAGTTATTTTTGTATTCGTTTTCAGGGTGGTTCTGTTAGTTTTTATTAGTTTAGTTCTTTAAAAATGCTTAGTTTTAAATGAGTTTGTTAATTTCAGTATTAGTATTAGTTTTATTTTTTAAATGTGTATGACTTGTGCGCAATATTTAAAAAACAGCATGGGAGCAACGTCATCTGAAGGTGCTTTTCTATTGGCTGCTGCTAGATGACGTCACTTCTGTGTGACATACTTTCAAACATCATTATTCCGGTTTATATAAAAATAAATCTACTAAAAATCACATTTAAAATCATCCCCAAAGGCTCATGCATTCAATTAATTAGCTAAGACTAAAACAAAGGACATGTTTGCTATAATTATAGCTAGTTTTAGTTAGTTTTGTAAACATAAAATGTAGTTTCAGTTAGTTTTTTTTTTTTAAAGCATTTTCGTTTTTACTTTATTTCTGTAACAATGTTGTTTTTTTTCATTTTATTTTTTTTCATTAGTTTTAGTGAACTAAAATAACCTTTAATGGCACCTGTTTTTTGACACACTCCCTTCTTAATTTGACCATCTCCAAACATTTTTGTTTTGTTTATTTTATTTGAACTGAGTCAAATGCCATTTTTAGCATATGTCACGGGCCACTGAAAAATGGACGGCGGGCCACAAATGGCCCCCGGGTCGTAGTTTGGACACCCCTGGCCTACATAAACCACAATTTTGGTCGGATCGTGGAGCATTAATATGTCTGCAATACAGAATTTCATTTCCAAATAAAATGCAAACAACAACTCACCCTGATTTAGAATTCCTTGGCAAAAAAATAAAAAAAGTGCAATAAAAGTGACAACTCTCTGACTTTTTTCGAAATAAATTGGTGCAAAATAATAATAACTTTTAAGCATGACTATGAAGCTGGAAAATAGGTCTGGGTGATACAGCTGAAAAGTTTAGGACAAAGTATTTCATATAAGATGATTTAGATAAATATCGATCTTTTGTAAACTACTCAAGAAAAATGGAATTAAACGGATTGAAGATAAAATATAACCACCCAGAAGAAAAACCTAGTATTACAAAATGTAGTTTCATGTAAGTAGAAAAAAAATGTAGGCAACAGGTGCGTGTTGCACTCTTTCTGATACACATAGATAAGCAAAAGTGTTATGTTGACTGTACTGCATTTAACAAGGGGAAATAATCCTTATCAATGCACTGAATAACAACATTCTATTTTTCTCAGTTGAAGAAAGCAGGTGAATGTGTAAGTAAATATGAAACACTGTACTGGAGCAACACACTAATAATGCACTCTAAGAATGAATATAAGCCTTATAAACATACATAAACCTACAGAAATTGCATATTAATGGGTATTTGAAAGGATAGACATGGATGCATTCGCTTAGAAGAGAAAAATATTCTGTCAGCCAGGAATGCCATTTTCATCATGATGGTAGAACAGCCACAAGAGGGCGCCAGTGACCGATATCAGTCACGGCTATTGGCAGCTTTTGTGAGTTCTCCATACTTTTACACAAGACCTCGTAGCGTTATTCTCCCATCCCTAACTTAGTTTTACTTTTAAGCACTATAATTTAAGTACTTTTCACATGGAGGCAATTTATTTCATGGCATTAGCTAAGAGGGAGCTGGGGAGTTGAAAGTACAGTAATCACAGAAAAAGTCTCTAACAATACATCTGGTAATGGTGGATCACCTTGCAATTCTATGTTTTTCCTGAAGTCATCAAGGCACTGAAGGCTCGCTGCATTCTCTAGTGTCAACTTGTTGTTGAGGTACCAAAAGAGAAGCGTCATGAGGATAATGAAGAGCCCGATGGCCGTCAGAAATCCAAGGACCTCCGGAGAGACTGAGAAACAGAAAAACATTGATTGAATTTGTGACAATTTCAAATGGGAATTTCCATTTGAGGATGATAGGGAAATTGCATTTAAAATGAATACCATTTCATGGGACACAAAACAACACGTTAAAGCCACAAGGCCCATGACTAAAATGTCCACATCCACGATATGCGCATAGTGGAGAAAGCCTTCCCTGCATGTGAAGAGTTAAAAAAATAAAATAAAATAAAATAAATAACAGGCTTACATAAAATCAGGGTAGTGCCAAAAAATGTTCAGTGGAGAGGCCAGATTGACACAATGACTCACTGAGGGGAAGCGATGATGATGATGATGATGATGATGATGATGATGCGTGCATATATAATAGGGATGCAACAGTTTGGTATACTGTAAGTCCGAGAACCGCTCCGTTGATGCTGTCTTATTCGAGTGGTGGTGCACGAGCTTAACTCCAGGTGAAACTACCCTGCGTTGATCAAACAAACTCCAATCGCAAAGTTTCCTATCTCAGAGTAGGTCAACTCACTGTTCAGTGTTAGTCTCAGAGTTTTGGAACCTGCTTTGTGAATTTGACCCCTGAACTTTACTTGAACTTCAGACGAGCCACCATTACATTCAATACAATGAAATGAGAAATGTAGCAATAATAAATCCACAAATAAATAATAAACATAAATTGTTGTCAAACAAACCGTACCTTTGGTGACCAGGATTATTAATCAAAACAAATGTTATGACAGAAAAGATTATAAATTAGCACACAATCAATATCCATCACTATACACATCTAAACGGTTAATCTCTTAGTATTCATTGTTTTATGTCAAACCCAAACGTTTTTAGTCTTTTTTTTTATTATTCTTATTATTTTCAACTTCCTTACGCTAAATGTTTTAAAGTTTGCTGAATAATGTTTTAATATTGTCATTGTATATTCTTTTAGTAAATTTTGTAACCTATTTTCATTTATTTTTCTTCCTCTGAATGTTAACTACTGTTTGTTGATGCTAATGTGTTGTCTTTCCTTGTGTAAAGCACATTGAGTCGCCTTGTGTATGAAATGTGCTATACAAATAAACTTGCCTTGCCTTTAGCGAAAAGAAATGATGTTGCCTCCTTGTTCCAATAGTTTTGGAAAAGAGCTTATCAGAGATCATAGGTTTTGGGATTTTTTTTAATTTATTTTTTTGACTTGTCAGGAGGTATTGCAAACTTAACAGGATCAATTATTGATCAATGCCTGGTTTGTTTCAAGCAATGCACAAATCTAAACACGCTAATCTAGCAGGAGGGTTTATGGCAAACCACTAACTGAATTGCAGTCAAGGGAAGATAAGATTGTCATCCTTTGTACTTATGCTTTATTGTTAAATATTTCTATTGTGCTACATCCATTATGTCTTATCTGCATGGAGACTGTTGCCATGTTGAATATCAAAATGAAAGAAAAAAAATAAATCTCACAATCACAAAGACACCCACATTCTTCACGGGCAGGCTGAAGCACTCTCACCAGCACTCCCACGCGTGTTCACACAAGACTCGAGCACATAAAACACACACAACAGACCCAAAACCAACAACTATAATACAAAAACAAAGCAATGCTGTTCAATAGTCTAAAAAAAAGCACATATTGGCATAAATAAAGCTTGAACAAATGGTTCACAAGGAGTACTATAGTCTGCGGCCTTCTGCCATTTCCCTGCCTAGTATATCAAGAAAACTGAAAAATTACTATTACTTTTTAAAAATAAATGGGGGAATTATTAGAACAAATTTAATCCTTCACACTCTCAAATTTCATATCTACAATATCCCACCTCCAACAATGTTAAAAGTCCCCTTCTGCCTTTTTTTTCTCTCTCCAGTCTTTGCTATCCTTTTAACAGGTTTGCAAGATAATTCGGGTTTGAAATGAGCAGTAGCTTTGCTGATCAGAATTTAATGCTGATTTTGATTGGTCTGTTTTCTCATTAATATAAAAAATATTGAACATGAAATGAATCATCTCCTTAATTATCCTGAATTTGATATGGAAAGCAGCTTCCCCCTGATTGGTTATTTATCTTTCAATCTATGCACAACTTGTGGTCACCAGTCCTCATCCTATTAGCTTTGTTGGAATTCAGCGGACCAGAATTGTGCTGTAGTTGACACATTTCCTGGAGGATGGCTTTGACTCAATACATACGACAAATACATTTCTGCATCAGCCACATATTAACTCACATTGGTCAGTTCTCTCTGCCATTGAGTAGGGCTGGGCGATTTTGCCTAAAAATAAAATCCCAGATTCTTTTCACAAAAAAAATCAATTTACGATTTTTTTTTTCAATTTATTTATTTATTTTAAGAAAACTAGTAAAAATGACATAACTCAAAGTAATATTTGCTTTTATTTTATCAAACAACAAATAAAAACTTCCCTTTCAAAATTAAAGTGCAAAATGTCTGCCTTAAATAAAATACTTCTAGAAACAAATCAAACACATTGAATTACATTTATAAAATTCAAACTTGGAACTTTTTTATTTTTTTAGTAATTAAATGACAGAAAACTCAAAACAACTTTTGCTTCTATTGTAACATAAGTAAACATTTCCTTTTCAAAATTAAAGTGCAAAATGTCTGCATGAAATAAAATATTTGTGGAAACAAATGTAACATAAGACTGAATCACATTGCAGTGCAAACTTGGAACTTTTTGTTTTCGTAATTAAATGACAGTAAACTCAAAACTTTTGCCTCTATTGAATCTAACACTTAACTAAATATTTCCTTTTCAATATTAAAGTGCAAAATTTCTGCCTTACATAAAATACTTTTTGAAAGTAATAAAAATGCATTTAATAAAATATTTCATTCATAACGACTGTGGCTTAATTGATCATATGGATGTCCAAAATGTTAATTCTCATGAGGATAACAATTGAAATGCTTTAAGCAATTCACTAAGTCAATATTTATTAAAAAAAAAAAAATAAAAAATAAATAAAATAATAATTGGGTTTGGGGAAACTCGAGTTAAATAAAGTTTAAATCGTCCACAACAAATAATTTGAATTAATTCAAAAAATCGATATATCGCCCGGGCCGACCATTGAGATTTGAGACCTATCTAGTAACATCTTTGTTTGTGCCGCACATTCCATGTCAGAGTGCTTGCCAGGTGTCACCATGGAGCCGGAAAAATGTTCCTCCAGGCCAGGGGACCAGGTTATTGGTGGAATTGTAGCCGACTGCAGGGCATCCACACGTGACCATGGTAGGGAGACAGACCGGTCCCCTTGGGGGAACATTTTTCCACCTGCGTAGTGACACAACGGGACCTCGTAACCACCAGAGGGACGTGTGAGTGGCTGTGTCACTTAAAACCCACAAATGAATTTATACCATGCGAAACGTAGAAAAACTTGGTGAAGCCATCCTCCACAAACTGTGCCCAACACAGCAAAATTCTGGTTCCAAAATGCTTTGGAGTTTTTCCAAAATAGAACTTTATTCCTCAACTCCTTTGACATTGGCAGCTGATGCAATGTTTTAGATCAGAGGTGTCAAATAGCTGGCCGGATCAGGCCCGCATAGGGGTTTAATCTCGGCCCGCGAGATGATTTTGGAAAGTTAAAAAAAAACAATGTGAAAACACATATATTTGTAATTTCACAAGCAGTCCTCAGATGAGCAATGCAACTTGTATGGGGGAATCGTCCTGGTTGTCATTGTTTTACACACAACTTAAAGTTACAGTTTGTTTCATTATTATAATTATAATTATAATTATAATTATAATTATAATTATAATTATAATTATTATTATTATTATTATTATTATTATTATTATTATTATTATAAATCATAGACCGACATAAACGTGTTAAATATGATACAAATTTCCTTACTGGTAACACAAGGATTAGCGTCCTCATAACGTCATGAACTTATGCTCCCAATATGTTCTATTTTAAATATTACCATGCTCCCAAAGACGTATTTATATGTTGTTGTTGTTGTTTTTTTCATTTTTTTTTGTTTTTTTTTAATGCTAGAGCACATAGGAGGCTTTGATGCAGCCTCTGAACTGAAGAGAATGCTTCAAGCAATGATAGTTATTACAAAAACGGCCAGCAGGTGGCAGCAGAGTATAAGAGATCAACCTGGGCCATGTTGCAGCAGGCTGTTTTCACCCACTGTTTTAAACAGATTTGTGAATAATGATGAAACTTTGCTAGATTTAATGCCAATTGCTGCAAAGTGGAAACAGATAGAAATATACTTTTTTTTCCTGATGAACGAAGAGACTCTCATCTTTTGTTTTGGTAGGGTCCATGTTTTGATAGCAATAGGACACAATATTCTGTGGGCCTTGCAAAATCAGTCAAAATCCAGTTAAATTGCGAAAAATGTGCTGGGAGTGAATGAGTTAACTGCGCCACGCAATGCATTCTGGGAACAATATATATGCAAAACAGGTAGATTTAACACGTCCAGAACTTATACCGGCAAAATGTTGTTGCGTTCCATTTGCGTCAGTGTTGTTTTTCGGAACAATGTGACTACAGTTTTGCTCCGTAATTTAGGGCTGGCCCACAAATAACGGAAATCTGCGTATAAATGACGGCAATCGTTTTTAAGTTATATACTTGGTAATATATTTTCCTCCATGCAGCCCCTGAGCTAACATGAGTTTGACACCCCTGTTTTAGATGCTGTGTGGTGCCGCTGTCAGTGATTTCCCCTCCCCCGAGTTGAATGGTCGCCTCGCATCCATGAAGTGGGCATATACCGGAATAATGAGTCATAATCTCAAGTCATCACAAACAAACAAATTAAAATCTGTTCATTTTTGCACAATCTGCATACTTTTTCCTTTCAAGGGTTATTGCATGTAAATGACAAACCACATACATGTCAACCTAAAACCATGTCACAGACTGAGCTCCACATATCGCGAGTTATGCATAAAAGAGCGGGAAGAAATGATGGAAGGCATCGCTAACATGAACTGATTAAAAACATTCAATGTCTGTAGCTTTATTATTATTATTATTTAAATCTATAATACATGAATTTAACAATTCACATCTGCAGCAAAGCTATGAAAGGGCTCTTACAAAGTCATTTGGTCATACAATATAGTGTTTGGTATTGGGATGTGCCTCAAAGGGCTTTGTTTTTTTTAGCTCTTTTTTTTAATTTTTTTTCCTACAAACACTGATAAGGGATCTCACATTCTGTTAAAAATGAAACTGCAACAATTATGTGTATTAGTTGGTTCACTTTCACAAACTGTGTATTTTATTTCTACAAAAAACCAGGAATAGTGATCCATTGTTCAATGTTGCACATTAGTCTATAGGAGCTTTATAAAGACAAGCAACACACGGCAAAACAAAACACAACAAGGAGGACACCACATTTACAAGGATGATGAAGCTTAACATGATGGGAAAAATGCATTTGTTGTCATTGTATGGTGCCGATACAACAACAAAAAAATGATGAATGATAATAATGGAGAAGGTGGTGTTGGAGGTGTGCTTTGGGGTGTCAAAGATCAACCACACTGCCCTACCTTTTCTGACGCAGATCAACTCGTGTACTCCACAGCTACGCTCGCCACCTGGAAAGACAACACATTTGAATGAGCCCCACTGTGGTGGAGGCAACAAAAGATATGATCATGAAAACAGAGTATAACACGTTTGCACAAGGACAAATGAAACATGTATACAGGACAGTGAAGGACAGAGGACAGTAACAGTTTGGTATATGAGTGCTCATGATCTCTAACACTTATAGATTCAATTTCTTGTTAATTTTCATTAACATAACAAAAAAGAAAGTATTTGAACACATTTTAACTGTTTTTGGCAGTTGAAATTCTAATATGTTAGTGGGCATAAACTGTATTATTTAAGAAGTGTTGGAGTTATTTATTTATTTATTTATTTATTTATTTATTTAGCTCAAACTCATGGTGTATGAGAAAATCACCTGTGGAGGTTCAAGTCCATGACTTTGATTTGATGAAATACATTCAAAGATAAAATTATAATTGGGATGTTTCTTTAGCACTTCAAACTTTCAATGATAGCAACTTCTAAACAGATTAATATGCCTGTTTCTATTGCAGCAGTTCTATCGGTGTCACACTTTTCTACAATTAAAAGAAAAAAAGCACAGAACTGTTTTTTCCCCCCTTCTCTTTTGTTTGAACGGATGGACTGACTATGATCAACCTCACCATTAAACATTGGGATCATGGATGCACCGATACCACTTTTATGAGACCAAGACACACTATGAGCACAAGTAATACAATTGAGTACTCTCTGATACCAAGTAGCAACACTTGATAATGCCATTACGTCACGCAACTGTGATGACAATGTGTTTTGCTTTAATCTAACATGGCATAAGTTTCCTTTTTATATATATGTATACAGTGTACGTATATATATTAGGGGTGGGAATCTCTGACATGAGGCCGATTCGATATGTATCTCGATACACAAGTTGCGATTCGATTGAAAAACGATTATCTTTCAGAACAGAACGGTTCGATTAAGTTTGGGAACGATACAATTTTCGATTCGATACGATTAATTTCAATATTCAAAACTTATAGTGACATTTGTTGCTTGTAAACATTCTTAAAACACCACAAATTTTTACAGTATCTACAAATGTGTTAAAAAAGAACAACAACAATGTCTTCTATATTTTTATATATTGAATCAATTATTTAAATGGACCGCAACAAAGGGCTGGGCGATATGACTGAAAAATGTATCAGTTTAAATATTTATTAGTTGTTATTGACAGTTATAATTGGGTTTTTTTTTTAATTAAAAATAAGGATCAGGAAAACAAAAGGCTGATAATTCAATTTGAAATATAAATATTTAACCTTTAGACAGACACCAACACAATTAAACAGAATATGTGCACATTGTGAAGTATTTCAGAAACATGAAATAAACCTACCGTCCAGCCAAAAGAAATATGAAGCCACCTTATGGAACAATAAATCTATCAAACACATTTTAACAACTTAATATATCCAAAAATATTTCCAAAAGTGCCCTAACCTTTTTATCAACAATTTTTGTTTTTAACAATTTTTGTTTTTCTTTGCCATCACATTCATTTTTTGTTAATGTATGATATCTTTTTTGTTTTTTTAATCTGAGACACGATGATGACCACGGAATCACTACTGTTTGTTTTGTTTTCTGGGCTGTCGTTCATTTTGAGTTTGATGACGTAATTGCGGGCACGTCTCAGTTCCCTGCTGCTCATGCTAGTTGTGTACATTGACAGGGAGCCACAAACTGATAAATGAGATACTTGCAGTGTACTTTTAGCATAGCTGGTGTGTTGGCTGTGGGACATACCTGTGTCGTTTGAATCCATGCATTGGATCGTCACGGGAGTTATTCTTTGTGGCTCACGCGCAGTACCAACGCCGGTGTTCTGACAAACCAGCATACCCGTCGAAGTAGCATACCTCACACATCTGCGCACGCGCTACGCATGCGCAGTAGGCAATTACGTCATCACGCTGTCGAACTCGTCGGAGCAGCATACCTCGGCTGACAAGTAAGTAAAAGTATGCAATAACTGATTATTTAGAACTGCATTTTACTTCGTTTTGTAATTATTTTATATAGTGAAAGTATTTTATTCAGAGAGTAAGTTTTGTTCTGCAGTTAGCGTCGTGGATCACTGTGCGTTATTATTATGGCACAGCGGCAGTTAGATGCTTGTACTGTACTACACTTATTCAAAAACAATTTTGGGGCTTCACTAATGTGTGTTTTTTCTTCTTATTTTAAGGTGCAATGTGAATTCTGTCTGCGGTGGACACATGCTGAATGTGCAGAATAACGTTTTTAAGTGTAAAAAAAAAAAAGCAACTTAAATAGCCTCAGTTTGGTGAGGAAACTCATCCGCGCCTGCATATGGTTTTTGTTTGATTTATTGACAACAGTTTGTTTTGATATATAAAAATGTTTTCGTATGACGACCCTATGCACATAAGCCTACACCTGAACGCAGCAGTCAGCAAAATGAACACAACGGAATGAGACGCGAAGACTTAAATCATCTAAAAATACAGAAATTCATGCAAATCGTTTGTGGGAGCGCGTTGGCTTATTGTCCTCTGAAGTTTTAATGTGGCTCTATAGTTGGCCTTATTTTTTCTTGACTAGTAAACTAAGGCAACAATGTGCTGTGGTTGCCCATTTCAGCCATCAAAACAACATACCGATGTTACAATCAGCCGTCAGAACAGCATGCTCGTGTTAAAACTAACTATACATATGCTTCTTTGGTAGCTCTAGTGTTTTAAATATGCATCTGTGTTTAGCCTAATTGCAGTGTATTATTATCATTTAAGGGATCGTCGTAACGTAGGAATGCTATTCTGACTACGTATGCTAGCCCGATAGAGGCAGCCGTCAGATCAGCATACGGGTATGCTGATCCGACGAGGTATGCTGATCCGACAGAACACCGGCCCGGGACATACAAGTGCACCGAGAGGACTCGATAGCCATGGGAAATACCAAGATGTACGGCACCGGCTTCTGCTAACTGTCTCCAGTGCATGTTGTCACTCGTTGTGCGCGACTGCGCGCGTGCCGTGTCGCGAGCACGGCGTTGACGGTAGGCGGCCCCCCCCAAAAAGGTGCGTAACGTCTTTGCATTCTGTTTACAACATCCGGGGAATGAAGCGTCTCTGAGCGCGACTTTGCTAGCTCTCTGTAAACACGGAAGTAGCTTGAATACTGATGCTACTGAAATGTAAACAAAACAAGTAGAGCACGGTGCAGAACTCTTGCTATTGTTATGAAAACCACAAAGCCTCACTCGCAACCGATTCACAGCAACGCGATATCCGGTCCACAGCTTTACGAGCAATGTATCTAAGGATTCCCGGCGGATTTTGTATCGGTTGACAAGTCTGCTACCGATAAGGCCGTTTAGCTCCCCTTAACGACAATTGGTTCGGTCGAATCGTTTTTTTGTCCCACCCCTAATATATATGTGTATATATATATATATATATATATATATATATATATATATATATATATATATATATATATATATATATATATATATATATATATATATACACACACACACACACACGATGTATTTTTTTTTCTATTGTTTCTGTTTCTATTCCTGTGTACAGTATTTGTTTTGTTTTTCAGTTTCTGGAGTGATCATTGGCGGAAAGGACCTTCCAGCAGGTGTGACACTTGAAGCGAGTTGCAATCTATGAGGCTCATAATTTTCAATCTATGACGTGCAAGCGTACCCATTTTTTTTTTTTTAGATCTTGGTTGTACAAAGCCAATTCAAATGAAGTTGGGATGTTGTGTGAAAAATAAATAAAAAACAGAATACTGTACTATGATTTACAAATCATGTTCAAAATATATTTAATTGAATACGCTACAAAGACAAGATATTTAATGTTTAAACTGATCGTTATTGTTTTTAGCAAGTAATCATTTCTTAGAATTTTATGGCTGCAACACGTTTCAAAACAGTTGGGCAGGTGGCAAAAAAGACTGACAAGCTTGATGAATGATCATCAAACACCTGTTTGAAACATCCTACAGGTGAACAGGCTGATTGGGAACAGGTGGGTGCTATTGGGTGTAAAAGAGGTTTCCTGAATTGCTCAGTCATTCACAAGCGAGGCTCACCTCTGTGAACCAGTGTGTGAGTAGTTGAATAGTTTAAAGACAATGTTCCTCTGCGCACAATTGCAAGGAATTTAAAGGGACAGTAACATGAACAATCAACTTTTTGGAGCTTTTAGCCATGTTAAAATGCTAATATCTCACCAAAACAAGACGGAAGTGGTGTTTTCCTCCATTTGCCCCTCTATGAGAAATTCTAGGTCATTCTGCTCTTCAAGCACGAGCCCCTCCCAACCTGAGAAAACGAGTGGGTGCTCACTTTGTGACGTTATTTGATGCGGAACCACCCCCTGCACCGCCTCTGCAGACTAAACAGACAGACACCCACTTTCTCTGAGACCTCCATGGGATAGTGACAAAAGTAGCCTTTATCAGTGAACATTCTGTCCAAATGAATTCTAAGCAAACAAATATCCTTCACATTTGCAATTCAAAGTGCAAAGACAATTGGCTGATTTAAAATCCGGTTCGGGCCGACACTTGCGTAAACTACAAGTAAAACTTTTGCACTGTTGAATGTAACTGAACAAATGGTGTAGTGGCTAGCACGCTTGCCCTCTAAGCAGCATGTCCCTGGTTCATGACCCACTGAGTTTTTTTTTCCTTCTTCTTCTTCTTTCCTCTTTCTTTTCCCCTCTGCTCCCCTCCTCCACTACGTCTTCTTGCGGCAAGAAGCTGTTTTGTTTCAAATGTTCATTGAAGAATTGACAGCTTGAGCATCCGTTAAGAGGAGTGCTCAAACACAGAGCTCCAGCAGCAGCCGGCTCGGACGAGAGGGGGCGCGGTAACCACACGGAGAGAGGCGGGGCTTTACTGAACCAAGCGTTTTACTTCCGCGTTAGAAAAATAACCAGTAACCACCTGATATTTCATTAAAAAAAAATGACATTGCCATGGTGTCAAAGGTAAGATTTAATCATTATATGCCTACTCTGGAAGGGCTTAAAATACCGTGATTTAATCCCTTTAAGGGGCTTCATCATCTAAGGTCCAAATATTACCAAACAGTTCAGAGAATCTGTAGAAATCAATGCATGTAAGCGACAAGGCCGAAACCAAAAAATTGAATGCACGTGACCTTCAATCCCTCAAGTTTTACTGCATCAAAAACTGACATCAATGTGTAAAGGATATCACTGTCATGTTCCATGCCTGCAGGCTGTGCTCTGTTTTCTTTTGTTGTTGTACTTCCAGTGGTAGCCTGACCTGTGGTGGCGCCATTGAGACTGCACAGCTGTTACTAATCAGCAATTGTCTTGTTTATTTAAGAGGCAACTTCTGCCACAGTCTTTTGTCGGACTATTCACTTGCCAGCCACCAATGCCCAAGCCTAGCCTCGACTATTCTTCGATCTCCGCTTCGCCTGTACTTCGATTTTGCCTTGCCCTTGTGAGTTTTATAGTGTAGTTATTTTTTCTATTCTGACTCTTACCTTTTTGTGTAAGCATTTTCAGTTAATCACCTTGCCCATTTTGTGCAAGCCTTTTTGTTAGTTACTTCCGCGTTGTTACGTGCGCTTTTTGTTACCGTTTTTTTCCTCCTTGCTTTGCAAGCGATTTCTGTTTGGATTTTTGTGTGTGTCTATTTTGTAAATAAATTTTTGTAAGCTGCTCTGTTGTCCGCGTTTCTGGGATCCACACTCGCGTCATAACAGAATAGTCCGACCATGGATCCCGCGGACACAAGCAAGATACGCCACGCCATTGCCATTCAGGGACAAATTGTGGGGCGCCACAAACAATCCCTGAATGAGCTAATGGAAGCGGTTACTAATTTAATAACTCGGGTCGACGTTTTGTTTGCGAATGGTAATGGGAGGTGTGAACCAGGAAGTTCCCCTCACCAGCCTGGACCGGTTGCTTCGGGCTCGTCGTCGTCCGAGGACACACACTATCGTGAGCCATCACTTCCTCATCCGTCTCGGTATGGCGGAGAGCCGGGTTTGTGTGGTCAGTTCATCCACCACTGCCTACTGATATTCGACCAGCAACCCAGGACATATTCACGCGATTGCAGTAAGGTAGCGTATATGATGAGTCTGTTGACAGACAAAGGAGCCACTTGGGCCTTGGTGGTTAGCAACGCTAACCCGGAATTGCGCACTTCACTACCGGCTTTCCTTACTGAACTTAAACGGGTATTTGACCACCCAGTAAAGGGAAGGGAAGCCGGGAGCCGGCTATTGGATCACAAACAAGGACAGTTATCTGTAGCCGACTACTCTATTGAATTCCGTATTTTGGCAGCCGAGAGCAGTTTCAAGGACACTGCCCTCTGCAGCATTTTTCGCAGGGGGTTGAACCCCGGGATCAAGGACGAACTGGCTGTTCGTGACGACACAACAGACCTGGAGGAACTCATTGCGCTTACTATTCGGCTGGACAACCGAATACGGGAACGGCAGCGAGAGCGTGATGTCGAGCCCCCTTACTGTCGTCCTGATCACGTTCAAGCAATTCCCCGGGCCCCGAGGGGAACAAGGGACCGGTTCGAGAGGCCACCGGGCGCACGTCTGCCTACGGCGAGGATCCCATGCAGATTGGTGGAGGGCGGCTCAGCACGGCAGAGCGGCTGCGACGGGTCCAGACCGGTGACTGCTTCTACTGCGGCCAGGCCGGCCACCGTGTTGCAGCGTGTCCAATTCGTCCGCCATGCCGAGCCGACTGCCAGACGAAGCTGGGGGGGCAAGGGCAGACTGAGAACATGACAACCGGGCCCAATCCACCGTGTGAGTACACCGAGGACGAGACCGAGGTGGTCGACGTGGTGTGTGATCCAGGGGCCAAGAGACTTGAACTACCAGGGGAAATCACGGGTTTTGGCTATCTAGCACAGGTTACCGCATTGATTGACGGGTTCTGATGACTGTTTCGTTGACCCTGGGTTAGTAGAGTTTCTAAAGTGCCCAACCTTTACCCTCCGTAAAGCCCGACGGATTCTCGATCTTAACGGGCGCCTCCTGGCGGAAGTTAGACGCATTACAGCCCCCCTTCAGGTTAAACTCTCTGGGAACCATAGTGAGTCCCGTCGGTTTTTAATTATGCCCTCGAGCTCCGTGCCGCTAGTGTTGGGCCTGCCATGGCTAAGGTTACATAATCCTGATATTAATTGGGAAATACCCGCTATCGAGAACTGGAGTGTCTTCTGTCACACACACTGTTTAAAATCAGCGGAAATTAACTGTTCACCGACTTCGGAGATCAAGGCGGAGATTATTGATTTATCTAAGGTACCCCCTGAGTATCATGTTTTAAGAAAAGTATTTAGTAAAGATCGAGCCCAGTCGCTTCCCCCACATCGCCTCTACGATTGTGCTATTGATCTTGTCCCTAATGCCCCACTACCCAACTCTAAGCTCTATCAAGTGTCACAGCCGGAGCATTTAGCGCTCCACGAGTATATTTCGAAATCGCTAGCTGCCGGACTAATTCGTCCCTCTTCCTCCCCTGTAGGAGCTGGATTTTTCTTCATTGATAAGAAAGATAAGACGTTGCGTCCCTGTGTGGATTACCGCGGTTTGAATGACATTACTATTAACTCTTTGACTGCCAGCCATTTTCGGAAAAGGTAACCCCATACTGCCAGCTGATTTACAGAATTTTACCGATCTTTCAAGCTCCACAGAAAATGTTGTGTTAGGACTATGGAAACGCGGATACTACCAAATGAAAGATTGAAGTCTCATCTTTCATCTAAAAAAAAAAAGTTATTTTCTACCTTATTCGGATCTTCAGTAATCAACAATAGAAAACAGCTTCGTTTCACCCAAATCCTCTATTTTCTTCCAAAATACGGAGAAATCAAGCTTTTGGTGAAACGATGTTATTTCATGCACTCTAGTGAATTTGGCACTTTTTTTTTTTTGCATGAGTGATTCTACAAACACCTAAACTTCTATAAAACACTACCCCAACAATAAAAAATGTTTTTTGATTGCAAAATAACAGTTTATTTACATGCAACAGTAGCAATCAGAACAAACAATTTGGAAAACTCTTTGCAAACTATTTACACGTGCGCAACAGTTTTTGTCAGTCTGCTTCTGCATGGACTGATTTGCGTAGAGGTTGGTATGATGAACGATGTGCTGGAGAAGTTCATCCGTGATGAAGAGCTCCAGGATGTCAGCTGGCAGGTGGGAATTCAGCTCTGCTGCAGCATCCCTTGGTCCTGGTTTTGCAGCAAAGGGGAAGATGGTTGGCTGCCAGCCAACTTCATCAACTTAAAGCCAGCCAGAATCTTTGGGATCTGCAAATATACATTTCAATATCATATCATTTTAGAGCAGTGTGATGCAATGTGTGTGTGTGTGTGCATATGTTTACCTTTTTTTCTTGGGTGTATTGGTTGATGCACATTCTGTAAATTATAGAAGACGTTTACCATCAAATATTTTATTAGTGCTGTGGAGAATCTTTTCTTTTTACCTTTGTTCTGCTCACTGTGAGAGGTCACTTTGGGCCCTATGAGGAGGAGCTGAAAGAAACATATACAATTACAATACTATCGAAAGACTTTCCTTTTATTGTTCGGTGTATTGAAAACGTTTTTTTGTTTTGTTTTGTTTTGACCTTTCTTTGTCGTAGAACCAGCGGTCGGACGTTGCTGTGAGCACGATCTATAAAATATACATTCACGTTTGTATAGGTAATAGATGTTTTAGTGTATATCAGCACATTTACACACGCTGCTAGCAGATCGCCCGAAAAGTAATCTTACTAGCAATCTCTTAGCATGTTAGCGCTTACCTTCACGTTCTTTGGAAGACTGTCCAAGACTGTCTTGCATCGGACCCATAGTAGTCGTCATCGTCCGATGAAACGTCATCTGTGCAGACGTGCTCGGTTGTGCACCACTTTTCTCCGGTGTTAGCATCGCTAGCTGGTGGGGCCTTAGGACGTTATTAGCATCGCTAGCCGGTGGGGCCTTAGGACGTGGTCGAAACGGCCGCGTCACCGCTTCAACTATGACTTAAGCCCGTCATCACTGTGCTCTTGAGCACTGGTCGATGCTTTTGAGCTTTGAAAATAAGGATCAAGCGTGAGGTCCCTGCCGATGGCCCAAGTGGCCGACTGTTTGTTCCCGGGCCACTTCGATCAGAGGTCCTGCAATGGGGTCACACCTGTCGGATTGCCTGCCACCCCGGGATCAGACGCACCCAGGCTCTTTTGACTCAAAGATTTTGGTGGCCTGGCATGCACAAGGACGTGTCTGAATTAGTCAATTCCTGCACTGTGTGTGCCCGCAAGGTCTCTCATAGGCCACCCGCCGGATTACTGCGACCTCTGCCTGTCCCGTCTCGTCCATGGTCGCATGTCTCTTTGGACTTTGTCACGGGCTTGCCAGCTTCCCGAGGAAACACTGTTGTTTTGACAATTGTGGACCGGTTCACAAAGATGACCCACTTCATCGCCTTGCCCAAGTTGCCATCTGCTTTAGGAACCGCCAACCTGCTCATCCGACATGTCTTCCGGCTCCATGGCATCCCCCAAGACATTGTTTCCGATCGTGGGCCCCAATTCATATCCAAGGTCTGGAGGAAGTTCTGCACAGCCATGGGAGCCACAGCAAGCCGTTCCTCCGGCTATCATCCCCAAACTAATGGACAGACGGAACGGGCCAATCAGGACCTTGAGGCCAGCCTCCGTTGCGTCTGCCAGAGCAACCCCACATCCTGGGTTACGCACTTGCCTTGGGTGGAATACGCTCACAACACGCTAATCTCATCCGCCACTGACCGTTCCCCGTTCATGGCAGCCTACGGGTACCAGCCTCCGCTCTTCCCAACCCAGGAGAAGGAAGTGTCCATTCCTTCCATCCAGCACCACCTCCGACGAGCCCACAAGGTGTGGAAAGAGACCCGAGCTGCTCTCTCACACACCACCACCCGAAACCAGGAAATCGCCAATCGCCGGAGACTACCTGCACCAGAGTACCGTCCGGGATAGCAGGTCTGGCTGTCCACCCGGCACTTGCACTTGGCTGGAGGGTCTAGGAAGATGGACCCTCGGTTCATTGGACCATTTGCAGTAGACTCTATCATCAACCCTGTCTCTGTCCGGCTCAAGCTCCCACCGACGCTCAAGATCCACCCGGTATTCCATGTTTCCCTGCTCAAGCCTGTGACCGCCAGTCCCCTGAGTCCTCCAACAGCGCCTCCTCCTCCTCCACGCATAGTCGACGGCGATCCAGTCTACACGGTCAGAGCCATCATTGATTCCAGGCGCCGGGGCCGCGGGGTGCAGTACCTGGTCGACTGGGAAGGCTACGGGCCGGAAGAGCGCCAGTGGGTCCCCAGCTCCTGGATCCTCGATCCGTCCTTGATCCGGGATTTCCACTCCGCCCATCCTGACAAGCCAGGTAGTCCGCCAGGGGGCGTCCGTTGAGTGGGGGGTACTGTCATGTTCCATGCCTGCAGGCTGTGCTCTGTTTTCTTTTGTTGTTGTACTTCCAGTGGTAGCCTGACCTGTGGTGGCGCCATTGAGACTGCACAGCTGCTACTAATCAGCAATTGTCTTGTTTATTTAAGAGGCAACTTCTGCCACAGTCTTTTGTCGGACTATTCACTTGCCAGCCACCAATGCCCAAGCCTAGCCTCGACTATTCTTCGATCTCCGCTTCGCCTGTACTTCGATTTTGCCTTGCCCTTGTGAGTTTTATAGTGTAGTGATTTTTTGTATTCTGACTCTTACCTTTTTGTGTAAGCACTTTCAGTTAATCCCCTTGCCCATTTTGTGCAAGCCTTTTTGTTAGTTACTTCCGCGTTGTTACGTGCGCTTTTTGTTACCGTTTTTTTCCTCCTTGCTTTGCAAGCGATTTCTGTTTGGATTTTTGTGTGTGTCTATTTTGTAACTAAATTTTTGTAAGCTGCTCTGTTGTCCGCGTTTCTGGGATCCACACTCGCGTCATAACAATCACGACATGGGCTCAGGAATACTTCAGAAAATCAATGTCAGTCAGTACAGTTTGGCGCTACATCAGTAAATGCAACTTAAAACTCTACTATGCAAAGCAATTCCATTTATCAACACACCCAGAAACGCAGTCGTCTTCTCTGGGCTCTAAAATGGACTGATACAAAGTGGAAAAGTGCTCCGTCGACATTTCAAATTGGTTTTGGAAATTGTGGACGTTGTGTCCTCCAGGCCAAAGATGAAAACATTAAATATCTCGTCTTTGTAGTGTATTCAATTCAATATGACATCCAAATCATTGTATTCTGTTTTTAATTATGTGTCCTTAATTAACACAATGTCCCAACTTCATTGGAATTAAGTTCATACTTGATGTTTTTTCTGGCTACTTGTTACCGATAAGCACCTCATTTTTTTCAGCTTGTTTACTTTTGTACAAATGATTCTGCTCTTAGATTGTCTTTAGTTATTCCTTATTGGCGACTTCTTTCCCCGTGGTTCCGTCCACCTGTTTTAGTCCTAGTTAGTTTTGAGTATCTTTTTTTCCACATAGCTGAGAAAATGGATGGATGTTTTTTGTTTCCTTATTGTATTTTGTGCTGTTTGTGTTTACATGAATTAAATGTGTATTTTTTAAATCACGTCCTGACATTTTTAGAGTAACAACTTGTCATTGCAACCAACCGCATGTTTTTCAGTCACCTGACAATTCAGGTAAATGCCGCCTGTTACACAAGGTACTTTAATTGTGTAGTTTGAACAAGAGAGGAACTTTGCAAAAGGAGTACATGTGCAGTTAACAGACAAGTAAAATGTAGATTAGTCTGGAAGTATCAATACAGATGCCACGTTACCTCTGTGTATTGACTACAAAATAGAGATAGACCGATATGCTTTTTTCAGGGCCGATACCGATTCCGATTATCGGTAGTCAAGGAGGCAGATAACCGATATTTGAAGCCGATATTCATTTGCAGTAAAAGTTAAAATGTTGGCACCAAATTTTTGAATAATGCAAACCCTAACCGTTCTTTACAATGGATTCTAACACTACACTTTTCATTTTACATCCTTCTATCTGCAATAAGACGTTGGTGGCGGGGGGAGTTAAATGTGGGGGCCAATGTGACATTACCTTTTATAGCATTTGGGATACTTGTAGTTTTATTCTATAAATGTTATATTTTTATATTTTGAAGTAATAGCAGGAACCCTGTCATTCAAAATGTGCATCAGCTGTGGCATTACTTATTACTACAGCAAAAATAAATAAAAAAATTCCATGAGAAAAACTATTCATCCCTGAACACCATACAGTTCTTGTAGACCTTATTATGATTATTGTTATTGTTACCATATAGACAGTTTTGATAAGCTGAGGATCTTAAATCGAGAACAGCAATATCATGCTACTCCTCTCTACAAGAGAACTGTCAAAAGACACTTCATCATGTAGTTTACTGCCACTTAGGATGCCCCAATCAACGCAGAAAAAGGTAGAGTAAAATAACTTGGTTATAATAATAGTAAGAATAACTTGGTTAAACAGACATTGTTGCGGTGGACCGCTGCCAGTTTCTGCTGTTTAATGTGTTTTACAGTTATAGACACGTGTGTGTATATGGGCACACTATTCTCTCACTACTGTACTGTACTGTATCACTTAATGGCACAGATGTACTTGTCTAAGTAATAACTGGGCTGCAACATTGCTAATTCACATTAACAAGCACTGTCTTAGCTGTCCACATGAATAGTTACTAACACACGAGAAAGTTATACAACACACCAAACATGAGCTCATTATTCAAAGTATGATGCACGTAACGAAATTACATCACTGAACATTAATTGCAGCCGTGTACGGCCGTAGATGTTACATATTAGTGGCATCCATTGAGAGGATAATGTCCCAAATGACGGCAGACATGACGTGAAAAGAGAGACAAAACGAGCAAATAAGCACACTATACTTTAGTGCACTTCTCTACTAATGCCAAACATACGGAAGAGAACACGTTCGTGTAGTTAAACGGTGTTTGAGACACTTAATTTGTTACGGAGCGGACTTTAACGAGGTGCACAACGAGCTGTCAATCAAATCGACGTCGAAGCTTAAGGCACACAATGGCAAACCAGTGCGACAAATAAACACAATATAAAGTAACTAAACGCTATTTAGTGTCACTGTGGCATCTAACTGCATAATAACCGCTATGCAACAAGTAGTGGACGTGACCCAGAATGCAATGTGTGCGTCACGAGAGGTAAATATAATGACGTTACTCTACTCTTAACATGGAACTAGACAATATAATAATGACAACTGTTAATATTTGGAACCTTTCCAACAAACATTATTTACTTAATTAAGTGAAAATGTGTGTGATTCCCTCCCCGAGTAGTTCAAGTAGCGAATTAGCTACTGGGTGTTAGCCTACATGCTAAGCTGAACACACCACTGTTAGCTAGCGGGGATTCAATGCAAGGCAATGCAGCTCCATTCATATAGTGCATTTAATACACAACATAATTCAATGTGTTTAGCTTATCATGGTGAAACGATCGGCGGAGTCTCTTCTCTTTTAACTTACCTTCGAAGCATGTGTCTCGCGTTGTGTCCGTGGGTGCGTGTGTGACCGGCTACTGTGATACACGGCATACACTACTGATTGGTTCTGGCTCTTGCACGGCTAACCAATCAAATGCTGCTATGGGCGTTACATTTCTGGAGTTGGACTCCATAACAGACAGAGACAGACAGAGTCAGGGGCTGCATTTGAAGCGAAAAGACGGAGTTTTAAATGGATCGCTCATATCGGCCGTCAGATTAATAAAACAGACCGATACCGATATGTACCAATATGTCAAATATCGGCCCCGATTATCGGCCCGACCGATTATCGGTCTATCTCTAAAAGTTAGCAAAAAGAAACCCAAGACTACTTCCTGAGAATACCACCAAGTTTCAAAATACAACTGTGGCATGACAACTGAAGTGATAGATAGATAGATAGATAGATAGATAGATAGATAGATAGATACATATCTATGAAGACTACAAAAAACTAACATGAGGTTGTTTCTACCTTATTTTAGGCTGGAATGAGTTGTCACTCAAAACTATGCAATTCAATTGTGCATATGCAGTACTCATGTCCAACAGCACTGCACCAATTCTCCTGTTATGTAGACAATGCAAACCTGCTACAGACTTTCTGCAATAATTGTATCATCTACCAAGCAGTGGATGTAATTCTTAACTATTACTCACACTTGTGAAAGCCTCTAAGTCTCAGAGCTGTGCAGCAGGGGATCAGCCTACAGGTTGAAGTTTCAAATAGCCTTCACGTCTTCCATTCTCAATATGTATCAGCTAAAAAAGGCTTAGCACATCAACTGTAATGCAGACAGTGCAACTTAATATTTGTTTTGCCATTTTGACAATGCCCGTACAAAAAAGTAAGTAAGTAACAGGCAGGTCATAATGACAGTACTGTTTGGGAGTCTTGTACATTATGTACAGTATGGCCAAAAGTAATGGGCCAGTCTAATAGCATCTATCATCATTTAACTAAATTACTTTAACTAAATTTAATTTAATTGATCAATCAATTCAGGGTTTGATAATATCACTCACTTGCCAACAAAATCTTATTTTATTACCGATGATGTATAGCATATGAGCAATGGTATGATTTCAGCTTCATGTGTACGTTTTGGTCTTTTTATGAGCTAGGATAAAGGTGCTCGAGTGTATAAAACAAGGTTCATAAAGGCATGGTTGAATGAGCTTGGTGAGTAGGATGATGCTGTTCCAGGCCTAACCTTGACCCCGTTAAACACACCCTTGTTTAATACAGAATAGAGAACTACCTGAGTCAGACTTTCTTCTACATCATCAGAGATCTCCGACACTATATAAATGACTTGACCTAACAAATAGATGAGTGGAATGTCACCTCTTAAACCAAGCACTGTCACTGCCATTTCAAGTTAAAAAAAAAAAAAAAAGTTCTCAAGTTCTATTAGTTGAAGGACAACAAGAAGCGTATACGAAATGTACATTTTTGATTTGGAAATTTGTTTTTGGTAGATTATTTATCCACCAAGAAAATGTCTTTGCTCAATACCAATGGACTTCTTCACAACTATTGTGAAGTCTGTGCCAACTGATTTGCAGCAAATAAATCGGCAATTGCGGACTTCGGTGAGGCGAGTTTGCCAAAACACTAAGCAGCTACACAGTAAATTCTGTCAAGTCAACTTGACTCTATTTAGATAGGGAACATAGACATTAGACTCAGTTTTAGAGTAATATTTAGTCCTGGAAGAGAGTAAAATAAAGAATTGGATAAATAAAAGTGACTCAAGGTAAGAAGGAACTCACGACCTTCAGCTTGATAGACAGCCGATCTACTCCCTGAGCCACACAGCTCCTGTTTTCTGCTAGTGTATCGTTCATATATAGACGACCACTGGTATGCGTGTGTGAGAATGGGTGAATGGAAGGCTTCAAATGTAAAGCACTTTGAATACCTGACCGGGATTTACATCGGATGCAGCTGCGGTGTGGTTGCGGTGCGTTCCGTCGACGCAACCAAATTAGATTCCATTCATTCGAATGTGCAATTTAGACCGCTTGCGTGTGCGTTGCATGTCGACTGCGTCTCAGCTGTGGCGTGCCGCAGCCCATTTCGCACGGATAGACCTATTTTCTACTTTTGCCGGATGCCGAAATGGCAAGCTAGCACAAAACACATTGAGTGGGACAGGAAGACCGACGCAGTTTCAAAATACATTTCCGGTTACCTTTCAAAATAAAACACTCGCCAGCTCCTATTTCGCAAGCATGTTAGCAAAACGTGATGTGGGCATAGCCGGGCCTGGAGTAAACGTGTGAGGTGCTCATTCACGGTTTAGACACCAACAAACATGGACGAGGAGAGGTTTATATTGGACATGGAAAGCCACAAAATAATAAAAGTCCACCTCTCTTTCTGCTTCTCTGTTGAGCACAGACTTTCTGTGCGTTTGTTGTTGTTTTTAATGCCACATGATCGCGCGCGGTCACGCGAGACACGGCGGGAAGTGGTCGGCGACGGAGATGCCGGACCGCAGCTGTGCGGAGCCGGTGTGAGTTGGCCAAAAAATTGATGCGTCTGGAGCACGCAGTCAAGACGCACCGCACCGCACACACAACCGGTGTAAATCCCAGGTTATGGTGTAGTTAAAGTGCTATATAAAAATCAGTCCATTCACCATAGGAGAGAAATGTCAGCTGCAGCTGATTCCATGATTGCATGGAATCCTCTCGACCGCACCAAAAACGAACTTTGTTCTCTTGGAGAAAAGCAAACAGTAGGAGGGGCATAGCTCAGGTGGTAATGTGGCAGTCTCCCAAACTGAAGGTCGTGAGTTAGAACATTAACCCTTGAGTGATATTTTTCCTTTTTTTTATTTTTTTTATTTTACTCTCTTCCTTATGGAGTTAGAATCATGCCAAAACCCCGTAAACACAAAAAACGTTATCTACGTACACAAAATGTGATCTACGTACACAAAACATGATCTACGTACACAAAACCTGATCCACGTACACAAAACCTGATCCACGTACACAAAACCTGATCTACGTACACAAAACGTGTGTTCTACGTACACAAACCCTGATCTATGTACACAAAACGTGATCCACGTACACAAAACGTGATCCACATTCACAAAACCTGATCTACGTACACAAAATGTGATCTACGTACACAAAACGTGATCTACGTACACAAAACGTGATCCACATACACAAAACGTGATCCACGTACGCAAAACCTGATCTACGTACACAAAACGTGTGTTCTACGTACACAAAACCTGATCTACGTTCACAAAACGTGATCCACGTACAAAAAACGTGATCCACGCACAAAACGTGATCCACGCACAAAACGTGATCCACGTACACAAAACGTGATCTACGTACACAAAACGTGATCTACGTACACAAAGAAGCATATCTTCAATTACAACAACAACGAAATTTTTGCGTATGTAAAAAGCAATTCTACGTTTACGGATACAACTCACGTGACTTTTGGCAGCGATATTCTGCCAAGCAGTTTTACGTGCCGAAAACCCAAGATCCACACGTGCAAAGCCAGTAAACTTTACAGCAGGGGGCGCTGTTGAATCAGCGCCGTATTGAGAGAGCGTTTGGCCAACTCGTTGAAGAACTACTACGCTGTGATTGGTCAACTGCTGGTCACATGACATATGGACGCCTTGTCCTTACTTTTTTTTTTTTTAGATGCTTTATTGAACCAACTGTTGCAAACTTACAGTAAATAGCCTTGTCGTTACTAAGCCGCTGCGATTACGTAACGTGTTGCATTGGGCGTTTATGGCGTTCACAAACAAACACTTCATTAATCTCAAGTCTTAAAAAAAAAAAAAAAAAAAAGTAACACGGCACACCACTCATTTGACGAGGTAGAAAGCTGCAGTGTGCAGTCCCACCTACATCAAATCGTGGTATTTTACTTACTTTATTTAACCCTAAATCTAATCCTGCATCATAAGGCCACTGCCTGGTTGTAATTGTGAACAACGCCATGCTGAATAACACGGCATCATTGCAATATGTAAGTGATAACAACAATAGCGACACCAATTGCACCAACACCATGGTAACGAAAAGACGTCCATATGTCATGTGACCTGCAGTTGGCCAATCACAGCGTAGTAGTTCTTCAACGAGTTGGCCAAATGCTCTCGCAATACGGCGCTGATTCAACAGCGCCCCCTGCTGTAAAGTTTACTGGCTTTGCGAGTGTGAATCATGGGTTTTCGTCACGTAAAACTGCTCGGCGGAATATCACTGCCAAAAGTCACGTGAGTTATATCCGTAATTGTAGAATTGCTTTTGACGTATGCAAAACATTTTGTTGTTGTTGTAATTGAAGATATGCTTCTTTGTGTACGGAGATCACGTTTTGTGTACGTAGATCGTTTTTTGTTTTTACGGGGTTTTGGCATGATTCGAACTCCATACTTCTTAGTGTAAATCTTCGTTTACTCTAAAACTGAGTCTATTTGGTCTCTATCTAAATAGAGTCGAATTTGACTCGAATAGTCAAATTTACACTACTGAATTTACTGTGTATCATTAAGCCATTTCTGAGAGAGAGAGAGAGAGAGAGAAAGAGAGAGAGAGAGAGAGAGAGAGAGAGAGAGAGAGAGAGAGAGAGAAAGAGAGAGAGAGAGAGAGAGAGAGAGAGAGAGATGGATTCTAAACTATAGACATCTCTCAAACAAACTCCCATTCTTAGCCAAGACTGTGCAGAAAGTGTTTTAGTGAAAAACTAGCTAAGACAATGCTAGTCTGAGAGTATGAGCAAGGAATGATCCAGATATGTAGTCTTTGCACATAGTGATGTTACACTGTATCTGTTGTGGATAATACAGTTTATCCTTCTCTGGTTTTGCCCAATATGACAGGTCTCAAATAAAAATTCAAGTATGCACCTGAAATCCCCCCCCCCCGCCACCTCCCTCCCAGCCCCAAGGACGCACAAACAATAACATGAACATTGTTGTTGTGTTCCGATGTGCACATCCTCAACCAAGTTCTATACAGATTTCCTGTCCATGTTCACTTTCCGCCCACATTCAATGTTGTCCTTTGTCTAAGTGGCTCAATAGTTCATCTCCAACAAATGACAAGTACAACACAGACAGTTTGGGCCTGTCATTTTGTCCACTGTAGTTTTGCTTTTCAAAGGAAAACATTTTTAGTTGGGGCTACTTGTCTCTCTACCTTTGAGTACTTGCTTGGATGAAAGATCCTTCACCAATCGCCATTCCATCAAACTTGTGCTGTCCACGCACCAGCATAAACTGATAAATCCTGCTCGACTGAGAGATGAAACATCATTTAAGACAGTGTTTCTCAACCACTGTGCCGTAGCACACTAGTGTGCCTTGAGATACTATCTGGTGTGCCGTATTTGTGCCTGTCATGTTTTGGTTTTGGTGTTTTTGGTTGTTTGTCATGTGTTCCTTGTCTCTTCCCTTGTCCCGTTATGTCAAACCACGTCCACCTGAGTGTTTTTTCCCTTCCCAGTGTATCCACCAATCAGCTTCCCTTGCCACTTGTGTCTTGCCCAGCTGTGTCTAGTCATTGTCAATTAGCCTGTGTGTATTTAGTCACCTGTTTTCCGTTCGGTTCTGGTGGAGTCATTGTGCCTGTTGTTGTCCCTGTGTTCCATGCCATGCCATGCCTTGTGTGTTTTCGACCTTGTTGTTTTAGTCACAGAGTACCTCGTTTGCCTTTTTGTTAATTAAACCCCTTTTTTTTACTTGCATCCCTGCCTTGCCCTGTTTTTGTTGCCCCCTGCATTTGGGTCCTGCCTCCAACACCCCCACTTCTTGACAGTGCCCATATTTGAAACGCCGTTATTGTCATTGTATGTCAAATGCATTACAATTCATTTATTAGTTTCAAGGCTCGAAGTAAGCTTACAAGACGTTGTAAGCCACATTATGTGGAGACAGCCTATTTTGCCATTTATATTTCATCACTGTCCTCATTGTTCAGCTTTAGTCAGCTTTAGAGCACAGTCAGCTTTTATAACTCAAACCATGCTTACAGTGTGATAGAAATGGGCTACCTCTGCAGCAGTAATCTGTCAATTTAAAAAACTATTTTTTACTGTGGGCAGCACGGTGATTGAGCGGTTAGCACGTCTGCCTCCCAGTACCGAGGACGCAAGATCAAGTCCAGGCTTCGGCGTTCATGGGGGTAGTTTGCATGTTCTCCCCGTGCCCACGTGGGTCTTCTCCGGGTACTCTGGTCTCGTTCCAAAGACATGCATGGCAGGTTTATTGGGCGCTCCCAATTGTCCCTAGGTGTGCATGTGCGTGTGGATGGTTGTTTGTCTCTGTGTGCCCTGCGATTGGCTGGCAACCAGTTCAGGGTGTATCCTGCCTATTGGCCGAAGCCAGCTGGGATGGCTCCAAAAAAGCGCATGATACCAAATTGACTACTATTATTTTTTATTTTTTACTTGCAGCTGTGGCCTGTTTTTAGTGACACTTAAAATAATGCTTATCACATTTCAAGCTTTGAGACAACAAGCTGTTCAGTTAAACACGAAAGCTGCATGTGTACAACCCACAAAGTTACCTATAGAAACAGACTTGACACATTTGACGAGTACAATCACTCACTTTACAAATAATGGCGTTATTAAAAATCCAAGTTGCACGAAGGGATGGACATCAAGGGGATCCATGCAATATCGAGACGTGAAGTGAGGTACATTGTAAGGTTTCGTTCAATAAAATGCGAATGTAAACAGCGGAACTGTCCCTTCAGCACCAACAAAACGAGACTGAACTCCACGAAAAACTACCACAGAAAATAACCGCTAACAAGAAGCAATGGAACTTGCATCTCATTCGACCATTCTGCTGAAACTAACAAGTGGCATTTAAACCATGACAAGTCCCACATGGCAGGTGTTTATGGCAGTGGGGGTGAATTTGGAAAGAAGAGAGACGGCTTTCGCCGACTTACCATCAATCGCCATGATGTTGTGTTTTGGATTCAACCAAATTAGGCGGCGAAGAAGGGGAGGGGGGCGGACCCCTGCAAGACAGAGCGGAGGGGGGAGTTAAGCTAATGGTTTAGTCCACTATAAATTCAGGTAGCTACCAAATAGCGCTTAGGGAGCGAAAGAAAAATAACAACGTCCCTATCTGATTTGAAATAGTAAATGACTTAATGGTCATGACCCCTTTATTTGCGTGTTTAGGTTTCCGTAACTCCATCAATAATGTTATTCTAATGTTGAGAATATTTGCCCACACTGGTACAGGCTATAATTAATATTATGCATCATTCGGTGCTCAGTGCCGCTGATTCAGATGCACATGGGGGGTGACCGAAAATGATTGCAATCCATACTACGGCTGATAAAATTGTTGTGAATAATGCTATTTATCTAACATTTCCAACTATTTCAATGGAAGGGATGAAACAGAAAATACTTGGACAACTGAGCAGAGAACTTTTTGTATACCCACTTTGGTTGTTCATCACGCAGTGATTGCAGATGTTTGGAAAGGAAAAGGAAATCAACCAACAGTGGTCTAATTCTTGAGAACAAACTACTCAGGAATGAACACTAACGATGAGTCATTGAGCCCACTCCAAATAAATGAGCAGGAAGCTTCCTACACTCTCCTCATGTCGAATCAGACTCATCACAACTCAGGGTTGCAATTTCAAACTGTATCTGACAGAAAATGTACATACTTTATACATTTTATCAATTTTATTTCATCTTTTCAGAGTATAACCAGGGGATTCTGGGAGAATGTCATCTACAGTAACAGTGCTTCCAACCACCTGATGAGAAATCATCAGGCATGCAGCAGGAAATGATGCACTTCACCTAATTGGTCGGAAAAAGTGTTATTTATTTACTTCAAATATTGGTTGCTTGTTTGTATGTATACCAGGCCCAGAGACGCATGCATGCAGTAGCCTTCTGTGGAGTCACTTCAATGCTCACGTGCACCTCAATGAACGGAAGCTCTCGAAAGCGCAAACATTTGATTTTGAACATGTACAGCATGACAAAAGAAATCGTTTTAGTATGCATAACCAGCATGTCTGCCAGCCATAATCAGGTTGAATATATCCATGCAGATGCTGCATTGCACGAAACACTGACAAAGACGACCCAATTGGCGAGCAAGCATAGTGCATATAATGCTGATCTCAAATTACAAAACAAACTTCCAGTCAATGCACCTGAGATTTTTGTTCTTGATATGTGACCAATTCAAAGTTGAAGAGGATTCGGACATTCTTTTACACCATATTTACATCAAATCAACATTTGACAGCATAGTCATAAAAAAACAACAACTGATACGCTAAAGAAAGTTAAATGAAAGCATTAAATATTTTTCCTATGCTGTCACAAATTTCTATTCATAAATAAATTGAAAATTAAATTAACACAAGGCTGGTATTAGCCACATGTTCAATATAGACAGATGTCGGTCAACTCATCATTGACGGACGCCCATTTTGTTGTCGATTAACAATTGATGAGAGATTTAGAAAAGTCAATGTAATCATCAATAACCGGGTCAGTACTAAAACATCTTGGGCATTTTGATCCATTTTGCTGAGAAATGACCGAAACAATGACGGAGGCACACTTTTTCTGACGCAACGCAGACTCAGAGTACTTCCACTTCTTTCCTGGGAATGGCCGAGCCACTCTTTTTCTCCTTCACTAAACAAGTCAATCAAAATATACTTACCAGCCTTGTTGTTCGAGATCACCCGTTTTGTGTGTTCTGGATCTGGCGTTGTCGGAGTGTTTGGCTAGTATTTCGTAAGGCCTTCTCGGCAGACCCATGGAGGTCTCATCCGGGATGTTACAAATGCGAGAACGGGTCAATTTGTACTGTAATCCAATGTTGATTAAGTCCACATGATTATAGAATCAAAGACGCAGCTCGGTCTTCCTTAGTCTCCAGTGCCCGAGTCCTCCGGCTCTGGCGGCGTATGGCGGACGCCAATTTTCATTATTAAATGTAATCAGCCACCTACTCCATCCTGTGTGTGTCACTAACAGTGTGTGTTGCTGCAATAGGTCAAATGCAGCGGTCAAATTTTGCAGACGTGTGTACATGACAAAAAAATAAATAAATCCAAACATCACGATGCGATATTAACACGATATGAAGGTCACGATACGATAATTACCACGATATTGTGGGGGCGTTGGCGATATTTAAAAAAGATCACAATATTGTAAAGAAAAAGAGCTCATACTAAAAAAAGCACAATATTGTGCTTTTGTACATAACAGCAATGCATACAAACCACCTACAATCTCTAATAACAATAGTGAAGAACTGACTTGCTAATGCAAGCACACATTGATCGCTTCACTTGCAAATTATGTTGCCCTTCATCTTACAATTAGCATAATTTTAAACATAGAAGGCCAAAACATCCCTAATGAAAATTAAATTGCACTAATGAACTAGACACTAGAGGCTGCTAGAACTGCACAATTGGAAATCAACCTGACTTTTTTAACAGATGTGTTCCTTTTAAATATTGTGAACACAATATTGACGATGTTGTCGCAGTTTTAACATCACGATATCACGATATTGACCTTATCGTGACATCCCTATTCATTACTGTACACTCCAGTGCATTTTGCAACACATGGCACAAGTAAGTTGTAGATTACAACAGCAGTCTGATATCAAATCATAAATGCTTGCACATGAACATATCCACACAAAACTAAACCATGTATCCTTTGCACTCCTATTTTTAGCCCAACCGCTGCTCAAATACTCTCTCTTGGACACATTGCAACTCCATACCGTAGTCATAGAAATGGGTTGTAAATTTCTGTGTGCCTGCCAAATCATGGTTAGTAGGAGAGAGTATTGTGGTGTGTCATCCAAGCAGGTACACTGGCTATCTGCAAAACAATGTATATATAACAACTACCAACCCTATGAGGTCGGTGGGATAACCAGGCTTGGGGAGTGATGCTGTTACATATTCAGGATACAAAATATAAATGCAACTAAATGTAATCCATTACACTTACAGAAAAAGAAACACATAATCAGATTACAGGCACATTTTCTTTTAAATGATTGCAGCGATATTACTACTGTACATTTTACTTGCAAGGAAGTGATGCCACAGGCGAATCCTTGTCTGCTCTCAAACTTGTTGGCCAAACAAGTTTTCCTGGAGTAAAGTGGATAACTAACCACAATATAGCTCAATGGACTGCCGTTGCTCCCCACGTAAGGTTTTTGTTGGCCCATGGGTCACTGAATACATATTGGTCTTAAAGGGGTCGGCTTCAAAAGTGACTCAATTGGGAATGGTGACAGTTTCATATTGACTGGAGGACCGATTCATTTTAAATAACATTTACATAGAAACGTGTCAGCTGTCAAAAATCTCGACCATTACCATGCAGGCGATGCCCGCAATCTATAATGCTGCACTGATTGCTGTCACAAAAAAAGTTTTTTTTTTTTTTTTTGTTCCCCCCAGTTTGACATAAAGCAACTCCGTGTGTGATCACTACTTGGGCTCCTCCCAGGATTCACACATTTGAGTCAGCCTACTGCTGGGGAAGTGGTGATGGAAGCTGTATTTCGAAGCTCGCAGAGTGACTCAATCGTTGCATTACATAACATTAAGACAGACACTTGTCTCATCTTGATTACATTAAGAACCTGATGCTTAGCAACAAGCGTTTCAGAATATTGTAGCTAATGTCTAGCCAGGCATCTCCATCTGCACCCGGCTGAACACATGAAGAAGTATTTGGAAAATAACAAATGATACTGACTTTCACCACCATGGACTTAAAATGAAACAATCAAACTGTAACTGCTGTGTCGATTTTCAGCTTTAAATTCGCATATACAATATGTCATTTAGAAATGAAAGACATTTTATGTGGAGCATCTTCATTTTCTGAATTGCTACACATTTTAGACCAAGGAACATCCATCCATTTTCTTGACCGCTTATTCCTAACAAGGGTCGCGGGGGGTGCTGGCGCCTATCTCAGCTGGCTCTGGGCAGTAGGCGGGGGACACCCTGGACTGGTTGCCAACCAATCGCAGGACCAAGGAACATAAATGTATTTAAATACAGTGTAATCATAATGTAAAACATATGGGGTACTAGTTTTTGGACATTTCCATTCCTACCGCAGCAACAAACGCCAATTTGTGCGTAAGTTGGAATGCACCATACTCATATTCATATACACATACTAAATAGGGATGTCCCGATCCGATCACTGACTCAATCGGAATCGGACGTTGTCTTCCAATCAGGATAAGATTGTATAAATATGTTGTTTTTTTTGTTGATTTTTTAAATACGTTTTTATTAAATGAGGAGTTGGGCGGTGGCACAGGGTGACACTTCATTTTTCAACACAGTGCGTGCGGCATGGCGTCACTTTACTACGGTGACACTATTAATAAAGATAGTTTTATTAAAAAAAAAAAAAAAAAAAAAAAAAAAATCTCCTTAATAAAATGCAGAGGTATCGGATCGGGACTCGGAATCGGCCGATCTCAAAATGAGGTGACTCAGACTCGGGTCCAAAAAAGTGTGATCGGGACGTCGCTAGTCACTAACCTACGCCGACACAAAAGTCATGTTTCTCGTATGTAAAAATTTGCATGAAAAACAATTCAAAACAGAAAATACAAAACAATCAAAATAATACTTAATTACTGCAGTGTCAGGCTCAGTTGGTAGAGCAAATTGTCCAGTGACTGAAAGGTTGGCGGTTCGAAGTGTCATGTCTAAAACACAGACTCCCAGTGGGCTTGGCATCAACTTGCATGGCATTGGCAGCAGCTGCCCATTAGTGTATGAATTGTGCGCGTAAACGGGTGAATGTGAACCTTTGTAAAATACTTTGGGCACCGTGATGGTGAAAATTAAAGGACAACCAAGTTGGCTCCAACCAGCCTAGCTTGTGAGTCTGTCACATGCAAAATACACTCATTCAGTCATGAATATCCCACCATCAATTTATTGCCATCAATTGACAACAACCAGCAAAAATGTTGGGGTGTGTCTTCCTCACGCCAACAAGATAAGAAAAGACAAAGAAAACATAACAGTAGGAAAAAAATTATTAGGGCCCGAGCAGTGACTGCTGTGAAGTCTTTATTAGTCTTTATTAGTACAGAAACAGCTCTGATTAAAGTACTGAATGATATAAGATTGAGCACTGATGCAGGGAAAGTATCAGTGCTCGTCTTGTTGGACCTCAGTGCAGCATTTGACACGATTGATCATAATATACTGTTAGACAGGCTGGAAACTTGGGTGGGATTAAATGGAACAGTCCTTAAATGGTTCAGGTCCTATTTGGAGGAAAGGAGTTACTTTGTGACCATTGGAAATTTTGAATCTGATCGAAAGGCCATGACATGTGGGGTCCCTCAAGGGTCAGTCCTTGGACCTCTGTTGTTCAGTCTGTATATGTTACCTTTGGGTCAAATGCTTCAGAACACCGATGTTGACTATCATAGTTATGCAGATGACACACAACTGTATTTATCTATGTCCCCAAATGACAGCAGTTCTATTAACGCATTGTGTCATTCTCTAGAGCAAGTTAACAACTGGATGAACCAAAATTTCCTTCAGCTGAACGAAAACAAAACGGAGCTCATTGTTTTCGGCAATAAAGAAAAGAGGATTGCTGTTAAAAAACAGCTTGAGTCACTGTCTTTAGAAACTAAAGACCAAGTTCGAAATCTTGGGGTACTAATAGACTCAGATCTGACCTTCAGCAATCATATTAAATTCATCACTAAAACAGCCTTTTACCAGCTGAAAAACATATCCAGACTGAAGGACTGCATGCGTCAAGCAGACCAAGAGAAGCTTATCCATGCTTTTATCTCCAGCAGACTAGATTACTGTAACGGTCTTCTGACTGGACTCTCTCAAAAGAACATGAGACAATTGCAGCTCATTCAGAACGCTGCAGCTCGAGTTTTGACCAAAACAAAAAGATCAGAACATATTACTCCAGTTCTTAAGGATTTACACTGGCTCCCTGTCAGCTGTAGAATCGATTTTAAAGTTCTGCTACTCGTCTATAAATCACTAAATGGTTTGGGTCCTGAATATATCCAAGAAATGCTGATTGAGTACAAGCCCAGCAGGGCTCTGAGATCTACAGACTTGGACCAACTAGTGGAACCCAGAGTTCGAAGCAAACATGGTGAAGCTGCATTTAGCTATTATGCTGCACACAGATGGAATAGGCTACCAACTAGAGGTGGGAATCTTGGGGCACCTCACGATTCGATTGCGATTACGATTCAGAGGCGACGATTCGATTAGAAAACGATTATTGATTTCCCCCCAGGCAGCAGAAAAAAAACAATGTATTTTGGCGCTTTTAATGTTTCGTACATTAGTTACAAAAATAGTACAAAAGTCCTCTCAGGCCTAAATAAACTATTATTTCAGTATCAAGTTAACAGTTCAAAACAGTAAATAAAATACTCAAGTCCTCATTCTGTAACAACAGCTTTTAAGTATATTCAGTCTTCAACAGAATAAAACATAGCATTGAGCAAAAATATATTATTTTTATCCACTCAAAAGTGCACTGAGGTATAAATGAAAGACAATGTGAACTACTACTTCAATACAAATGCCTTAAAAAAAAAAGTGCTTTCCTGCTTTTTAAGTTGTGTAAAGATGAACATGTAAACATTAAAGTTTCTCAGAGGTACAAAAAAAAAAACCTCAAGTGCTTTTCTGCTTTTTAACTTGTGTAAACATGAACGTGTAAACATTAATGGGATCGTTCGGCTTTTTTAACATGAATCTCAATTTGATCCTCACCTCCCGTGTGTGCGATCAGCACTGACTTCGGCGTTGGACGAGAGGAAAATAGTCCAGCAAGCTGGCTGGGGTCTCGGAAATAAAGCGTTTTTCTTCTAAAAACTATTTGTTTTCAAAAGCGTGATACATTTCCACCACAATACTCTTTTCTGAATAAAGTCAGACGCCATTACCGCCAGCCACTACTTTTCTGTTCGTTCGTTCGTATCACTGCGCGGCGCCCTGTAGAACGCTAACCGACGCACTGCAGCCAGCTAGCTGATACTTCCGCCTGAAGTTGTTTGCCTTTTCGGAGCAGGTCTGATCTGACGAAGAGGTGGGTTGGTCAGCTCAGCCATGCTTGTTGTTGTTTTGAATCTCGAGGCGTGAGTTGTGGATGTGTACTCTCGGTCCGTCCCAAAAAGCGTCCCGAAGACCGCGCGCGCTACTGCGTTTCAGTTCCGCGTACTTTTCGCTCGTTTCGCTTCCCTTGGCATATTTATATAATCGGAATTTGGACATTTGTGAATCGTTCTCGATTGTTGCACGGCCGAATCGTGAATAATCTAAGAATCGGAAATTTTGCACACCTCTACTACCAACAGAAGTGAAGTCAGCCCCGAGTGTAAATGCTTTCAAATCCAGGTTAAAAACTTTGCTTTTTTCTTATACCTTTGATTAGGGACTTTTAAACAGCTTTAATTAAGTGTTTTTTTAATTTTTATTTTTATTTTTATTTTTTTCATTATCATTTTAAACTTCCTTATGTTAAATTTTTTAAAGTTTGTTGAATAATGTTTTAAGATTGTTAGTTTGTAACCTATTTTCATTTATTTTTCTTCCTCTGAATGTTAACTACTGTTTCTTGATGCTTATGTGTTGTCTTTCCTCGTGTAAAGCACATTGAGTTGCCTTGTGTATGAAATGTGCTATACAAATAAACTTGCCTTGCCTTGCCTTGCCTTTATTGTATCTGTAGTTATTATTTGCTTTCCTCCACCCTCTCAAGTAAGGATTGGTTTACTGCAAAAGGATTTGATTGGGTCAGAATGATGGACTGCAACTCAGCCAAGTGTACAAGTGCAATAATTTTCATTTTTCATACAGATTTGATTAGATTCACTTTAACTCTTTGACCGCCAAAAATGTTTAATAACGATTAATAAAATCATGATGTATGCCACCATAAATGTTAAATGACGTCAACTATGTTTTTTTATTTATTTATTTATTTTTTTTTTTTTTAATAAATCAGCGGGCAGTGCAATGTCTAAGTACAGCTCTGCCTGATCAATGGGTTGTGGAATCAAAAACTCCCACTAACAATGGGCAGCAGATGTCACCATTGTATTTTTTTGTGTGGAATTGAATGAAACATGCAATGAAACATGAAGGAATCTGATGACATCTGATGAAATAGAACATTTTCAAGGATGTCACTAAACAAAAAATGTGTCACTGTTGTGGAGAAAACGTATCTTTTCACAAAAAGCTTTTCTCCTTTTCAATTTTCGCTCAGTGTCACTCAAATGACCTATTTTCAAATGGTGATTACAGAAGAACAGAATAAGGTAGAAACTAGGGGTGGGAATCTCTGACATGAGGCCGATTCGATATGTATCTCGATACACAAGTTGCGATTCGATTGAAAAACGATTATCTTTCAGAACAGAACGGTTCGATACGGTTCGATTAAGTTTGGGAACGATACAATTTTCGATTCGATACGATTAATTTCAATATTCAAAACTTATAGTGACATTTGTTGCTTGTAAACATTAATCTTAAAACACCACAAATTTTTACAGTATCTACAAATGTGTTAAAAAAGAACAACAACAATGTCTTCTATATTTTTATATATTGAATCAATTATTTAAATGGACCACAACAAAGGGCTGGGCGATATGACTGAAAAATTTATCAGTTTAAATATTTATTAGTTGTTATTGACAGTTATAATTGTTTTTTGTTTTGTTTTTTTAAATTAAAAATAAGGATCAGGAAATTAAAAGGCTGATAATTCAATTTGAAATATAAATATTTAACCTTTAGACAGACACCAACACAATTAAACAGAATATGTGCACATTGTAAAGTATTTCAGAAACATGAAATAAACCTACCGTCCAGCCAAAAGAATGAAGCCACCTTATGGAACAATAAATCTATCAAACACATTTTAACAACTTAATATATCCAAAAATATTTCCAAAAGTGCCCTAACCTTTTTATCAACAATTTTTGTTTTTAACAATTTTTGTTTTTCTTTGCCATCACATTCATTTTTGGTTAATGTATGATATCTTTTTTGTTTTTTTTAATCTGAGACACGATGATGACCACGGAATCACTACTGTTTGTTTTGTTTTCTGGGCTGTCGTTCATTTTGAGTTTGATGACGTAATTGCGGGCACGTCTCAGTTCCCTGCTGCTCATGCTAGTTGTGTACATTGACAGGGAGCCACAAACTGATAAATGAGATACTTGCAGTGTGCTTTTAGCATAGCTGGTGTGTTGGCTGTGGGACATACCTGTGTCGTTTGAATCCATGCATTGGATCGTCACGGGAGTTATTCTTTTTGGCTCGCGCGCAGTACCAACGCCGGCCCGGGACATACCGGGCCGGCGTTGGTACGCCGAGTGCACCGAGAGGACTCGATAGCCATGGGAAATACCGAGATGTACGGCACCGGCTTCTGCTAACTGTCTCCAGTGCATGTTGTCACTCGTTGTGCGCGACTGCGCGCGCGCGCGCGTGCCGTGTCGCGAGCACGGCGTTGACGGTAGGCGGCCCCCCCTCCCCCCCAAAAAAGGTGCGTAACGTCTTTGCATTCTGTTTACAACATCCGGGGAATGAAGCGTCTCTGAGCGCGACTTTGCTAGCTCTCTGTAAACACGGAAGTAGCTTGAATACTGATGCTACTGAAATGTAAACAAAACAAGTAGAGCACGGCGCAGAACTCTTGCTATTGTTATGAAAACCATAAAGCCTCACTCGCAACCGATTCACAGCAACGCGATATCCGGTCCACAGCTTTACAAGCAATGTATCTAAGGATTCCCGGCGGATTTTGTATCGGTTGACAAGTCTGCTACCGATACGGCCGTTTAGCTCCCCTTAACGACCGATGGTTCGGTCGAATCGGTTTTTTGTCCCACCCCTAGTAGAAACATACTTTTTTTCTAATAAAAGAACGGAATGCGATCTTTCATGTGGTACGCACCTTGTATATGTAGTAAAAGCACACAATATTTTGTTTGCCTTGAAAGATGAGTTAAAATACTCGAAATCGGCTGGCATTGCGGGGATTTTTTTATTTTATTTATTTTTTGATAATGTGTGGCAGTAAAAGAGTTAAAAACAACTGTTTAGGTAATCAAAGCATATTAACAACCTATGTTTCTAAAATGTCATTTCTTGCATATGTTTATAAAATAATAGCTGCATTTATTCATCTCTGACAATGAATTCTTCTCTGTTATCCACTTTAACTGACTGCCAAGCCAAACATTTATTTTGTTTGCAGCTTGTGTTTCAGAATGGAGAGTTGCTGCGCGTCGATGTTGCTGCCTCCACACACTATTACCAGCAGGGGGCCCAAGAGAGCAGGTAGACGACCTAAAATGAGTCACACGTCATTATGGTGGTTGTATTATAGCTCCTCCTTTCTTGTTGATTGACTCACGTCACATTGCAAATTGAACATTCCAAAATGTGCTAAGAAATCTATGGGAAGGAGATGCCGTACCTTCAGCCTGTAATCGGGGCACAACTCGGCTGTAGACAGCTGCAAGTGTCGCTCCACATGCCATTTCCACTAGTACACGTTCCTCATCTAACAAATGTAGACACAAACAACTAGGCTCTTGTTGCACTTTTGTCATAAGCAAATGGCATAAACTTTGATGCCCTTTGAAAAAGAACCTTACCCAGGAATGTCTCCATAGCATGAAGAGCCTGCTGGTCAGTCACCACTTCAGAAATGATTGTGACCTCATTGCTCTGACTGTATTCAAACGCTTTCGTACAAACGGTCTTTGCACCAAGGCTTTTAGCTTCACTGAGGAGTGAGAAAGGGAGAAGGGCGGACATTTTTAAGTCACCGGCGCTAGAACAAATGTCAAAAGAGACACTTTTAGATCGCGTAATTTCTTGGATACGCAATATTACCATTGAAAAGATGTTTTTCCTTTGTACTCATGTATTATGCACTCCCCCAAAAGTTTGCTGGTATCAAAAATCGAAATAGCTGCATAGAAATTTGATAGCCTGGGATTTCTCATGTTCAGACATTATTTGGGGAAAAGAGAATTCTCTTACATTGCAATCAGTTTCAGCTGTCAGCACTTATAACTAGGGATGGGCGAGTACCGATACCATGTATCGGTATCGGGCCGGTACCAGCCTTTTTTCAAGTACTCGAGTACTCGTGACGCAGACGAGTACAAGCGACCGATGGCAGAGGGGGAAGACGTTAAGTGAGTCCTCCTTGCCTGTAACTGGCGCTAGCTTGCAGCAGTTTTTCACCAAAACTCCACCGGTTTGGAAATACTTCAAAATTGTGAATCTTAAACTAAAAGAGCATTTTTGTCTTTTATTTTGAGCGTTAAGACTATTGAAGAGTGACTGTGCTGTTTTTTTTTTTTTGTCAAAATTAAAGGAAATATATTTGTTTAAAATATCTTTTGGTGATTTTTTTTATTTGTCAAAATGTACTACTGGTATAGGCAGTTGGTATCGGTATCGGTGAGTACTGAGGGTCTGAGTATCGGTATTGGTCTGAAAAAAAAGTGGTATCAAACATCCCTACTTATAACTGTCGATACCTAGATACAACATACATACCACATTTGAGCTGTGTGCCTGCAGCAACTCTAAACTAGGAGATCGTCAGCGTTTCTAGTTGTAGATAACACGCTTCAACATTGACACTAAGTAAACCTCATCAAAACCAGTTGAGAAAGCCACATCTTATGACTTAATTTTAAATTATTGAATATCCATCCATCCATCCATCCATCTTCCTCCGCTTAGCTGGGGTCGGGTCGCGGGGGCAGCAGCTTCAGGAGGCAAACCCAGCTCCTCCGGCGGGATCCCAAGGCGGCCAGCCGAGAGACATAGTGTCTCCAGCGTGTTCTGGGTCGTCCCCAGGGCCTCCCGCCGGTGGGACATGCCCGGAACACCTCCCCAAGGAGGCGTCCAGGAGGCATCCGAACCAGATGCCTGAGCCACCTCAGCTGGCTCCTCTCAACGCGGAGGAGCAACAGCTCTACTCTGAGTCCCTCCCGGATGACCGAGCTTCTCACCCTATCTCTAAGGGAGAGCCTTGCGGAGGAAACTCATTTCGGCCGCTTGTATCCGAGATCTCGTACTTTCGGTCATGATTTCCCCTCCGTGAGCCGGCACCTTAACGTGGTGGAGGGGTTTGCGTGTCCCAATGATCCTAGTAGCTATGTTGTCTGGGGCTTTATGCCCCTGGCAGGGTCACCCATGGCAAACAGGTCCTAGTTGAGGGGCCAGACTAAGCACGGCTCAGAAGACCCCTTATGACAGGGGTGGCAAACTGCGGTCCTCGAGGGCCGGTGTCCTGCAGGTTTTGCAGGTTTCCCTACTCGAAGTGCAGCTGATTCCAATTACCAGGCTCATTATCAGGTTTCTGCAGAGCTTGCTGATGAGCTGATCATGAATCAGCTGTGTTGAAGAAGGGAAATATCCAAAACCAGCAGGACTGCGGCCCTCGAGGACCGGATCTCGCCACCCCTGCCTTATGATGAGTGATATAAATGGAAGCACGTTTCCCTTGCCTGAACGCGGGTGACCGGGGCCCCCCTCTGGAGCCAGGCCTGGAGGTGGGGCTCGTTGGCGAGCGCCTGGTGGCCGGGCCTGCACCCATGGGGCCCGGCCGGGCACAGCCTGAAGAGGCAACGTGGGTCCCCCTTCCCACGGGCTCACCACCGGTGGGAGGGGCCAAAGGGGTCGGTTACAGAGCAGGCTGGGTGGCAGCCAAAGGCGGAGACCTTGGCGGACCGATCCCCGGCTACAGAAGCTGGCTCTCGGGTCGTGGAATCCCAAATTATTGAATATTAAAGAATTTAATGTCCAGACTGCCACACGTCATTAGCCATCTGTGATTTACAGCACGAACATATCTAGCACAGTTAGGCGTAATGCTGCATTCAAGGAAGGTGGGAAGTTGGATTGTCCACATTTTCAATAATTGTCGGATAATTCCATTTTACAGCGATTATACTTTTAAGAGTTATATGCTGTTGTTATCGGGTTCGGGCAGTACTTCTTAACCTGTGTTTTCGAACCCCAGAGGTTTCGGTGAGTATGTGTCAGGGTTTCGACGGAGATCAAGACACATAACTGAAATGATTCTTGATGATATGCCCCACTTGGCCATCATTGCCTACATTGCTTGGCCAATCTGTGCTGCAGGGAATTTGGTGCACTCAATAGTTGACTTGTGGCTGTTGTGATGGTACATTGTGTGATTTCTTTTCTTTGTAATCCCTTCATACTATGTTGAGCAAAAAAAGACGAATAAGTGCAATATGAATTTACATGGGGGGGACTTTGCTGCTTTCAATCTCCTGCCCCTGGGTTCCATTTTAAGAAAACAGTGGTGGTTGTTTTAAAGTGTGCTATAAATATAGAGTTGAGTTGCTTGATGGGAGTCAGTGCCCTAATTGTCTGATTTGCAATGACTACTTGAGCAATTCTAATCCAGCACAACTAGCTGTTATTGGGGAGTTTTTCTTTTTTTTCTTCTCCTAACTCTGATTTTAGATGAGTTTCGCCCTCCAATAGATGCATCTTAAACTGGAGAAATGACGGTAATGAGGCAAGCCTCAAAGAAGAAGGTGACCTGGTGATGTCATCCAAGGTAACGATCTTTCCTGCCTTAAGTGAGGCATTCAAACAGTCTGCACCAAGTGTTTCCATGGCGATGATAGGCACGTCCATCCAGCCCACATCCTTCAGGCCCTGGACGATCCCGCAGAGGAGTCCCCCTCCACCCACTGATACCAGCACTGCTCCCAGCTTGACATTTGGACCCAGACTGGCTGCAGCCTCTGCGATCACACTCGAATGCCCCTTCCTTTTGTGGAAGAACATTTGAAATGTTAAGAATTTAGAAGAAATAAAGTAGTGATACATAAATAAGTGATGATTATCTACCATATCAAAGGATGATCAAATGGAGCCACATAGGAAAGTCCCTCTGTTTGGACTAGTCTGAGAGCCTCAGCGTTTGCATCATCCCAAACCTGTGTACAGACCTTGCTTATATGTCCTTTTCCGAACACCATTTACTATTTTCATACATTTCAAACACTAAATAATTGAACCCAAATAACGTGTTGAGGTCCAAATTGGTGAGTTACCTTGCCCACAATCTTGACAGTAGCACCTTGATCCTCAAGTCTCTGGGCAACAAAATGAGGTGTTGATGAGGGGATTATTATGGTGACTGGCACACCCATTTTTCGTGTTACATAGGCAGCTGCCATCCCAGCATTTCCACCTGAAAGAAGATATCATGTTCCAAGTTCAATATTTAAGTCATAGAAGGCTCTATTAAAAGATAAGCAGTGACCTGAAGAGCAGACAAATCCTTTGGATTGCGATAGCTGGAAAGGGGGAAAACAAAGAATATGAAATATGGTACTTCCCCGCATGCGCCATGCTTTTCAACATGTATATGAAAGGTATATACCTGCTGGCACAAGTACCCAATGCCGCGGACCTTGAAAGAACCAGATGGCTGGGAATTCTCCATTTTCAGATACACAGTGGTTCCCACACGTTTGGACATTGCAGCACTTTCCAGTAAGGGTGTGTTGATGTGGAAATGTTCAGCCATGATGTGACAACTTGCACTGAGCTGAAAAATGACTGACAAGTTGTTAACACAATACAATCAGTCATTCGGATTGACGATGAATTGAACAGTTGATTGGTGCATGGATGTACTTTTTGCTACACACACGGTTGCCCTTTTAAGAATGGAAAAAATGAAGAATGAATGCCAGCACCGTAAATCTGTACTTCTGGCAGAAGTTAGATGAAGACAAAGAAGAAGGAGACGAAGAAGAATAGGCCGCATTAACCCACCAGGATTATACCTTTGTGATGCAGTATTCTGGTTAAAGGTAAATCATTTTAAACAAAAAAGAACATCTTTGTCACGCCGCCATAGGCGGGCCAGTGTTCACTTTTGCCAAGTCCCTTCCTGTTTTATTTTGAAGTTACTAACCACCCTCTCACCTCAGGTCACTTGCCCTTCCTTCTGCTCTGCTCATCACTGGTCCACGCCCATGATTGCTTCCACCTGCCACCAATTAATCAGCCAATAAAAGCCATCATCCACCACCTGCAGTTTGCCGAAGTGTCACAACCCGTGCATGGAAGCGTCCTCACAGCCCTTGCCTTGCCTTGCCTTGCCTTGCCTTGCCTTGCCTTGCCTTGCCTTGCCTTGCCTTGCCTTGCCTTGCCTTGCCTTGCCTTGCCTTCCTTGCCTTGCCTTGCCTTGCGCCTTGAGTTTGCCCCTCTTTTTTTCTCCCTAGCGGAGCGCCTTTTGTTGTCCCTTTTTTGAGTGCCCTTTTTCTCCTCTCCAGTTTGGAGCTCTTTATGTTCAGCGTTTTGTCCCTCTGTAAGAGGTGTTTTTATGTTTCCTGTAAATAAACTGCAGCCTTTGAGGCCAACTGTCCACCTGCGCCTGAGTCCTCCATTCCGACGTCGTGTCAATCTTTAAGCGTTTAACTGAACATGTGGTATAGTTAAAGTTGTATGGTTGTCGTTTGTGGAAAAGCCTGCTGCAGGCTGATTGTGTTTTTAAGAACAGTAAACCGGTACAGCTCTGCCTCTATGTTGATGCGTGCGACTAAAGCACGGCAATTCCATCATTGTACACTTGACGCAAAGTGGGCATCGTCATAGACGGGAATTGCCCAGCTCAGTGTGCGACCTCGCTGCCATCTGAGGGGAACTGACCAATGTATGTGACCGTGGTGCTTAAAACCCGGAAATGTATTTATAGCGTGTGAATGGAAGGTTGACTTGACAAAGGCATCCTTCACAAAATGTGCCAAACTCGGCACAATTCTAGGCCACTGAATTCCATCCATCCATCCATCCATCCATTTACTGCCGCTTATCTGGGGTCAGGTCGCTGGGGAAGCAGCTTTAGCAGGGAAGCCCAGACTTCACTCTCCCCAGCCACTTCGCCCACCATCTCCGGCGGGATCACAAGGTGTTACCAGGCCAGCCATGAGACATAGTCTCTCCGACGTGTCCTGGGTCGTCCCCGCGGTTATCAGGGGGCTCGGTAACCCATACTTCCAAAGCACCCCTCACAGGACTCCCCAAGGGACACGGTCGAATGCCTTCGTCAAATCCACAGAACACATGTAGGTTGAGCGAACTCCCACGCACCCTCGAGGACCCTGCTGAGGGTGTAGCGCTGATCCACTGTTCCACAGCCGGAATGAAAACCACACTGCTCCTCCTGAATCCGAGATTCGACTTCCCGACTGACCCTCCTCTCCAGCACCCCTGAATAGACCTTACCAGGCAGGCTGAGGAGTGTGATTCCTCTGTATTTGGAACACACCCTCCGGCCCCACTTCTTAAAAAGGGGGACCACCACCCCGGTCTGCCAATCCAGATGTACTGTCCCTGATGACGTCCACGCGATATTGTAGAGGCGTGTCAGCCACGACAGCCCCACAACATCCAGAGCATTTAGGAACAGGCAGGTCTCATTCAACCCGGGGGCCTTACCACCAAGGAGCTTTCCAACCACCTCAGTGACTTCGTCTCCAGAGGTAGGGGAACCCACCTCAGAGTCCCCAGACTCTGCTTCCTCAAAGGAAGGTGTGTCGGTGGGATTGAGAAAGTCTTCGAAGTATTCTCCCCAACGATTCACAACGTCCCAAGTCAAGTTTGCGTCCGGGCAAGGGAAATGTCTGTCCATTTATTGCACTCATCATAAGGGATCGATGAGCCATGCTTTTTCTGGCCCCTCACCTAGGACCTGTTTGCCATGGGTGACTCTGCCAGGATGGTCTTCCGCATGCACATTTTTTTTAAAAAGTGACAAACGGACGTTTGGCTTGTACTTTTTGAGAAGATCCTTGAATACACCTTTGATACATTTCTTACAAGTGTCATTCTGATGAAGTGAGAAGCCATGTTAATTGATAAGCTAGTGTGATAAACACCAGAATTAAGCGCTTGGGTGATCACCTCAACTTTTCTTTTCTTTCTTTTTTAAAAATCTCTTCATATGCAAAAACAGACAAAACAAACAAAAATACTAAGTGAACGTAACACAGAGCAGCAGTTAAATTCAGACAGTTTGTCAGCTTCTCAAAATCACGGCAGCAGGCTGAATCCATACTAAAAATAAAAAAATAAAAGCATGGTAAGGCAACACCGAGCTAGCAAGGAAGAAGCTTAACACGGGATTCGTCAGTGTTACACAGTAGGCCTAACTAGGGCTGGGCGATATGGCCAAAAAATAAAATCTCGATTTTTTGCAGTCATTCAGGACGATTACGATTTTAATCGTTTTTAACCTAAGAAATCCAACAAACGTTTACTTAAAGGTTTCATTTATTCAAAAATAATTCCTGTGCAAAATGTTCAGACACCAGTAACGTATACTGATTCTAGATCAGTTTTAAGGCAAAATTACATCACATAAAAGCATTTGGATGTAACAGAACATAAGAACAACAGCTTATAATCGTCCAGAAGACAAAATTCGATTTCAAGATTTAGCAAATTTTCAACGATTCGATTTTTTAAAATGACGATGTATCGAATTATTCGATTGCCCAGCCCTATGTTTAGAAAAGTTACCTGCATCTCACTGAGTGACAAATGCAAACAAATGTAGCTCATTTGGGTTTTTTGTTAAGGTTGGAAAAAAGTTTTCAAAAGATCTTCAGTGAAAAATTGTCTGAATATGTTTCAAATGTTTTTACGACAAATAAAATCTGACTGCGGCACGGTGCACGAGTGGTTAGCACGTCCGCCTCCCAGTTCTGAGGACTCCGGTTCGAGTCCAGGCTCCGGCTTACCTGGGTGGAGTTTGCATGTTCTCCCCGTGCCCGCGTGGGTCTTCTCCGGGTACTCCGGTCTCCTCCCACATTCCAAAGACATGCATGGCAGGTTAATTGAGCGCTCTGAATTGTCCCTAGGTGTGCTTGTGAGTGTGGGTGGTTGTTCGTCTCTGTGTGCCCTGCGATTGGCTGGCAACCAGTCCAGGGTGTCCCCCGCCTGCTGCCCAGAGCCAGCTGAGATAGGCGCCAGCACCCCCCGCGACCCTTGTGAGGAATAAGCGGTCAAGAAAATGGATGGATGGATAAAATCTGACTGTGAAGGAAATACACCATAAAACACTACCAAGTACCAACATAAACATAAATTATTCCCACCGCCCTAAAAATGAATGTAATTTGATTTGTCAGGATTATTTAGATGTCAAAATGTGATGAAATTTCGTTTGACTACTATTAACAACCTGCCTGTTTTGTATGCTGCTCACAGAAAAAGCAATACAATACGCCTTTGTTTTCATCGTGTAAAGGAAGCATTTGCATTGCGTTGCATTGCAGAAATATCAGAAATGCAGATGTTCGGAAATGTCAATTGGCCTAATAGGCTCATTTAAAGGCACTCAAAAGCACTGATGCGTTCTGACGGTCTATGGGGACCTCTTGCGGCTAAAAAGAACAGTGCAAAATGGTGAATGCAGCAGAAATCTCGCCCTGCGATTCCCTCTCAATTTTAAACTCCATATAAGGACCATAAAACTGAGATAAATGTTACATATATATTTACAAGAGAAAATAAAGAACATATGAAAGCTTACTTTATGGTAATGAACTCTGACAAACGAAATGTAGCTTGCAACGTGATCTATTGTACATAAACCTGCTTTGCTCTCTTCCGGACGGAACCGCGCATGCGCAAAGGTCAACCGTCGTCCTACGTTGGTACGTAGTCACATGACAATGGTAGGCACGACTTTACAAAGTAAAAGAGTGGTTAGTGCAAAAATATAATATAAAGTACTGTACTCAATTGTACTTGGAACACAACTCGATAATTGTATTTCTCAAACACATAAAAAAAAAAGAAAAATAAATAATCTACTCAAAGATATTAAAAATTATATAAAACGTAAAAATATAACCTATACACGTTCGAAAAAAAGGAGTAGGAAGAAATATATGTTGTTGTTTTTTAAACTCCTACCCATATAACTTAAAATGTTCTCAAACAATAAGATTAATTTTAAACAGAATTCAAAACACAGTCCTATACATCCACATGAAGTCACATAAAAATGCAACAAAATAAAGAAAATAATCATTCCACGGGCACCAAAACGTTTTCCTAAAACCCCGATAAGGAAATACATAGCTTCAGCTCATCACGAAAAACAATCGAGGACTTATGTTATTGTATTGTAATTTGATTCTGGGATTGTGGGGCTATAGAAAAGTTTTGTTGACTTTTTTTTCTTTCCCTTTTGAACAAGATACATATTGACTAATGTTTTCTTTGCTGGGTTATGTAAGACATCCTGAATTTGCAATGGTTGATCAATTGGCGTTTTTTTTTTTGCGTGTGTGTTTTTAATTGTAAAATATAGTTTATTATTTTGTAAATTGTGTCAGACAATTGCAACTCGCTTCAAGTGTCACACCTGCTGGAAGGTCCTTTCCACCAATGATCACTCCAGAAACTGAAAAACAAAACAAATACTGTACACAGGAATAGAAACAGAAACAATAGAAAAAAAAATACATCGTGTGTGTGTGTGTGTGTGTGTGTACATATATATATATATATATATATATATATATATATATATATATATATATATATATATATATATATATATATATATATATATATATATATATATATATATATATATATATATATATATATATACACACACACACACACACACACACAATAGATCACGTTGCAACCCGACTCACACGCGTCACCATGGGCGGGCCATAGGGGTCCGTGCCCGCCCAGTTGAGGCATGGATCTCTAAAATGGTTCTCCTTTTTTTATTATTATATTTTTCCATTCATTCGGTTTAGCAATCTTATATCCGAGTGTCAGTAAACGCAACGCAGGTCTCGCGGTGTCGGAGGTATGTTATGTTTGTGTTGGCTGCTTCAGTTCATTGCTTCTAATGCTCGCGCTCGCCGAATTGTTCTTGTTATTGGCGTCGGCTATGGCCAACGGTGGCCATTTGTACAAGTAACGTTTTCTGGCGGCATTCTTGCAAGATGTCACAATATGAAGAAATAGTGGTATGGTTTTGTTTGATTGATAACCAGATAGTCTTATCTGCAACAGCCATCACAGTCTTACTGAAAATAATGCTAGGTATGCCTTACGCTGACTTATACGCATACGCGACAAATATGTCAATGTTGGCGTTCAATGCAAGAGTCATGTACATTTTGTACAAGTGAAGCTGCATGTTGCTGAGGACGCTGGCGCACAAGACAAGTGAGGAGGGACATACTACAAACTTCTTTCGTGTCGGCAACTAAAGAGTCACTTGGAAAAAAACGAAAAAAACTATACGGGACCCACATATCGTTTTGGCATCTACAATGAGGTAGAATTTTGCTTTCCTTTTTTCTTTTTAATTCTGCTGCAGACACCGTTCAAACAGGTGGCCCGTTCGAAGGAGAAACAGAAGGAGGCATCTTTACAAATAGCTTCACTTTGCCTCATCCAATATGGCTGCGGCGTCAACGTACTCACGACGCCACTGCAGTCTACTTTATGTGTGTGTACTGTAAATGTGGTCTATGATAATACTGTCAGCGGGCGCCATTCAATGGATAGATGCACAGTGCTACATACATTTATCCAAATATATTGGGCAAGTTAATGCTGTCAGTATGGTATTCATAATAATTGGGCCCGCCCATGCATTTCATGTGCCCCCCTTAAGCCTGGGCTCTGGTGACGGGTCTGTAATATATATATATATATATATATATATATATATATATATATATATATATATATATATATATATATAAACATGTTGCATTTCAACATAAAATGTTCGTGACCTGACTGTCATTCGTTCCAAATTCAACGAGATATTGGAATGTATTTACTCAACAATTCCAGTTTTTCATAAAACAATGGGAAAAATTAGTAATACAGTTCTTACTGTAATAATGTAAAAAGTAAAAATGTCCATTAATCCATCAATAAACTTATTCAGTGATGTCAGATCAAGGATCAAAGCAAATGTTTAAACTCAAGGTCAAGAGCAAATGGCTTGAACTGTAATTTTCTCGAGATCCTTCATAAAACGAAAGTTACGGACGTAACTACTAGCGGTGTTAAAAAAAAAAATCGATTCGGCAATATATCGCGATACTACATCGCGCAATTCTCGAATCGATTCAATAGGCGGCTGAATCGATTTTTAAACTTCAATTTTTGATGGAAATATATTCAACAAAACGTCTTACTTCGGGTTAGGGTTCACACCTTAAGCATGGAAGAATGTTATATGAACGGAACATTAAGCCTTAATATTTTATTTTAATGTTGTTCAAACATGAAACAGATTACAACCTGTATAAGACTGAAGTTTCAGATAAATAAATAATACATTTTCATACAAATCTTACACTGTACAAGTTTACTGATTAGTATTTTCGAAATTTGAAGGAAAAAAAATCGCAACAGTCGACTTATAAATTCGTACCGGGATTAATCGGCATCGAATCGAATCGTGACCTGTGAATCGTGATACGAATCGAATCGTCAGGCACTAGGCAATTCACACCCCTAGTAACTACGGTTCTATAAGTCCCGAACGACCGCCAGCATGCTCCATGCTGTAACCAGCATGGAATTCCCCTTATCGCGCCAGCAGCATCGAGCAAGAATAATAGAATATGCTTGTCCCATAGACAGACCACACGTAACCACACCAGCATCACCTCCGAGATCTTCCGAGACCTGACATCTGCTGAAACCGTTTTTTCATAAGCAAAAAATCATCTTCATCACTGACTGCCGTTTGTTGTCATAACCGACTTGAGTGAGCAAATGCTCACCCTTGATAGTGTGTGACACTTTGGAGGTGTTCTCTTGATGGATTTTAAACCGTTACAGGGCAGACAGCATGTATGCCATACATGGTATGGCATTACATGGGTGAGTGGTTTGCTGCTATGGGTGGTATACGTTACGAGCCACAAGCGCAGGTCCATTTTATTACATGGCCATTTGAGAGAAACTGCCCTTTTCGATATATAGAGAAAGTCTTCAATCTTTGAGTTCAGCTCGTGAAAAATGGGAGCAAAAGTGTTGCAGCTGTTTAATTTAAGATGTGTCACGCCGCCACCAGGCGTGGCGGTTCATGCTTTTATTTTTGTGTCTCTGTTTCCCGTTTTACTTTGAAATCCTAACTCTCCTCTCACCCCAGGTCACTTGCCCTTCCTGCCGCGCCATAATTACCGGTCCCCGCCCTTGATTATCACCACCTGCCACCAATCACCTACTGCAATAAAAGCCACCTGCATTCTCCCCTCAGTGCCGAATAGAGGTGGGAATCTTGGGGCACCTCACGATTCGATTGCGATTACGATTCAGAGGCTACGATTCGATTATAAAACGATTATTGATTTCCCCCCCAGGCAGCAGAAAAAAAACAATGTATTTTTGTGCTTTTAATGTTTCGTACATTAGTTACAAAAATAGTACAAAAGTCGTCTCAGGCCTACATAAACTACTATTTCAGTATCAAGTTAACAGTTCAAAACAGTAAATAAAATACTCAAGTCCTCATTCTGTAACAACAGCTTTTAAGTATATTCAGTCTTCAACAGAATAAAACATAGCATTGAGCAAAAATATATTATTTTTATCCACTCAAAAGTGCATTGAGGTATAAATGAAAGACAATGTGAACTACTACTTCAATACAAATGCCTAAAAAAAAAAAAAAGTGCTTTCCTGCTTTTTAAATTGTGTAAAGATGAACATGTAAACATTAAAGTTTCTCAGAGGTACAAAAAAAAAACAAAAAACCCTCAAGTGCTTTTCTGCTTTTTAACTTGTGTAAACATGAACGTGTAAACATTAATGGGATCGTTCGGCTTTTTTAACATGAATCTCAATTTGATCCTCACCTCCCGTGTGTGCGATCAGCACTGACTTCTTTCTGACAGCGTTCGGTGACACCAGTTCTGGTTCGACGTTGGACGAGAAGAAAATAAAAAAAGAAAATAGTCCAGCAAGCTGGCTGGGGTCTCGGAAATAAAGCGTTTTTCTTCTAAAAACTATTTGTTTTCAAAAGCGTGATACATTTCCATCACAATACTCTTTTCTGAATAAAGTCAGACGCCATTACCGCCAGCCACTACTTTTCTGTTCGTTCGTTCGTATCACTGCGCGGCGCCCTGTAGAACGCTAACCGACGCACTGCAGCCAGCTAGCTGATACTTCCGCCTCAAGTTGTTTGCCTTTTCGGAGCAGGTCTGATCTCACGAAGAGGTGGGTTGGTCAGCTCAGCCATGCTTGTTGTTGTTTTGAATCTCGAGGCGTGAGTTGTGGATGTGTACTCTCGGTCCGTCCCAAAAAGCGTCCCGAAGACCGCGCGCGCTACTGCGTTTCAGTTCCGCGTACTTTTCGCTCGTTTCGCTTCCCTTGGCATATTTATATAATCGGAATTTGGACGTTTGTGAATCGTTCTCGATTGTTCCACGGCCGAATCGTGAATAATCTAAGAATCGGAAATTTTGCACACCTCTAGTGCCGAAGTGTCACAGTCAGTGCATGGAAGCGTCCCACAGTCCTTATGTCCTCGTTAATGTTGCCACGTATTTTTGCCTTGTTTTTGTGCTTTTTCCTCCCCAGTGGAGCGCCTTTTGTTACCCCTTTTGCCTTGTGCCCTTTTTCCTCCCTAGCGGAGCGCTTTTCGTTGTCCCCAGTACCTTTTGCCTGTTTTTTCCTCCCTAGTGGAGCGCTTTTTGTTCTCCACTTTTTTGCCTCCCTGTTCTCCTCTCAGCTTGAGAGGAGACCCCTGTTGGCCGGTAATAAACCTGCTGCCTTGGTGGCTTACCTTACGCCTGCGTCTGAGTCCTACCTTACCTCGCCTTGTCAGTACACTTCGGCCAGCATGGACCCAGCAGGCCAGGTCGAGGCCGCACTGCAGAGCCAGGAGGCCCGGCTCGACAACCAGGACCGGATCCAGCAGACCATGCTGTCCCAGATTGGGGAATTGACCAGCCAGGTCCACGAGCTGGTAAGCCTCTCACGGCGTCGAGCGCCAGCTCCTACTGGACAAATTCCTCATCCTGAGTTCTCCGTACCGACCACGCCATTCACCGGGGTAGGATTAAGACTGGCCTCCCCAGAACGATACTCCGGTGAACCCGGACGCTGTCAGACTTTCCTCACGGAATGCGACATTCATTTTGAACAGTTACCACAGGCATTTCCCACAGCCCGATCCCGAGTGGCCTTCATGGTGTCTCACCTGACGGGACGGGCCAAAACCTGGGCGACCGCGGAATGGGCCAGGGGTTCCTCGGTCTGCCAAAGCGTACAGGACTTTCAAATCGCTTTGCGCCAAGTCTTTGATCAAGAAAACAATGACCGAGAGAAGGCACGAGAACTGAGCCGACTTCAGCAAGGCAAAGAATCTGTCAGCGATTACGCTGTCCGTTTTCGAACACTGGCAACGAACAGTGGCTGGAACGCCATAGCTCTTCATGACCATTTCTTGAAAGGACTCTCACCTGCCATTCAAGAGCTTCTGATTCCCGTAGATCTCCCCACGGACTTGGACGCTTTAATTTCCCTCGCCATCCGCACCGATCATCGTCGCCAGGAGCTGGCCAAGATCGGCGGACCTCGAAGGAGGGAGGAACCCACCCCCTGGACACGGACACCGGAGGCCAGAAGGCTGCGACCCATCTTTCCTTCCCGACCGGAACCAGGAGAGGTGGACCTCGCCAGCGACGAACCCATGCAACTGGGAAGGGCTCGGCTTTCGTCGGAGGAGAGACAGCGCCGACGCCGAGAGGGCCGTTGCTACTATTGTGGTGGTCTTGGACACTTGGTGGAATCCTGCACCACGAAGGGAAACCCTCCGGTGAGTTCTCCGTCACCCCGACCCGCCAAGAACCACAGACTCACGCAAATTCAGATAACCCACCACAATGTCACCACAGATCTGTCAGCCCTTATCGACTCCGGATCCGACGAAAGTCTCATGGACTGGGAGCTCGTAAAGCAAATACGATGCTCCACCGAACCCCTTTCCTCGACCATCCTGGCTAGAGCGCTGAATGGTAAAGAGCTCTTCAAAATTACCCACATCACTGAACCTCTGGAAGTACAAATCGGGCAGCACCTCGAGACTCTTCGTTTCCATGTTTTCCACGCTGCTTCCCCCACTTTGGTTCTGGGACACCCTTGGCTGCGTCTACATAGCCCCAGAATCGACTGGAACACTGGAGTTGTTCTGGAGTGGGGAAAGGACTGCAGCTCTCACGGGTCGGAACAACCCGCACTCCGAAACTCCACAGCCCAGGTTCACCAGGTGACTCTCGTCCCACCGGCTCAAGAAGAGTACCCGAACCTGCACACTGTTCCCTCCTGCTTCCACCACCTGCGGGAGGTCTTCAGCAAAACCAAAGCCATGACTCTCCCTCCACACCGCCCATATGACTGCCCGATCGATCTGATTCCCGGTTCAACCATTCCCAAGGGGAGACTGTACTCAGTCTCAGGACCCGAACGCCAGGCCATGAACAACTACATTGATGACTCCTTGAAATCCGGCCTCATCCGACCGTCTTCCTCACCTGCTGGCGCAGGGTTTTTCTTTGTGAGTAAAAAGGATGGATCCCTACGCCCCTGCATTGATTACAGTCCTTTGAACGACATCACTGTTAAGAACCGGTACCCATTGCCCTTGATGTCCTCGGTGTTCGATCAGCTGCAACAAGCCAAGATCTTCACGAAGCTCGATCTGCGGAACGCCTATCACCTCATTCGGATCCGTGAGGGAGACGAATGGAAGACAGGCTTCAACACTCCTCGGGGACATTATGAGTACCTGGTCATGCCATTTGGCCTCACGAATGCTCCAGCCGTCTTCCAGGCCATGATAAATGAGGTACTCAAGGACTTCATAGATAACTTTGTGTACGTTTACTTGGATGACATTCTGATCTACTCACCTGACCTAATGAGCCATCGAGACCACGTAAACCGAGTACTGCAACGTCTTTTGGATCACCATCTGTACGTGAAAGCTGAGAAGAGCCTACTTCATGTTAACACCATCTCCTTCCTGGGATTCATCGTGTCACCAGGGAAGGTGGAAATGGACGCGGACAAGGTCAGCGCCGTACGAGAGTGGCCCACGCCAGACTCTCGGAAGAAAGTTCAACAGTTCGTCGGATTCGCCAACTTCTACCGCAGATTCATAAGAAGCTTCAGCACCATTGCCGCTCCCCTACACGCCTTGACCTCCCCACAAGTCCGTTTTTCATGGAACCCGGAAGCCGAAAAGGCATTCAAGGACTTAAAAGCACGCTTCACCAATGCCCCAATTCTCAGAGTCCCAGACCCCAAACGCCTGTTCGTGGTGGAAGTAGACGCCTCCAGTGTTGGAATTGGGGCGGTACTGTCCCAGCGTTGTCAAGAGGACGGCAAGACACATCCCTGCGCATTTCTTTCACGTAAATTATCCAAGGCTGAATGCAATTACTCAGTCGGAGATCGGGAGCTTCTTGCTGTCAAAGTGGCCCTAGAAGAATGGAGACACTGGCTGGAAGGCGCTGAAATGCCTTTTGTGATCTGGACCGATCACCGAAATTTGGAGTACCTACGCCAGGCCAAAAGACTCAATCCCCGACAGGCCAGATGGTCCTTGTTTTTTAACCGCTTTGTATTCTCTCTAACTTACAGACCAGGCAGTAAAAACGTCAAGGCGGACGCATTGTCAAGAATCCACGAATCCGAGCTATTGGAAGCCGAGCCTGAGACCATCCTGCCCCGGGATTGCATAATTGGAGCCATGAGATGGCAAATTGAGGACGATGTTAAGGAGGCATTGCGCAACGTCACTCCCCCCACGTCTTGTCCACCACGTCGACTCTTCGTGCCTGAGGAACTAAGATCTCAGGTGATACACTGGGCTCACACATCACAGTTGTTTTGTCATCCTGGAGTCCGCAGGACCATGTATGCTGTTGCCAGGAGATTCTGGTGGCCGGCTATGGAAACCACCATAAAAGAGTACGTCGCTGCCTGTCCAACTTGTGCCCGCAACAAGACCTCAAATCAGTCCCGGATGGGCCTTCTTCAACCACTGCCAATCCCATCCAGACCATGGGCAGAAATCTCATTGGACTTCGTAACCGGTCTACCCTCATCCCATGGTAAAACCACAATTCTCACAGTTGTCGACAGATTCTCCAAGATGGTTCACTTCATTCCACTGTCCAAGCTCCCATCCGCCAAAGCAACCGCCGACATTATGATCCACCACATATTCAGATTTTATGGTTTTCCCTTACACATCGTTTCCGACCGTGGACCACAGTTCGTCTCCCGATTCTGGACACAGTTCTGCAAAGCCCTAGGAGCCAAAGCCAATCTTACTTCTGGATACCACCCTGAGGCCAATGGACAGGCAGAACGACTGAACCAACAGCTTGAAACCGGTCTCTGATGCCTTGTCTCCCAGAACCCGACCACCTGGAGCAAGTATCTGGTATGGGTCGAACTTGCGCACAACTCATTGCCCACATCTGCCACAGGTCTCACCCCGTTTAAATGCGTCCACGGCTACGATCCACCATTCTTCGCTGAACTGGAGGAGGAGGCAACGGTTCCCTCGGTCCAGGCCATGATCCGTCGGTGCCACAAAGTCTGGTCGGCGGCCCGGACGGCGCTTCAACGCCAGGGAGACCGGGTGAAGAGGGCCGCCGACCGGAAAAGGAGACCGGCACCCGAATACCGCCCAGGCCAGCGGGTGTGGCTATCGGCCAAACACCTCCGACTCAAGGTACCATGTCCAAAGCTGGCCCCGCGATTTGTGGGGCCTTTCCCAGTAACCAAGTCCATAGGGCCTGCCGCCGTTCGACTCCGTCTGCCCCGATCCCTCAGAGTTCATCCTACATTTCACGTCAGCCAAGTCAAGCCTGTTCACGAAAGCCCGCTGGTGCCCTCCGAACCCGACCCCCCCGGAGATGATAGAAGGCGGCCCCGTTTACAAGGTCAGAAAACTCTTAGATGTTCGTAATCGGGGCCGCGGGAGGCAATACCTTGTCGACTGGGAGGGGTACGGCCCGGAGGAAAGACAATGGGTCCCCTCCCGGTTCATCGTTGATCCCTCCCTCATTGATGATTTTTATGCTGAGCACCCTGACATTCCTGGGCCGTCAAGAGCCGGCCGTTGAGGGGGGGGTACTGTCACGCCGCCACCAGGCGTGGCGGTTCATGCTTTTATTTTTGTGTCTCTGTTTCCCGTTTTACTTTGAAATCCTAACTCTCCTCTCACCCCAGGTCACTTGCCCTTCCTGCCGCGCCATAATTACCAGTCCCCGCCCTTGATTATCACCACCTGCCACCAATCACCTACTGCAATAAAAGCCACCTGCATTCTCCCCTCAGTGCGGTGGAAGCGTCCCACAGTCCTTATGTCCTCGTTCATGTTGCCACGTATTTTTGCCTTGTTTTTGTGCTTTTTCCTCCCCAGTGGAGCGCCTTTTGTTACCCCTTTTGCCTTGTGCCCTTTTTCCTCCCTAGCGGAGCGCTTTTCGTTGTCCCCAGTACCTTTTGCCTGTTTTTTCCTCCCTAGTGGAGCGCTTTTTGTTCTCCACTTTTTTGCCTCCCTGTTCTCCTCTCAGCTTGAGAGGAGACCCCTGTTGGCCGGTAATAAACCTGCTGCCTTGTAATTTCTAATGCCTGGTGGAAGGCATTAGAAATTACAAACTCCCAATTGGCGCCCTATGGGCTCTCTCCCATTTGGCATAACCCCGACTTTCAACTTAATAATCAGCCGTTCCATTTAAGCCTATGGGAGCAGAAAGGAATTACACACCTTCATCATCTTTTCTCAGATAATAAGTTTATATCGTATACAAACTTGGTCCAGAAATATGAAATAAAAAAGGGAAATTTCTTACATTATCTGCAAGTTAAAAATATGGTTAAGAAACAAATCCCAACACTTCAGGATACGCTCCAACTGCCTGTCTTAGCTAAAGATATTATAAAGCTTTCTCCAACAACAATAAAGAAAATATCAAAAATATATAAGTTATTTTTATACACAAATAAAACGTATTTACCGACTTTAAAATGGGAAAAAGACTTGTCTATAGTTCCGGAACCAGACTTTTGGACCCAAATCTGTGAAAATGTATTTAAAATGACCAAACAGACAAATTTGCAACTTATCCAATATAAGATACTTCATAGAACATATATTACACAATATATGATGAAAAAAATGGGACTCTCTGACTCCGACATTTGTCTCCAGTGCTCACAAAACACTGCCGATACTTATCTTCATGCTTTATGGTCATGTACTCCAGTGCTGCATTTCTGGACTAAAATCTTGGAAAAGCTCGCTGATATATTAAACTGTAGGCTTCCTTTATCTCCAAGATTGTGTTTACTAGGTGACTTAACAATAACTGAGCTACCATGTAAACAATCTCAATCTATATTTATAGCCCTTACTATTGCTAAAAAAATAATCCTTGTCAATTGGAAAAATAAACAATCTCTAAATATCGACCACTGGTTAAACTTACTAATAAATTATATCTCAATGGAAAAAATCTCTGCCTTAAATAAAAATCAAGTATCAAGATTTAAACAAATATGGTCTATGTACATAGAATATTTTAATCTTAATTTGGCAACTTAATCCTGCCAAGATTCTGCCTGTTAACGAGAGCCACCACATCGTTACAACTTCTGTTTTCGCTGCTCCTGTATTTGGTATTTTGTATCTGATTGTTTTTATTTTTATATAGTCAGGAACCTAGTTGCTGCTAGTGGGCTCGAGCATACCACACTATACGACACTATACTCAATAACTCCTTAAGATCTATTTCTAGTGGGCACTAAGCATCAACACTTGGTGTTACTGCATGCTAATTAGTCAATTTTCTTGACGCCGTCCCCTGTGGTCGGGCGGGGGTGGTTCTGCCCCCCCCCCCCCCCCCCCCCCGTTGTCTGCTCGGTGGCGGTTGCGTCTTGGCCGCTCCCTGGGCCCCCTGTGGGGTGCGGTGTTGGGGTGCTTCCCCTGGTGCCCGGGGCGGTGCCGTCCCGGCGCGGTCCGCTGCTCCGTGCCCGGCGGCGCGGTTCGGGGTGGGTGGGCCTCCGGTGTGCCCCGTGGTTCCCTCTCCCCTCCCCCTTCCTCCCCCCCGTCGCCTCTCCCTCCTCGCCTCCTCCCGCCCATCCTCCTCTGCCTCCCGGTCCCTTTTCCCTTGTCACCCTCCCTCCTCCTCTCCCCCCCCGCCTCCTGCCCTGCAGCCGCCCTTTCGCCTTCTTGTCGTCTTCTCCCCGCTTCCCCCGCCCCCCCCCCCTTCCCTGTCTGCCCTGCGGCCCCTCCCCCTCCCTCTCCCTGGGCCTGGGGCTCCCTCCCCGGCCCGGGCGTCGGGCTCCGGGGGCCGGGCGAGGGTTTGGGGCCTGCCCCACTCCGGTATAACTCCTGGCGCCCCGGGCGGGCTCCGGTGGCCGGTGGGCTGTCCGGTAGCCCTGCTGCGCTGGCTGTCCGCCCATTGTGGTGCCGGGTGGATGAGGTGGGGGGCGGCAGGGGGTGGGGGTGCTGGGGGGCGGGCGTGCCACCTACACCCGCCGGGTTGGGTGAGGCCCCGCTGGTCGCTCCTCTTACTCACTTCACTAGCTTGCACTATACACTTTGTAAATATACACATTGGGCACACAACACATTTCTTGGTGGGGTGGGGAAGGGTGGAAACACCGTCTTCACCCTTCAACTCCCCTCCAATTTTAATGCACCTCACGTCCAAGGGGAGGGGTGAGTTGGGGCGGGGAGCCATCAGAGGGGATGGACTGCAGTGCCTGGCAGCGCTGTGGTCCCCCCCATTTGTATCCCTGCCCCACCACTTTGTCCCTCCATTCCCTTTTTTAATGCACCACACATATACATATTCATTTTTTTGGGGGGGATACGGGTGTGTCGGAGTAGGGGAAATTTTTTCCCTCTGCTCCGACTCACCTGCTCCCAATTTTAATGCACCACACGCACACACTTGTATATACACTGGGTGGGGCCACATTCACGGTGTAAGGGTAGAGCTCGCCAGTCGGCGAGCTGGCGGACTCAGTAACAGGGTTAGGTGTCACTAATACTCTGGCGTGACGACCGGGGCCTCTCCCCACCGGGCTCGGTGTTCTGGTGTTCCGCCTTCTCCCCTGGTGCTTCCTCCTCTGCTTCCCCCCTCCCGCCGCTGTGCAAATCTCGCGCGGCTGGAGGTGGGGTGGGCACATCTTCCCTCTCTGCGCTGCTGCCCGGTGCCGGTTTCCGGGGGGGGGTGGGGGGTTCTCGCGGGGGGGCGGGTTCGCGGGGGGGGGGGTGGCGGCCGTCGGGGGGGGGCGGCTTGTTTGGGGGGGGGTGGAGGTATGGGTGGGTGGGGGGTTGGGTGCTGGGGGTCGGGGTGTGTTCGGGGGTTTGGGGGTCGGGGGTGGTGGGGCCTGGGTCGTGGTGGATGGCGGGTTTGGGTGGGGTGCGGGGGGGTCGTGGGGGGATGGGGGCTGGGGACCGGTGGGGCGCTGTGGGGGCCCGCTGGGCCTCGTTCTGCGGCCTTGGGCTCGGGGGTGTGGGCCGGGGCTGGGGCGGGGGTGTTCCGGGTGTCTGGGTCGGCTCGCCGACCGGTGTCCGCTCGGGTGGCTTGGGGGGTGGCCTTGGTGCTGCCGCGGCCTGGGGATTCCGGGGGGGGGGGGCTCGCTTTGCTGGACCGCGGTTGACGGCTTCTTTCTTTGGTGGTGGTCCTTATGCATGCCAGATCCGTCGCACCAGCATCTACTGAAACTCAACAGAAGTACCCTCTCCCTCCCACAGCCCCTTGAATCAGTTGGTGCTGGTGTCTGTGGTTCTCACTTTGCTTTATCTATCCTTCCCTCCTTCCTCTCTTTAGTTTTTCCTCTGGTCACTTGAGATCTTAATTTATTAGAAGTATGAGGTTTCTGGGGTTGGCATAAGACTCCGGTTTTGTAACCACGCAGGAGGGGTCTTGTTGGTGCTGGACTTCACTTTGATGGATTGGATGTACTGGCTTCTATTGATCTCACTCTGCCTTATCGATCCTTCCCTCCTTCCTCTCTTTAGTTTTTCCTCTGGGCTCTTGAGATCTCGCTAAATTTGCTGGAATTTAGAGGCTTCCGGGGTTGGCGTAAGACTTTGATTTTGTAATCATGGGGAAGGCAGGAAGTGTTTGGTCGGTGCTGGATGTCACTTTGATTTACCTTTCTTTTCTCTTTATTTCTTTTTTTTTTCTGACCTTTTCTCTGGTCTCCTGACCATTTAAATCTCACGACTCTGGCAAGATTCTGAAGTACCTGGTTAAGGCGAAGGGTAATGGGATATTTATAAGGTTTTAGGTGAATGAATGAGTATAAATTTATACGTATTTGCACGCACGCACACGCACGCACGCAAACGCACGCAAACGCACACACGCAAACGCACGCACGCACGCAAACGCACGCACACATACACACACACAAAAAAAAAAAAAAAAAAAAAAAAAGAGCAATGATGACAAGACGTTGAATCGGTAAGACTACCGAATGAACAATTCTGAGCTCTTCAAAAAAAAAAAAAAAAAAAAAAAAAAAACCTGCTGCCTTGGTGGCTTACCTTACGCCTGCGTCTGAGTCCTACCTTACCTCGCCTTGTCAAGATGCTAATGTCCAGTTGTGCATTTCCATTCTAAACAGAAAAATGTGTTACTTATGGGATGCCTGTTATAGGTTGATTAATTTCGGACTTCTCAGGGAAACCCAGTTTGTCGGCTCAATTATTGACTGTACAAGTTAAATCATTGGCAAAGTTCCTCCCTCTTGATCAAAATGAGAAATGTCCAAAGCTCACCGGATTTGAAATAGTCCATGATAAAGCACTTTATTATGCTGAATGGGTTCAGAAAGGTGATCTAACACATTTGTCAAATTGATTAGATGGTCGGTCATAAAAACACAATTCATCATTTACTATAAACTTCAGAGTGTTTCATTTGATGTGGCATTACATATTTTCCCACAATATGCAAAAGAAAAATCATCAAGCCAGATTCTAAAAGCTGCTTAATACAGTCCAGTTCTTAGCATTGTTGTGGAATTTTTAGATATTTTATTTTACAGGTAAACACAAATTGTGGTGTTTGTCAAAAGACTGCAACTCAAATGCACTTTGGTTTTACAAATACATCTTCATTCATCACCTCATAAACACTCTCATCCATGTTCGTATTTTCTTTTGGTTCTTCATCACCTCGGCAGTCTTTGCAAAGTTCAGGAGCAGCTGTAATGCGTGTTGAAGCTTGTCGAAGGCATCCTACCATGCTATCATATTAAAAAGCATATCGGGGACGTCAGTGCATGCTTGAATGGGAAAAGTTGCAACTTTATTTTATAACTGCTTCATCAACAACCTCAGCACCAACAATGTCTCACTTTTGTTGAAGTCAACCAAATATTTGTGTTCACTCTCCCTTCACATACTCAATCACCACATTAACAACTTGCTTGTCACACCAACTTTCCTCCATAGAATATCTTTAAAAGGAAATTCAAAAGTTACAGTACATACTGTATAGTTCACCAGATTATAACATGGCCGTCTGGGTGCTGATATTTCAGAGAAAACCATACAAAAATAGTCATTTTAAAATGGCAAAATATGAACTCTCTATGAAACAGCATCCAAACATGTTAAGATAATGTGTTTTTGTTCAGAGACAGATGTTTTCTAATCTAATCGGAATCTCATGCAGCTGAACTCTTTTCAGTAGCTTTTTTAAGATGACTGAGACTAAGCCAAAAGTTGAACAACAATTTTGTCAAACACCATTGCATTGAATTTGCAGCAGCTTTAACATGTGTTTGTGGGAGTGCAACATTTCAAATAACATCACTTTGTTGGAAGAGGAACTTCCTCCTCGCTTCTCACACTGTGCATCCCATCCCACTCTACTCCACGTCATCCATCTGCAACACACGCCGATTCTCTCCTCTTCTGTGCACGAAGCTGTTGACGAGTTTTAGGCCAGTGAGCGTTGTCTGGGTTTGATCCTTGGATACAGCTGGAGAGAAACACAGTGAATGGTCTGACATTGTGTTTCAATAAGACACTGAATAAACATTCAACAACAACAAAAAATAAATACAAAAATAAAAATAAATAAATAAATAAAAAGGGGGAAAAAAATTAGAGTCGCCAGTTCGCATCCTGTCCAGTAGATGGAGCCATTTAGTGCTGTGTCACTCCTCAAACTCTGAGGGATGGCATTTTTTGGAGTGAATGTCACTCTGGCCATCCGCCCATTTTGCCCCAATGAAGAACCACCACTGATCTTCTCCCGGTTGGACAATTGAAACTTCCCCTACACGTGCCTGAGTCTGTCTTCTCTTAATTTTACGCTATTTTTTAGGCTTTTGCTCGAAAATTACATACTCAAAAAGAGGATATGTCTGCAACCACAAGATCTACATGAATAATTCTTGTGTCATAATGAAAAGAACACGTGAGATTTGTTTAGATGTGTAAATATATGTGTCATAAATGTTACTGTTTAAAAATACATAAAGATGGCATGCAGCGCAAATGTGAAAAGAACAAAACACAAAAACACGTGTTTTGCATGAAGTACCACAATGGGAGAGCCAAGTTATTTCACTGGTGGTGCAATACCTATTTCTATATTTGATAATCAAATTAGTTACCGTTTGAGTTGTGTTTGGGGCATGTAAAAATGCCATATATATTCTTGTAGCCACAGTTTTGCAGTTTAATTTGATGTGCGACATCATTATATTATTTGGGGGGGGCGCTCTGGCCTAAAGGGCTACAAAAAAAAAGTCACCCAATATACAGCAGCTAGACTTCTAAGATTCACATTAGCCATGTTTTGTGATGGCAAAATGAAGCACTTGTGATTATGTTTACGTCGTGGAACCCCTCTCTCCAATTGGCTGACAAGTTTCAGTTCAAAATAGCCACCAATTACTCATACACAAAATTACGAGATGTCAAAGGGTCAAAATTAGTGTCGTGTTTCAAACGCCAACACTTGACCTAAAAACTCGTAGTTTAGTTTAGTCTAGTCAAGTTTTATAGTTTTAGTGCTACAGCATTAATGGAAGATTATTGGTGAGAAAGGAAATGTGGGCAATAGCAAAGGTCATGTACTCGAGCAGTCAATTGTTTTTTGCAAATGTATTAATTATGGAGGATTTCCACAAAGATGACAGCCACTTGGCAGCTCCTCATACACTGACCTGCCACAACATTAACAAGTCTTACACAATAAGCAGTATTACAGTATTAGAATAACACCCTGCCTTGACAAATGTATGAAATAAGTCTTTCTGATGTAACTACTTGATGGTTGAAATATTTGACACAGCTCTTAATTATTAGAGACAGCCTGATATGTTTTTTTTCCTCCTTTTTCCTTTTCTTGTATGTAAATGTTGTATATGGTGTACAGTGGCGCACCCCAAGTAAGTTCCTGGGAACGTATCCCTCCCGATCGTTGAGTCGAGCCCACCACCATTCTGTCTCGGTGTCGTCACGCCGTCGCAGTATGCTGAGTGCGTCCCCCTCGCTGAAGGTTAGCTCATCGGACTGCTGGGCCGCGTAGTCCCACAGTGCATAGACCAAACCTTTGTTCATGACGCCCAACTTCTCCTGCACACCTGAAGCAAAGACACACATTGACAACAAGGATGTATCATCGACACATGATTTGAGTCCATTTGATCTTGAGCTACTTTCTATTTTGATTCACATTCTGTTTCTGTAAAGTACAGCGCTTACCATAAAGGAACTGAGAACACTGCGTGTAGCCTTCCTCCATTTCTTCACATTTGTCTGCTGCTGTTTCAACATCACTGATTGTTTGGGCAAAGATGGCTGCCCCTGATTCGACCAGCATCTTACACAGGTGAACGCTGTTACATGAAGCGGCACAGTGCAGAGGTGTCCTGAGGATAAAACATAAGTAAAATATAACATATAGATGTAAAGGCCACTACTATGGGGGAAAAAAAAAAGTCAGACGTGTTGATGTGGTTGTTAGTTAGCAAGCAACATTACTGGTTCATGAACATAACACGCTATTCTTCAACTATTTGCTGCTTTCTTCTTCTTCAGTTTTTTTCCGTTCAGAATTGCTGTTTTGGATGAGCCTTATCCAAGCAGCTCATTTCCTTTTCAGATTTGGCAAAGATTTGATGCACGGATGCCCTTCCTAACGCCAGCTTTTCCTTTTGATCTGAGCTTTTGATGTCTGAGTTGGGCTGGCATGTCACTGAGAGGCAAGCTCCCCCACCCCCAACCTCCCAAAAATAAATTAAAAAAGCAAAAAAAGTGCTCTGGAATATTGTACTTAAAAACAGAGTAATAAAATAATTTCCTAGCATTTAAAGAATTAATCATACAAACAGTGGGCAACTTGGTCACCAGGGGGCAGCATAATACAATCATGCAGACTGTTACTCGGTAAGGCGAAGTTTGTTTTTCACGAGGATAAATAATATGCCTGTGAGTATTGTTATAGTGGCTACATGTGATGCTGCACAATGTGTGTCGCTTAAAGTGTTATGGCATCACTACATAGAAGCACTTCATTAGCCCACTTGTTCCCATTAAGTGCTAGAATGAACCTTTATTGTTGTACTTGCTTCTGGTTTCAAAGAGGAAGTCAAATCTAATATGTTCTTTGTTCTATGTGCCACTGTGATTTGATTCATATTGTGTAATGGAATATGAATTGAACAGAATAATCCACCTGTTTTTATCCATCTCAGGGGGCGGCCATTTTACCTTGTACTGCCACTTGCCGTCGACTGAAAATGACATCACAGAGCACCTAAGGTCTCAACTTGCGAGCATCACATGACCAAACCCACAAAACAAGTGAGCTGTGACGACCAAAACTCAGATATCATTCAAGTTGACTGCAAGGCAAAAATGGCTGCCCCTGAGATGGATAAAAATGGGTGAATTGTTCTGTTTGACTCTTATTTCACAAGTGCGATATTAATCAGAATGCCGTGTTTAGACTAGACTAGACAATAATACAAGACATTATTGTAAATAGCAATTTTGACTAGCTTCCCCTTTAAATACACGTTATTCTTTTTATTTTATTATTAGTTTGACAGTTTCAACTGCGCAAGGCAATAAACTGCCCTTTTTTTTTGAAGAAGAAGAAGAATTGTTCATCTTTGATTCCTATTAAAAGAAAATATCAGCCAAACAACGGCTCACATAAAAAAATTAATAAAAAAATAAAAAAAAATCTTTCATATTTTTTATAGGTCTTATTTATAAACAAAAGTATTGGACTCTTACTTGAGTACATTTTTTGGCTACTCTACAAAACCTAACCGCAGTTAGATGTTGTGAAATGTTTTAAACATTACATAATACTGCTTAACATGCTGACGATTGACACCGTTACATCCTGAATCTGCATTATAAATGCAAGATACCAAAAGCATCACATTTGATCAATAAGCAGGATGACGCTGACTTACATGAAGTCAAACTCATTGGTTATTAAATCAAGCGGCTCATAAATGCAGATCTCTTGCTTTGATATTACTAAGGGAAGCAGAAATGCAATGTCATGATTAGCTCAGTTTTGACTGTGTGTATTACCCCCATCACGTAGTCCCATCGTTTTCCAGCTGCCACTGTTCTACTGTTTTTACAATGGTGTACTTGCCAATTGCAAATGCTATTAACAGATGTATGACTGACCATCCATCACTGTCTGCCGCATTGACATTCACTCCGAAGTCCAGCAGGAACTTGACAATATGGTGGTGGCCAGCACAAACGGCATTGTGAAGAGGAGTAATGCCTTCATCATTTGGCATACTGGGATTTTCCACCTTCAAGACAATCAAAGAGGTATTTCAAATGCTCTGTTAGTTTTTAGCGACTGCACTACATGTCATTTATTCATCAGTATGAAGGCTCTTGTATATGAACACATCATATGGGGGTGGGCGTATGTCTATGTGCTAGACATACAAAGTAATCAAAATTATTCCCAGTTGTAGACAAGACATCTGCAACCTAACCAACCCTGGATAAGCAAGAAAAAATGGTTGGAAAGGTGAAGATCAAAACAAAAATCCAAATATAAAACTCTCAATGTGAAAGTGCTCTTTATGAAATGCAAGACTGGTTTGTCCTCCTAAAACTGGACCCAATATTAAGTACTGGTATGTATTTTACCTCGTATATAATTCTCTGCACCAGATCAAACTCTCCCTCTAAGGATGCATCAAGCAGCAGAGCGAGGGGGTTAAACTTGACTCTTAGGCCGTGGCCTGTGCGCTCTGATGAAGGCTTTTTCAAGTTGGTTCGCTTAACCTGATTAAAAAAAAAAAAGTGAGACAAACATAAAGATGACATTAGTATCTATCTACGAAAGGGCTCACAAGCAGAAGTAGTAAACTTGGTGATACTATGAACTTAGAGACTAAAATTGGAATATGAAGGGGAAGTCAACCTTCCCCAAAAATATTGACAATAATATGTTCTATGCAACCCCACTAGTCTAAATACAGTATTCTGGTTAATAATTCATTGAGCAGCAAAATCCAGCCATTGTTATCGATATGAGAAAGAAGCTATTTTGCCACTTGCTGTTGAGTGAAAATGACATCATAGTTGCTCAGGTGTCAGGTAACGAACCAATCACAGCTCAGCTTCAGAAAACAAGTTGGCTATCATTGGTCATTGCCTGAGCAACTGTGATGTCATCTTCAGTCAACAGCAAGTGGCAAAATGGCCGCCCCCAAGGTTCGCTCCTCCGCCTGGGAGACCCATGTAGCTTACTTACCCATGTAAGCTTGTGTGTGAGTGTGTGTGTGAGTGGTAATTAAAAAATAATAAATAAATAAAAATGGCTGCCCCCTGAATGGATAAAAACAGCTGGATTGTGCTTCTTAACTCATATTCCACAAATGTAATATTAATCAGAATGTCATGTTTACACTAGTGAGGTCACATATAACTTATTGTTGTCAAGAAATGTTTAAGGTTGACTTTTTATATATAGTATTCTTAGAATTAAGTTACAGCAGGATTAAAACTAGAATACTCAGTCATAGGTTATTTTTCTGAGAATAAAGCTGTATGCCGATGTTAAGCTCACTGTTCAGGATATTATGAAGTTACATTTAGATATATAATGATGCTGTCAATGTTTTTGATACATATGCACCATAATCAGTAAAACCCACTTTAATGTGATTGTGCAAATCTGGTCCTGATAAAGACTTTTGTTGGGTTTGTATCAGTATCAAGTTGTTGTTGTTGTTTTTTTTTAAAACACATACTGTATAACACACATATCCACAAATATATGACTTAGACTATGCCAATTACAATTGGATCCCCTTGTGTGTATTAACCCATTTCAACCCGCTGGTCACAAGTGTGACGGAGAAGAATAATTTCATTTACAGGGCTCTAAAAATGTTACTGGGTCATCTTTCAAAATATTTTCAGTATATATTGTCAGAATACAATGCTTGGATGAAATTTATGCATTTGCACATGTTTGGAATAAATTGTCACATGACCAGAGCTGTTTACAGACAGCTTCTTCAACTCGTCACAACATACATAAAACATACATTTTCACCTATGTGTCAATTTTTTTTTAATTTTTTTTTTATTATTGATTATTTAAAGGGCTATCAATGACACCTGATTTTGATTTTTTATATGTCTGGGGGAAAATTTGAGATTAAATGTGTTAAGTAGCCAATGCTGCATTTTACCTTCGGCTTTGAAGGTGGAGCAGGTGGTGATGGTGAAGGGGAGGCCTGACCTGCCATGCTGTGGGCCAAACTAGAACTGCTTTGATTGTTATTATTCTGATCTTCGGACTTATCAGGTGTTGATGGAAGGTTGGTTTGTAGTGATGGAGACCCATTCTTGATCACTTCTCTCGTGCTGGCCGTCTCAGCGGCAGCACCGGGTGATAAGCGGCGGCCGTCCAAGTTCAAATTTTTAACTTCTGCGTCCTCTGCTGCTAAGCTGGCATGCTTTTCACCTGCTTCTACATTCACTTCCGCTGAATGGATATTGTCCATGTCACTCAAAAGGCATTCAGGCTGGTAGAAAGTACTACCTAAAATAAAGAGTTATGTTGACGTACTGACGTATTATTGAGATGAGAGTCATTGAGGTCAGGCGACATATCCTACCTGAGACTCCTTCCATGCCTCCAGCCAAAGTGTTAAACCTGCAGATAACAACCACAAAATGACCACACCATCAATATTCAGTATGGAAGATCAAAACTCAGCCTATAAAATGGAATGGAGTTCTGCACAAACCTCTGGTACAGTAATTTTTGAATGTTTGGCCCCTGTGGGCCCTCAGGTTCAGTAATTGAACTCCGCTTCTTCAGAGGTCGTGGGGCATTGCTGAGACGACGGCGGAGGACTTCCAGGTCGGCATCGTTTTGGTAGCGGAGTTGAGAGTGGGCTGAAGACAGAGGGTTATTTATAACATAAACATTATTTCAAACTTGTTTGTGAATTTCAAATGGAAGTGATGCTACTAAGATTTTTGCTGAACATCCAACCAATGGACACATTAGGTACACCTGCATTATCTATAGAGGTGCAAACAGAGAACTGTATGCAAAATTCTGCCTTTGAAAAGATAAAAACATTCAACAACTTCAAAAAAAAACTTCTTCTCAAACTTCTTTATTAGTGTGACCAGATATCAGTTTAACTGTGACAGTCCTGGTTTTGACACTTGTGTCCCCAGTCCTGGTGGATTTCACCAGCTCCATTGTAGAGCTGTCAAAATTAAGCGATTATTGGCAAGTAATCGATTATCAAATTAATCAATAACTATTTTAATAATATAGTAATCCACTGGAGCCATTTTTTAATTTAAAATTGTCCAAATCCTCTCATTTCAGCACATCAAGATTAATTGTTGACTGATTTCTGCAGTCCTTCATGAAAGAGACTGATTATCTTGTGTGTTTAATCAAAATAAGACATTTGCAAACGTGTTTTTATTTTTGAAAACAATGAACGAACCGATAACATGGTACAACACTAATCCCCCTTTTTTAAATCACTATATGAATACAAAGTACAAAATAAACACCAATCAGTGGTTAATAAACAATAAATTGGGGGGGAAATGCTTTTGTAATAAACTTTAATGCAAAATTAAAATGAAGCCGATTAGTGGGTTAATTGATTGAATAATCGATAGATTAATTCTAAAACTATTCGCTAGTGACAGCACAACTCCATTGTTTTCACTTTCACACCGGCCCCACCAGTCAGCAAGCCAACTGTTTGGGCCATGTGTATGTCAATCACACAGTTGTCATTGTGATTCATACAATAAACCAATGAAAAAGTAATATAACTGTTAAATTCCTTCCGATTTATTTTCACAGTCATATTGAATTCTCATCCGCATCTAAATGCTTGCAGGCGTGTACCGGAATGAGAACTACTTCCTCTTTCCGTGTCTAAGAATCATGGGAAATGTAGTCCCACTTGCCTAATGCTACAGTGGCCAGTCAGGCCCAATGGAAGCTGATGCGGAACCGGCACGAATTCAGTAAACGGCATCGCCAGCTTCCAAAAGTTGCTGGGACTGAGCAAAAAAGGTTGAAGTGTTGAACTGTTAACCAAGGTAGCATTTAGCATTAGCTAAAGTAATAACATAACCCTGCGATTGGCTGGAAACCAGTCCAGGGTGTACCCCTGGCTACTGGCCAAAAGCCAGCTTAGATAGGCTCCAGCACACTTGTGAGGAATAAGCGGTCAAGGGAATGGATGGATGAAATAATATAACCACCTGTCACCAGATTGACTACATTTGTTCGAAATATTTCCTCGAGAGAATTTGTTGTCTATTTGATTTTCAGCAAAATTGTAGTGTTGTAATAATATATTGCTCTCATTTTGAAAATCTGGTCATCACTGATTTATCCTGTGCAACCTACCAACTGGCGTGAGCTTAGTCGGACTGAGAGGACGAGGGATGTTGTCCACGCTCGGAGGAGGTAGGATTTGCCCATCGATGGGCTCTCCTCCTCCACTTCCTTTTACTCCTTCCTTGTCTGGAACGTCTTCTGTCCGTATTCCTCCGTGGAGAAAAGGAAGAGGGGACGGAGACGTGGAGGAGGTGGGCAGGATGGGTTTCCCATAGACTGTGGGGCAGAAAGGAAATGATTTGACAGACTGAACAATGTGGCTTCTGTCCTCACTGTTGACTGACCTGCTTTGACAGTGGTCCTGTTGCTGAGTGAGCCGTAATTCTTAGCTTGAGGCTGCTGAAGGTACATGCTGTAGATGGAGCTGCTGTTCATTGTGGCCGGGCCCTTTCTCGGGGACTGGGGCCTGGATGGATGGTCCGCGACGTAAGGACGTACAGCAACTGCCGGAGGCGGATCGCTTCGTTCACTCGGAGGTGGCAAGGTCGAAGGCTGGGGGCCGGTGTTCGAGCCTTGCGGGGGAGGCAGGAAAAAGTTCTTTCATCCCATTTTGGTAGACGACAATCATTTGCAAGTCATCAGGTCTGACATTACCTTGGTTTAAATTTGGAGGGACTGCAATGCGTTGTTGAATTTGCTGTGAAGACGAAGACGAGGTTGAGGAAGATGAGGTGGCGTTGGCAGTGCTGGATCGGGGCCATCCCAATGTGCCAGGAGCGGATCGAGGCAGGGAGCTGGTGGAGCAGTGATTCCCTGCTGCTTGGTGGGTGGTGCTGGGGTAGGTGCCATAACCAGAAGGGAGATGCTGACGACATTGAAAAGAAACAGCAAATACAACTCCGGTCATGCCTCTGTGGACCTTGCTTTGTGCACTGGAGCCTCACATTAATGGAGAAACTATATAAAAACAGTCTCTACTATCATAGAATGCTTTATACAAGATCTTTGACTTTTGAACATTCATTAAGTAAAGCATTTGTCATGTCAAACGTCACTGATGTTGACCCTGTGAGAGCTGACAGTAAACAACTATAAAGCTGTGCATGTACAGGTAGCAGCTTCCCAGCTTGATCGGAATAATTACCTTTTCATCCAGGGAAGCGTTTTCAAAGTACACCCTCCCACACCCCACCCAACCCCCGCCTTTTACATCCTATGGTTTACTTGTGCCCCAACCTTACCTGTTCTGCACTGTTAGTCCTCCAATTCGACACATTTTTACCAATGGTAGGCCACGATGCTTCACTGGCTGTAAGGCAAGAAACACAACAACAGGTTAGATAAGTTCATGCTCACAGGGATACTTCACTTATTTAGCCCATTTTAGCAATAAAAAAAAATTATATTTTGTCTATAATTAATTTGATACGTTCATTATTTTTCATGTACAATTAGTACCTTTAAAAACACATTTTGCAACTTGCTGTCGACTCAAAATGACATCACAAGGGCTCAGGTAACCAATCACAACTCACCTGTTTTCTAGGTTTGGTCTTGTGACATTCACAAGCTGATTTGTGATTGGTTACTCGAGCCCTTGTGATGTCATTTCCAATCGACAGCAAGTTACAAAAGGTGTTTTTAAAGGTACTAATTGTACATGAAAAATAATGAAAATATCAAATTTATTATAGACAAAATGTTCATGTTTGACTGTCAAAAATGGCTAAATAAGTAAAGTATCTCTTTAATGAAAAAAATAAAGACCATCAGTTGAAAACCGTGAAGTGTGACAAAGTGGGCTGAAAAAGGCATTGGGGCAGAAGTTCTGCTGACATACAATTTAAGTCACATGCTACTGTCAAGACGCTGAAAGGGCCATGAGGACTTATTTGCTGCCTGATTGTTAGCTGTTATCTAAGCATGTATTAGTGTGAAATAAAGCAGTATAGGTCTGGTTGATCTTCAGTTATTTAGAACAAGAATCTGAAACTAAACTTCTGGCACAAAAGCCATCATGTACTTTGAACTTGTCAAAGTTCACATTCTGATGTTGACGCACAAAACAACAAAAGAACTTTCCATACTGTAAGCTTCAAACAGCAGTTTGTAGAGAATGTCAGAGCAAAATGTTTAATATGCTAAAAAAATAAATAAATAAAGATGCAAGGTAAGGTCATATAAAAAGTAAAGATTATTCTCTCTCTCTCTCTCTCTCTCTCTCTCTCTCTCTCTCTCTCTCTCTCTCTCTCTCTCTCTCTCTCACTCTCTCTCTCTGGGATGTTCAATACCACATTTTTTATCAGACCAATACCAGTAAAAGAGTACAGATTTCTTGAAATAAGGCCTGGCATCGGCACGATATTGCCACCTGGTATTAGGTACGTGCCCCCTTTTTTTTTTTTTTTTTTAAATGAGAAATTGACCTGTTAATTAGTGCTAATGCACGAGCAGTTTGCTTTGCAACGACACAACTTTCACAATTTTCTCTATGGTGGTGCAGTTACATAACCGTCTGGCACAGCCAAATGCAACTCTAATCACAGTATCAGACCAGTTACTCAAATATTGATTCATGGCTGCTGAATTCAGGGAATATGTGACCTTGTGCTTCATAACTACATTTCCTCAAAAGCTTATCTTGATGCCATGAAAAAAAAATCATGCATTCGATAAAACAGCATACTGCATTTTGTGGCTTTTAGTGGGACAGTTCCAAGTATCAAGTATCATTTTAAGCTGTGTTATCTCACAGCTCTCCGCAGCACAACCACGTCACAGCACTGACACAGACTAATACTTATTATCAGCTGCACAACATGTTGAGTGCCACTGCACTGTCCTGCTGACCTCAGGAGGAAAGCAGTGGCAACAGGAAGCAAACAGTCAGCTCTGCGCAGGGTGGAAATTTGGCTATCTGCCCGAGAGTCCAGATTAGAGCGAATGGCTCCACAGCACTTGTCACCACATTATGTCCCGTCCTGCTGCAGCAGACTGCATGCTGACACTTTTGATGTCCCTTTGTCCATTGACAAATGTGATTTGATAAGTAGGCGTTACAAATTAGAAGAAAGTCAAAAGAACAAATGAACAATCCAATCTTTAAAATGACAGTTATTATGGCAAAGCTACACTGATGATGTAAAACAGTGACTAGGCAGACATAAAAAACGTGTCGCTATTGTTACAAGGACCATTTATTTTTAGAAACATGATCAAACGTTCCCTGCTGATATAACCCAGGCCTCCAGAGAGGATGGATGGTTTAAAACTTTGATTTTTTTGAGCACGTAATAGCTCAAGAAAATGGCACACAGGATTTAGTACATATAAACAACTAATGTGAATGAAAATATACTACATCATTTGTTTTGTTCTGCATTAAAAAGCATTCTTATGTTATATAATGTGTACGTTCCAAAACCGAGATCATGACTCTGTATGGTCTTTACACACACACAAAAAAATATCAAGCCAAAAACATCTGCATACATTACTGCAGAGTTTACAGTTTGGAATGATTTGACCTTCCTCTAATGCATTGTGTGCGCCAGCAGCCTGTTGACGTGATTTACAACACCACAGTTGCAAACTTGAAGCAAGCCGGGAACATAAATAGCTTTGTGGCATTTGCTTTGGCATTTAAGATTACGATGGGATTCATAAAGAGTCTTGGTCCAAGACTCCCTCTCTTGTTGATATCATGTGTTCGGATTTGTACCAATATTCTTCTGCAGAATACTAGTTAGGGAGGGAGGTACATGGGTATGTGGGCATGTACATTAGATCGGAAGATGGACAGGAAGTACACGATACGCAATTGGCAGATGAATGACAGACAACCGTTTTGTTGATGAGTGACGGATTGCCAGAAGTGAGTTTTTGTCTGTCAATGTAGGTGGGGGTCATTTTGGTTCCAGGCCAACAATATCAAGATTATAGAGTGGCCAGCCCATTCCCCATGCCCAGTCATCGAATAGTACTTCACAGCTGCAATTACATAGTTTGTTGACTCTATGCAACGTAGATGTTAAGCACTCCTCACAAACAGCTACTAAACATTAATTCAGAGATTCATAAGAAAGGAAGAGCTTCCCATTATTCAGTGTATTCAGTAAACAGCCGGACACGTGCTCATTTGATGCATTTGTGTGTATGAAAATAAAAGCTCCTGTGATTGGCTGGCAACCAGTTCAAGGTGTACCCCGCCTACTGCCCATAGCCAGCTGAGATAGGCTCCAGCAGCCCCCGTGACCTTTGAGAGGAGTAAGCGGTTCAGAAAATGGATGGATGGATGGCTGGATGGATGGAAAATAAAAGCTAGTGCTAGATTATGAGCTTTAATGATGTTTTAAACACTCCTATTATTCTGAACAAGCTCACAATTTTACGTCTCATAATCTCCTTTACACTGATCATATATTCTGAATATGAGCCCCAGTCATGTCATCAATAGGCCGTGATCCAAAGTGAGGAGATCAGAGCTGGGAACAAAGTGAGTTTCTTCCGTAAAGACTCACTGTTGTTACTCTTGTCGCCCTGAGGAATGTGAGGACCCTCGCATAAGTCATTTGGCTGTGACAGGATGATGTCTAAATCTGACACTTTCCATTGGCTGGGAGGCTTCCTGACGCCACTCTTGTCCTCGTCTGCACGAGCACACCCATGGCCACAATAACAACCACAAAGCACAATCAACGGGACAACCGTCGTCACAAGTAATGGAAACACGGCAACAGTTGCGGGCAATATGACGACAATGACATGACATCACGTTACATAACGAGTGATAAAGTGAAGGTCAAGGTTGGAAATGAAAACGACAAAAGGGACAGGAAAAGGCAACAGACAGGAAAAGGAGACAGAAAAGCAGCCAGTTAGAGAATTGCCAGATATGAGAGGAAGAAATGGATCCAAAAATACTTCACACCCACCTGATAGGGAGCGGATGTGACTGATTTGTGAAGGTTTGGGGGATGTCTCAGGTGACAGTTTGTACCCCGCCTCCTGCCCCCCTTCAGGTGGAGCTTGGATGTAGGGGAAGACAGCAGCCACTCGTCCTGAGACTCCACCACTCGGATGAGTCGTGTTTTGAGGAGAAGGTGGGCCTCCCCCGTTCATACGGCTCAACTGCAAGATGCCAAGTAGAAAGTCAAGCAGGCGAAGGAGCAGTCGTCTCAAAAACGAAAACTATCAGGCGTACTTCGGCTCTCTTCTTCTGCAGTCGCTCCCTCAAGTCCCCAATGCGTTGATCCATCACTGTCACCTGAGCATTCCTCTTGTTCAGCAGCTCCTTGTTGTGCGCCAACTTGCTACTTTGCTCCAGATTGTGACGGTTGCGAGCCTGACAAAACAACATGAGAAACACTCAACGGCAACTTTCCATTTTGAAATGCAAAGCGGGTCTTATTACCTGCAGCTCTTGGTAGAGTTTCCTCAGTTCCAAGGCAGCGGGGCCAGAAAGTGGGGGGCCTTTCATTCCAGTGGGCGCACCTTGAGGTCTGTTGGGTGCCCCCTGCTGGGATGCGACAGAATGCAGCTGAAGGCGTCCTTTCCTCAGATCCTCCAGCTGTTGGGTCAGCTGGCGAAGCAGTTTAAAAATAGATTACAAATCATTCCTAGGGCGACACGAACTTGACTCTTTAATCCCCATGAGATACCTGGTCAACTCGGGTCACGGCAGACTGCAGCTCAGCCTGCTTCTCCTGAAACAGGTTGCTAACATGCTCAATCTCTGCCGCTGAAAACAGAAAACATCAATTCAGGATTGCTTATTTGTTCATTTTCAGTCATCCAACAGAATCGCATCTACTCTTGTATGTTCGGGCGTACAGAGGTTCCCATTGATCAGTTTACTGTAGTCCACTTGTCCTCTCATGGCTCGAATCTTCTTCAGCTTTGCCTCCTGAATCTCCACCCGCTCCTTCAACCGCTGCAGTTTCTCAGCTTCAGACTGAACAAAATGAAAAAAAAAAAAACAGCAACAACAGCAAACTATTGTAAATATAAGATACATCAACACCACATATGTAGATCTGCTTTCTAATGACCTTGCTTGGCATTTTTCAAAAACGAGCTGGATGGTATTGGGCACTCACGTGAGTTAAAAAAAAAGATTTTTTTTTTTTTTTTAAATACGATTGCTGGCGTCCCCAAACTTACTCTATGGTGGATTTATTATTTGAAAAAAAATAATGCAACAGATTTATATGGTGCTTTTTCACACTCAAATATCTTTACAATGGATACATTATTCCCACTCTGGTGGTAAACTACGTGAGTAGCCACAGAGCTTTACGGCCCCTCCAAACACCACCAAACATTAGGGCTGGGAATCTTTGACCGTCTCACGATTCGATTCGATTACGATTTTTGGGGCTACGATTCGATTCAGAATCGATTCTCGATTCAACCGATTTTCGATTCAAAATTATTTGATTGATAAATGATTTCTGCTTCAATTTGTCATGATCTACTCCAGTCTGCTTTGCAAGACAAAATGACAAACAGAGACATTAAAGTGTCTTTTTTTTGTTTAAACATGTATTAATTTTGTATTGTAAGTGCCTTTTCCACAAAAAACAGCATGTGGGCTACAACTGCCTTTTCCCCTTCTTCTTCATTTCTAATTTAAATAAAATTGATTCTTGAATATTAATTTCGATTTGATTCGATTCATAAATGAGAATCTCGATTCTTTTATGAATCGATTTTTTGGCACACCCCTAATGAGGGACACTGGAGGCAATGTGCGTGAAGGGTCTTGCCCAAGGACACAACGACACATGACTGGAAAGCGACTCGAACAGCGGACATTTCACCGAATGAACGAACAAAATGTTCTTTCTGATTTTTGAAATACTAATGGGGTATATGCCACAGAAGAGGCGGGACGTGATTTTGCACATCAGTTTATTTCCAGTCCAGGTTGCGAACGCGCAACCCAGGGGCACAAATCGGAAGCACAAGTATTTTTGACGCAGCCCACACGTCGCAAACCGAACCGGAAACAAACTGATGTGCAAAATCACGTCCCGCCTCTTCCGTGGCATTTGATATGTCTATTATTATATTTTTGACAGTTATACTATAAATGTATGAATTTAAAGCATTGTGACCGGATGTATCAAATATGACACAAGTCAAAAGTCATATGTGGAAGTTGATTTAAATGTTTGTTTGTTCAAAAAGACCGATAAATACTCTATTTACAAAGAATCTGAATTTTCTGTCATATATGTCATGGTTCAGGCTTTATAGGGTTATTAACGCTGCCCTATGTAACAATTTGTCCAAAAATATCTTTACAAATAGCCTTTTTATTGGACCATTTATGACTCAAACATCTTCTAATTAGTAGATGGACACCTTAGCTGTTCACAATGGGTACCCCCGGCCAATAGTTTTCAGACTGAATTCGGGTTTGAAAATTTCCCGCAGATGTGACGTCATGCGTGTTCTTGTGGTGCTCCGATTAGGCTAAACGTTGCCTTATTTTACTCGCTGATGATTATAGCTACAGTAGGCTAGCGGAATGTGAACGCTAATAAGCCGAGAGCATTCACAGACGTATAAAACGTTGCCTATCTCTGTAAAGATAGCTGTGGACGGCAGCCTGGTGACATTCACAGATTCAAATTTCTTGAAATTCGCGATGGTGTCTGGTTTCTAGGGGTGTTAAAAAAAATCGATTCGGCGATATATCGCGATACTACATCGCGCGATTCTCGAATCGATTCAATAATTGGCCGAATCGATTTTTTTTTTTTTTTTTTTTTTTTTTTAGGATTCACACCTTGAGCATGGAAGGATGTTATATGAACGGAACATTAAGCCTTAATATTTTTATTTTAATGCTGTTCAAACATGAAACAGATTACAACCTCTATAAGACTGAAATTTCAGATAAATAATACATTTTCATATAAATTTACACTCTACAAGCTTACTGATTAGTATTTTCTAAATTTGAATGAAAAAAATCGCAACAATCGACTTATAAATTCGTATCGGGATTAATCGGTATCGAATCGAATCGTGACCTGTGAATCGTGATACGAATCGAATCGTCAGGTACTAGGCAATTCACACCCCTACTGGTTTCTCTTTCGCTATCCATCTCTGCCATGAATGAACCGGTATAACGCGTGATGCAGTTCCCCTCTCCTCCAGCCCCCAACTGCTTTCTCGGTAGAATCTTAGACCCGGGAAGGCGCCGCCAAATGGTTAAGATCATCCATCACCTGCCACTGTGGTGACCCCGGTTGAAGGCCATCCACCCCAAGACACATGATTGTGTTGTCCTTGAGCAAGACTCTCATATCCCAGCCGCTTAAGTAGCCCTCAACTCCAGTGTGTGTTTGCTGTGGCCACGAATGTGATGGGTCAAATGACAAATTAAATGTTTTTTTGTTTTTTGTTTTTTTTCACGATGATCCACTCGGTTATCGCTTATTATGAAGTTCATTAAATTTAGTGACTACTATTTTCAATCTTAGTAAATGATATCAATAATTGTGTGGTTTTAGTTGAAGAATGCTGTGCTTCTATTATTGTGACTTGATATATCAGATTTTTGTGGCCAGTTTGTGAACAAATCCAGGTAATTCCAAAAGGTTCTCATATACTTTTCCTTTAACTGTATATACTCCACAACTGTCTGCGTGTCATTCACGTTTTTCTTTGGAATTGGCATGCAAAATTGCCATCTGGATCCCACCTGTGTCTGTCCCGGGTTGGATCTGCCTCCTTGTTGAAGATACCGCAGCCTTTGCTCCTAAAACAAAGAGAAGGAGAACATATTTCAGTTTAGAATGCACACCCTTTATGATCCCTGAAATAGCTCAAGCACTCACACACTGGTCAAACAGGGACCAAACAGCCCAAATCTCAAAGAACATTTCACAGGACTCCACAGGTGCCATGGTTGAATGACAATCCACAAACCACATATAGTATTGCGCTTGGCCTGATAGAAATGTGACAGTGGCACTTCAGACCTCTTTGGATCGACATGTGCGTGCTTGTTTGTGTGTGCGTTTTGTATGCGTCCAGAGGAAGAGGGCATTGGAATGCTGACAAGTGTCTGTGTCTCTATCACTCACTTGAAAAAACATTCTTGCATGCCTGCTAATACTACATTATGTAATGGAAACTTGCTTTGGTACTGTACATAGGTACAGAGCTGGTTACCAGCAGATTTGTTTGGGGTTCATTTTTTTGGAAGTTTTTATCCATGTCATGTTATATGAATCTGAAAAGTAAGAAAACTATATGCTAAAAAAAAAAAAAAAAAAAAAAAAAAAAAGTTAGCGGTTATATTCTCGAAGGAAATATTTAGCATGTGTTGTTTATCTATCGCTGTTAGGAGGTGCTGACAAGATATTCCGCCACATGCTCCTAATGCTGTGTATGGCAATTGGCATCAAAATTCCATGACAGTAAACGTCACCATCATTGTATGACTTGATAAAGAGGCATCATTGTTGGGAATGCTGACGGACAATAATTCATACAGTGTGTTAAAAATATTTTTGTATGGATGCTGAGAGACAAGCATTTACACCAATCCTATTGTGTATTATGCTTGACCAACTATTCTATTTTCTGCTGCTAAAATGTTATGAACAATGCAAAAGTGGTGATTTTCATTTTAGCATTACATGTACAATGTACAGACTTTTTTGTTCTCATTTGTTGCCAAGGTGACTTTACAAGTTCTCGGGAAGAAGAGTAGCATCTCTTATGCAACTACTTCCGTCCATCTATTTTCTATCTGTTCAGTGTCCAGAGGAACTGGAGCCGATCCCAGCTGACTTCAGGTAAGAGGCTGACGACAGCCTGGGCTGCTCGCCAGACAATCGCAGGGAACATTTAACGGCAGACAAACATCCACACTCATATTCACACCATTCCTGACAGGGGAACAGAGCTCTCGCAGATTCCTCCGAAATAAGGCGAGTGAAGCACAAGAACAGTGTTTCACAATGTTTATTTAGCCAAGACACAACTGGATAGTATTTGTGCCCGCTGGCACTGTCGCGCATCTCACCTCCCGAGTCCTGCATGGATCGAAATAATACAAAGGCTGCCGGCCACTTTGATGATTTTATTTTATTTTTGTTTGTAAATACTGTATTCGGACCAGTTGTGTTACGGACTTAACAAGATAGCATCCAGCGATTTCTGTCAAATTTAGCAGTTCAGCCTTTTGCTCTAAACCAGGGGTGTCAAACTCATATGGCCGCATGGAGGAAAATATATTACTAAGTGGGCCGAATCGGCAAAATAATGGTATATAACTTAAAAACAATTGCCGTCAATTATACACAGATTTTTGTGATTTTTAGTCCATCCCTAAATTACCGAGCTTAACTGTAATCTATTGTTTCAAAAAATAACACAAATGCAAATGAAATGCAGCAACACTTTGCCTGTATGAGTTCCGGACGTGTTAATTCTACCTGTTTTGCATATACCGTATATAGTTCCCAGAATGCATTGTGTGGCACAGTTAATGAAGTTATAAGAACGTTAATCCTTGTCATATGTATTTGTGTTACCAGTAATTGAAATTGTGTCGTATTTAACACGTTTATGTTTGTCTACAATTTAAAAAAAACAAACAAAAAAAAACACTTTTTTTAAACAAACCATAACTTTAAGTTGTGTGTAAAATAATGACTCACAGGGTGGTTCTGTGTACAAGTTACAGTACTCATATGAGGACTGTTTGTGAAATTACAAATATATATATTTAATTGTGGCCGGCTGATTAATTCATCCGACTTCACTTCATCACATGTCTCATGGGCCAGATTGAACCCCTTTGCGGGCCTGATCCGGCCCGTGGGCCGTGTGTTTGACACCTCTGCTCTAAACTGTACACAGCCTATTCACAGTTTTAAGTTTCAACGTGTTTGAGGTGCAAAATGACAATTTTGACTCTCAAAGTGAGAAACGAAAATTTCTTACTTTGAGCCTTGTCTACTGAAGAATGACAAATTTCCAATTACAATGCAGTTTGGCTTGAAATATTGACGGATTGACAATAACCCATAAAAACAGACATTAATACATTGCAATAAAGACATTAAACATGCAAAACATTGCCAATGTCACATCTGAAAAGAAATCCAAAAACCAAACCTGAGATAATTTATCACTAGAATCAATTCATAGATCTAGTAATGTGCTTAAAATGTATTTGAATTCATTCCTTTCCTGTCTTTTTGGAACAGAATAGACTTTGACTGTCCAGCATCTGTGACTTCCTGATGACTTCATTTCCTTCCCATCTCACTGCTTGCATGATAATCCTTAGATGCCCACCTTGACAGCATCCTTTTGGAAAATATATGAGCCATGATCTTCTTTACACACCACACACACGAAGACAAAAGGTCAACCCATTTAAGACTGACTCCAAGCTTAAATTAAGTGACGGGCAATCCATCCAGAGAATGTGTGTGAAAAATGTACCTTGGCAAGCAACATCTGTTGGTGAGCGTCTATTTGTTGCTGTTGTCTTGTGGCCATTTCCTGGAGCTCCGAGAGGGTTAACTCCACCCGGGGAACCTACACAATACATACAGGAAAATCAAATGATAACTGCACCTTTACGTAATAACTTCCACATGGTGCATGTATTAACTACAGCAAAATATTATCAATACAACAGTAAAAACATGATTTCCTTTGTGTTGCTACTCTCATTGGTCCATCTATTATAGACTGTCACATTGAAGATGGATGAGGTTGTTCCTGATTAGACAAAACCAGAAGAGTGACATAAGATAAATGCTGGCCTAGAGTGTACAGCTGCACACGCGTTTCACATTTTCACATTCACGTTTTCAGCTTCTACAGCTTGCTACATGTTATTATGTTAGCAGCTGGTGGCCTTGGCAGGGTGACAGAGTTATAGCATTAGTTCAGGGAAAATGGCCTGCTTTCTATTTGGCGTCACTTTTGTGACACTGTCACTGACAGCATCACATCTGCAATGCAATCTGATCATACTGCTCACATAAGCCTGCATTTTATCACGTGCTGGGCGGCACTCGCTCATTTGTAAGGGCTTATGCTTTGGATACGGAGCAGAGGCGGGGAAATTCAGGGCTGTTCCCGAACGGCAGGTCCATTTCAGGTCATCCTGTCCCAGCAATCTTTTTTAATAGGCCCTTATTTACAATACAACAGCCATCTTAAAAAAACAACTGACAAACTACTGTTTAACAAATACAAGACGACTTATCCCAATCCTGTATAATGTCAATAAAGTCATGCACAACAAGCACATCGGTCGCAAGCAGGACAGCGTACACACCAAGGTTATTCTAGTTTAACAAAACTAATGAAAAATAACTCAAACCAAAAGTGAAAAACCCTTTTCACCAACAAAATGAAAATAAAAACAAATACATGAGCCTTTGGTGTCTCTTGTTCCAGCTCTCACGAAGATTTGAAATCAGCACTCAAAAGGTGTCGTTGCGTTGCGACTGGGGAGAGGTTGGGCGTGGTCTGGCTGCGACTGACAGCAGCAGTGAAAACTGATCTAGATCATGTCTATACTATGGAAAGCTATGCTAAATAAGCTAACCAAATGCTATGCTAATAAACCACTAACCTGAAAATGGGTAAAAAGATGTATGCAAAACGCTACTATTCCAACTCCAACTCACTACGGAGGCGTTTAAGGAGGTGTACGAGACTGAGCCGTGGGTGGCAGAGCGACTATGTCACACTTTGCAAGTCACGTCATAACTGATTTCCGTGTGTAATGAGAGGACAAAGTGCTAAACGAACTCAGTTTATACCAGTGTATACCCTTAAGATGGCGCCAAACACATTTTTTGCCCCAAATTCAAGTTTTGAACAAACATGCACTAAAATGTCAAAATAATGACAAGGACATGTGGACACCAGTTTAAACAGTTTAGCAGCAAAAAAAGTTGAATGAGGGTTGAGTACACCTTTAAATGTGACTATTATTTAATATTTGATATTAACAACGTTCAAAAGCGTGTGGCATAGAAGTGACGTCATTTAGCAGCAGCAAATTTAAAAAAAAGCGCCTCCAGATGATTTTGCACGTTTGACTTCCCTTGCTTTTGTCATTTAACTCAACTTTGTGAATGCCATGGCCTGCGCCAGAGTTCATGACCTGTTATGCAGTACTGGTGTAACAAGTGTCTGTTTACAGTGCGTGATGTTCATGATGTCAGCCTTTGGTCCTTTAGGTGGAATCTGGACCTATGTGATGCTATTCTTTAGTGCTTTATGATTTACTGTCTGCTGGTAAAGTCTGAGAAATGTGTTCGTTGCTGGATTATTAAAGACTGTCGGGCATACTGCGTCTCTGGGTTTCTGCCCCTCGATGTGAATAAATGGAGAAAATCTTATTTGTGTCTGCATTCTGGGATCCGACCTCTCAGTACACAACAATGAAGCACTTTAAAGCAACTATTGCTGCATACAAAGTGCTGCACATGGAGTAAAAATCAGTCATCCAGGTGCCTTTGAGCAAGGCATCAACCCTCAAGAGGTGCACTACATTTTACCTCCTTGCAGGTCTACTTCCATGAGTGGAGTTATACAGTAGAGAGTTGAATCTTCCATGGAGAATTGCAGTCAGTATAATAAATAACTAAAAAAAAATACTACATATAAAATGACATTAGCATTTAATTTCAATATTTTCAGATGAGAATCCTGAGATGCAAATATCACTGCAAGTATGGAGCGAGAAATGAATACAAGATAACAAGGAAGGAAGGTCCCAACCCAGCCACATCCTGCCTTTGTTTATCAACTCACAAGCAAATGAGCTCACACACAAAAATACACTTTACTTGTCCATAGAAATTCCTGCTAGTGAATGATGGCCAGCGGTTACAAGTGCAGAACGAGTTTACAGTTTCACATGTACATATTGCCGGTTAGAGTTTCCAAAAAGTATTTCAGATGGTGTCTTTCCTTGGGGTGTGTACACTGACTTGGCTTGGTGGAGGCAATTTGTTAATTGAAGCGCCCGTGAGGGCAGCATGCAGGTGATGTTGCCATCTAGCAATTAGAAGATTGCTACTTTGACATATCCTCAAACAAGACAGCGAACCCCCACTGATGCTGAGTCAGAAGCTGAGTACCTCAAACAAATAATTTAACACAGCAACAGAAGACGGCTGATGTTTGCAAAAGCTGTTTCAATAGTGAACATGTAAACCATTGATCATCATGAGTGCTGGTCAAAAGACTGAAGCATTTCGGAAAGCAAAGCAAACACAGAGCAATTTGAGACATCCTAAATGATTTTATAAATATAAGAAAGCACCACGATTCGTGTGCACGCACAAAGTGAGCAACACAGCACCCGACACACATAACAACAATTGTGAGTCTCCTCTCCCAAAGCAGATGACCGTCGTAGCACCAAGATGACATATGCGAGGCGGCATGGTGGTGCAGGGCATCGAGCCTTCCACACAATACACAACTTCGGCTGACCGCTAGTTTAGCTCATCTCCTTTGCAAAGTCGGCTTGTCGCTTTTTTGTTATCTCGTAAATGACCTGGGATGTTTGATACCGCTGATAGCAAGATGAGTACTCAATTCTTGAGTGAGTAGTCACTGATACCAATACCAAGTACTGATACCACTAGTACTTTTGAGAAAAAAAGGCAATATGAAGGAGATAAAGATAATAAAATCATTTTAATGCAAGACCTCTATATTTCAATATAGCGTTTTTTCCTTCAAATTGCATGAAATGAATTTGATGTTTTTCCAATTTCTAGTTATTGATTGTAAAATGGCCACAAGCGGGCAGTAGAGCTGTGCGATACTTGAGATTTTGGTATTGATCGATACCAAGTAAATACTGTTGCCAATATCACCGATACCGAGACCAAGTACTTTTAGGTTCATAAAATATTATAGTATCTTAAATCATTTGTCCTATTAAATAACTTTTTTTGCCTTTTTTTTTGCATATTAGACCATTTGCCATAATATAATATCATCAATGGAAACATACCTGGGCTGTTATTTATTTGCAAAGTAGTAATAATCTTCATATTCTTAGTCCATGTCACTCTTCTGCATTTCAAAGAAACGTCAGCCATTTAAGCTCCTCTAATCTAGTCACATTACATAAACGATTCTTACATGTTGTGATACACGAATGCTTAGCTCTACTAGTAGTTGGAAAAGCTCAAACGAAGCACAGAATAACCCATTGTCATATTATGTCATTCAGTGTAAAAATAATTCATAGTTACGGCCAGTGCCGCCCACCGCTGTGATTGGCAGGCCGGCACATGCGCGTGTGCTACAAAGGGATTGCGCAAGGGACCCGTGAGAAACCAAAATATATAAATAAATGTCAAATAGCGATGCTAGCGCTCTGGTATTGATCCGATATCAATACTCACGTTAGTATCAATTCTATCGATACTTGGATCGATCTGCACAGCCCTACAGTAGTGGGCTGCTGATATTAGTGTCAGCTGCTGTCGCGAGTACTGTTACCTAGAAATAAGGCCGGGTATCGGCCCGATACAAAACCCTGGTATCATTACCCGCCCATAATGGCAATTCTGTTATGACCATAACCCAGTGCTTCTCAATTATTTTCTGTCATGCCCCCCCAGGAAGAAGAAAACATCGACCCCCCACCACCCCCACCCCACCGCGACTATAAATAGTATAATTTCTATAAAATTGTTATAAGCACAACCCTGCATAACACTGGATCCGTATTCACGTATAAGAGAATTAAAAAAAAGAAAGAAATATGGACCAACTTACAGCAAAGAATAGCTTTATTAACTGTAAGAGAAAAGATTTAAAGTGCATCTGAAATTCAAAAATTAAATTAAATCCTTAATTAAACTATAAACATATTTTGACTGACCATGTCAAACCATATGATACGGAAAAATAAAATTTCATAAAATCAATAAATAATAATGCATTCAAACTGATCACCAACATTAACTCAGGAGCACAATATTAAAAAAAACAAACAAAAAAAAACAAAAACGTTAACCTGCAAAACAAAAATATATAAAATAATCTGTGCTGATTTTTTTTTTTGCTGTGTGCAAAGCGTGCATGCTCAGTGCAAACAAAACCCCTACACCACCGAGCGAATGCTCCCTGCGCATACTCTGCCAATAATGAGCACCACTGCCCCCTAATGTAGTGGAGGTGCAATTGCACTTTATTCTAGGACAGTAAAAAAAAATAAAAAATAAAAAGGCATGTTCCCCGAGGTCAAACGCGCCCCCCTTGATGGAGCCTCGCACCCCCCTCGGGGGGCCCGCCCCATTATTTGAGAAGCACTGCCATAACCCAATATGGGCTATTTTTAACCCAGTAGTACAATGTCAGTTGGTAGCGCACAGACCTCCACCATGTCTGAAATGTTGGCAAACATGGAAAAACGCTGTGAAAATCATCATGAAAACAATAAAGCCAGTGGTGAGCTATACTTTTGTATAGCATTCAAAAAGGTAGGCATGGGTTGGAAATGTGCTACTTATGTGCCTTGGTGTCACTTGACTAAACTGCTGCGTTAAGCCATTTGTAATGCAGCAAACCTGCAGAGAGCCAAGTCACTTTGTGCTGCCTCATGGTAGTCCCAATTTCATGGCGCACTATTATCTGACCACGACAATGTTGTTGATCATTCTAGCAAAAGAAGATAAGATGAATTAACGATACTGCTTCAGTGCTGTGTTGCATGCCTAACCTTGCTCATTTCACAAGTTGCTGTCCAAGATGAGCATTTGAACTCCACTTCATCTGGATCACTTGTCACAGTCGGAACACAGAAAACAGAACGAGACTTTTTGTAGCTCATGCAATCAACATCCTGCAGACTGAGCTGCTGTCCTTTCCCGTCTGATATTTAACATGCAGTCTCCATCACTTTCCTGCCGCGCTGTATTTACCTGCAGGCTGTCCCATGTGATTCTGCAGGAGCGGACTTTAATTTTGCTGCATTGCCCTTCAATGGTAAATTCCTGCACCAAATCCACCTCATTCCACTCCATCCTTTTCAGCACTTGCAGACAAACGGCTGCCCGTTATGTTTTCTGATCGAACGAGGACGCTACAGGCTGCCGGCAGCGGAAAAACAAAGCAATTCTTAGAGCAACTTTCTCTCCCATCGCGTCACCGATGTGCTATAATTTACGACACCTCCTCTTGCTCACTCTCCTTTGCACGACCCGCACTCCCTCCCTCCCCACGTTCCCTTATCAAGTCTCTGTTATTAATGTGGTTGCACATGAGGTGCAGGGTAAAAAAATAAAAAATAAATAAATAAATAAAAATAAATAAATAAAATAATTAAAAAAAACAGTTATTGCTCCAGTTAATAGAAATTATGTAAACAATCATTACAATTATTTCCTATACTGTGTCTGTCTTTCATACATTTTTCTTCCCATGTCACTCAGTCCTTGTCACGCTGCTGCAACGACACCCAAATCTCACCGACCCACCTGACCGACTACCCACCCCCACACGCCCTCCAAAGCGACCTCACAACTCCCACTTGCTCTCAGTAAGGAAATCACTGCAACACTGCCTTTATGTGTGCGTCGTGAGCAAGATGAGGTTGGATCATAATAGAACTTATTAATATTGGCAGCGTAGCCAAGAATTTTCTTAGACATGCCCGGCGACACACATTTCCACACATGCTCATGTGATTCATGAATACATGCGGTGGGGAGAATATCTGGCCCCTGCTGCGTCATATTTTTCTCATCATTTTCTCACACACACAAAGTACAGATTGTTGCCGGTGGAATCTGGCCCAATCATCGAGGTACACTTTGTGGGCGTGTGTGGGCTGCAGGAGTTGGAAACAAAAGCTGGAATATTTGATTGTTTTAACTTCTGCCAGGCAACCACATTCCAGATTTTCTTCAGTCTAAAAAAAAAAAAAAAACACATTTCAATACTCAACCTGTATTACAGTTGATATGAACCTGTAAATACTCAATGTGGATCATCTTTTTCATTTCTTATATGCATTTGGTTAAATACAAACTGAGTATGTAGTAGGGTAGCATTTGTACAAAAGTAGCTTTGATCATTTTGAATATTAAGAATATTGTCTGAGGTATTTAACGCGTTGTATTCTGTATGTTTTTCACATTGTCCCTTCACTGTGATTGGAGCTTGTACATTTAGCATGTTTGAGGATCATCACTCAAAACGTGCAAAGACTGAAAGCTGTGTAGTAATCAATTGTAGCAATATAGCATAATAATGTTTTTTCACCGTTTGATTTTTGTGTGACCACTGACCGCCATCGTTCGCATTAGTGGTTAACCAACACAATTACAACTGAGGTGGACCATCGCTAAAAATCAGCATGTTTAGAGAGCTTTGTCCAAAATGGAAATAGGCAAAATCATGAGACAGATACCCTGCAATAGAAGACACGGCTTTGGAGTTCTATGAAAGAAGAAAAGATTGACGCAAGATTGGACTCGAGTCGAAGAGAGAATCTTCCTAAAACTCACTTTTTAGTAGGGCTGGGTATCAATTCTAATTTTTTCAATCAATTCGATTTTGATTCACAAGAGTTCAGTTTGACTCGATTTTGATTTTTTTTTCTGATTTGATTCACATCAATTAAATACGATATTGATTAATTATGGCACATCAATCCATCCATCCATTTTCTTGACCACTTATTCCTCACAAGGGTCGCGGGGGGTGCTGGTGCCTATCTCAGCTGGCTCTGGGCAGTAGGCAGGGGACACCCTGGACTGGTTGCCAGCTAATCGCAGGGCACACGGAGACAAACAACCATCCACACTCACAAGCACACCTAGGGACAATTCAGAGTGCCCAATTAACCTGCTGAGCATGTCTTTGGAATGTGGAAGAAGACCGGAGTACCCGGAGAAGACCCACGCGGGCACAGGAAGAACATGCAAACTCCACCCAGGAAGGCCGGACCCTGGACTTGAACCTGAGTCCTATAATCTAATTCAATAATTGTAACTATAAATTAAAAAGGTTCTGAATTGTCTTAAAGTGAAGTTAGGTCTTTCATAAATGTAGGAAAAATACTTTTAAATCCATCCATCCATCCATTACATCCATCTATCCACCCATTTTCTGAGCCTCTTTTCCTCACAAGGGTTTAGGGGGGTGCTGGAGCCTATCCCAGCTGGCTATGGGCAGCAGGCGGGGTACACCCTGAACTGGTTGCCAGCCAATCGCAGGTCAAATGACTAAATACATCTAAATAAACCACTTAAGTATCCATGAGCACATTCCCCATTAACTCAGTTTTCATGCAATCAAAACATCCTTATTTGCTATTATATTTCCTTAAGGATTACTCATTTTCATGGTCCACAACCTCGCCACACCCTGACAGGCCTGTGGTGCAAAAAATAAAAAATAAAAAAATAAAAAAAATAAAAAATAAAAAAAAATAAAAGGAGGCTGCTCGTGGTTGATCTGGTCCCAGTAAAAAAGAAAAAAAATCCTCTTCCTAATCTACAATCACAGAACTGAGACATTCCTGCTGCCCCAGGCTTCAGTGGTGGTTCCAACTTTGAAGATCACCACCAACTGCTTGTCCATCACTTGCCATGTGCCTTCCTCTGATTAGGAAAAACATTGATCATTTATGCAGCAAAATACAAACCAGGTTGGGTTAAAAGTAAATACATAAATAAAGACTTTTAAGTACATTTTCGTTATGCTTATTTTGCCTTTAAAATCTTGAGTTTCTGACTGCTTTATGGTCAAATTGGTCATCTAAAAATGCAGCAGAATGAATGCTTGGTGCACTTGTGGCCAGATGTGGGGCACTCGAGGTACCAGATATGATTCAAGTTAGACTCAAGTTTCCAATGTTAGTGTGCGAGGAAGATCACCAGTTATTACAAGTTTATTGACTTTTGACTTCAAGCCATGATGCTTTGTCATGGAAGTACTTTCAGATCATAGATATACATTTAACTGAAGACACAAGTCAGATCCCACTCAAACACGCACTTAAAAAAAAAATAATAATAATCACCATACTTGAGAGGCGCATATCTATGCAACTGTTACAGCAATAATAACAAATTTAGTGTCAAAAACATACTTGACCAGTGAAAATAATCATCTGGGTCTTTCAAGTCTATCACAACATTGGACCAGTGTTTTGTCAGTAAGAAAGAAATAGACGTGATTTCCTAATAACGACCACAGCAGAGCACACATTCACAGCTGGATGGGCTAGAGTTACACGTACATCCACACATCTCAGTTTGCAACAGCCCTCATGGGCCTCTGAAGTTATGGGTGAGGTTCATAAGAGGCGAGGCTCCCTTGTGGAAAGCAAAGAGGGAATGCTTGGAAAAGACTGTTGTTTCAACCCACATACATTGGGACTAAAAAAATATATGCATATCTGTAGATTATACTTCACAAGCTAACCGTGGGGTGAAAAAAGCAGAGCATAAACATAACATGACACCATTGGTATCAAGATACGCACTTTTCCGGTATTCTAGTAAAAAGCCTTTTCATTTAAAGTGACAGTGTGTAATATTTGACCACTAGATGTCACTATATCAGAATGCAGCCAAAGCGCATGCATTTTGAAGCACGCACATTACGGTGGCTCATAGAGACCACACTCAGCAATCCTACCCCCAATTCTTAATTTGCCTGAGCGAACGAGCATCTTGGTGAACGACTGAGAATTGGCAGCTGCTTTGAAGCCCGGCAAAAAAAAATGAGCGATCCGGATTCAGCTAGAGCAGCTAACAAGAGCGGCTAGCGGGCGTTAGTTGGAGCCATAGGCTGGAGTGGCTAACAAGAGCGGCTTGCAGGAGAAGCTAGTAACAAAAACAAAAAACATAAAGCTAGTAAAAGTGAGAGCAAAGCAGAAGGTGTCAAGCGACGGGAGCCCGAATCACGGGACTCAGCGACATCCATCTGTAGGCCCCATCTGTGGCAGGTAAGTGACAGTCAACCCATTGGCTTTGACGATGCAAACACCACCAGGACTACATCTGTAGCAGGAAAATGGCGGCGAAACATGTCAGCCTCTTGTAAAATGGGACTCCGGCCATGTAATATAATTAGTGATTACTAGACCTACGATTCTATATTAAAAAAATGTACGTTGATGCAATAGAACATGTTTTTTTTTGCATATTATTGAAATTAATAGTGGGTTTTTAAATTGAATGAATTATTAGATCACCACTAGATGGCACTAAAGATTACATACTGTCACTTTAAGGAGTTACTAAAAATGTTCATTTTTCAACTTTTTCTGCTTTTACAAAGTAAGTTTTCGCAGACAGATTTTTTTTATTTTTTTATTTTTTTTATAGCTGTTAAGAATTCACAACATCTTGAATTGTGTTCAGGTCTTTCTTGTGCAGCTTGCTCATCTTGGTTCATTTTCATGACACACATAAATCTGGCACAGCACATGGCATATCTCTGCACGGGTGCAGGTTAGACCCAATATTGGCAATTTTGCAAGTGAGTGTAGGCCAACAGATGTGTGAGGAAGGTCTGCGCCGCTGTGGGAATGGTCATAGCCACCTTCAGTCATGACCAATCAAAGTGTGTCCTTTAATTCCCATTAAATGCGCCACACTAGTCGCACACTCAACTCTCGACATAGACCTGTGCCGTGAACCGTGCATCCCAAATAGCTGTGCCATCTAGTGGGATGTTCAAACAATATTCAGAGAGTTTGATGCCTGCTGCTCACATAATTTATGAATCAAATACATCTGACATTCACCACACGTCACTTGGCAACTTGGCAAACACATCCGGCGATCTTTGCACTGATATGAAACTCAGAATATTCTGGCATTCACGCCACAGCGCATGTGAAAATACAGCTCAATATACCTGTATCTTGTCATGCTCCTATCAGTGCTACCTGCACTTTAAGTCTCATCCAATCACCTCTCGTCTTACATTCTACATCTTGTCCAATGTCCATGCATCACTGTCTGATTACGATACAGCAGTGGTGTCCAAACTACGGCCCGGGGGCCATTTGCGGCCTGCCGTCCATTTTTTTTGTGGCCCGAGACATATGCTAAAAATGGCATTTGACTCAGTTCAAATAAAATAAAAACAAAAATGTTTGGAGATGGTCAAAGTAAGAAGGGAGGGTGTTGAAAAACACACGTGCTATTAAAGTTTATTTTAGTTAACTAAACCCCTCCGTGAGCCAGCACCTTAACGTGGTGGAGGGGTTTGCGTGTTCCAATGATCCTAGGAGCTATGTTGTCTGGGGCTTTATGCCCCTGGTAGGGTCACCCATGGCAAACAGGTCCTAGGTGAGGGGCCAGACTAAGAACGGCTCAGAAGACCCTTATGATGACAAATATCTTTGGAGAAGCGTTTCCCTCGCCCGGACGCGGGTCACCGGGGCCCCCCTCTGGAGCCAGGCCTGGAGGCGGGGCTCGCTGGCGAGCGCCTGGTGGCCGGGCCTGCACCCATGGGGCCCGGCCGGGCATAGCCCGAAGAGGCAACGTGGGTCCCCCTTCCCACGGGCTCACCACCGGTGGGAGGGGCCAAAGGGGTCGGGTGCAGTGTAGGCTGGGTGGCAGCCAAGGGAGGAGACCTTGGCGGACCGACCCCCGGCTACAGAAACTGGCTCTTGGGACATGGAATGTCACCTCTCTGGCAGGGAAGGAGCCCGAGCTGGTGTGCGAGGCCGAGAAGTTCCGACTAGACATAGGCGGACTCGCCTCCACACACAGCTTGGGCTCTGGTACCAGTCCTCTTGAGAGGGGTTGGACTCTCTTCCACTCTGGAGTTCCCCATGGTGTGAGGCGCAGAGCAGGTGTGGGCATACTTATTGCCCCCCGGCTCGGCGCCTGTACGTTGGGGTTTACCCCGGTGGACGAGAGGGTAGCCTCCCTCCGCCTTCGGGTGGGGGGACGGGTCCTGACTGTTGTTTGTGCATATGCACCAAACAGCAGCTCAGAGTACCCACCCTTTTTGGAGTCCTTGGAGGGTGTGCTGGAGAGCGCTCCCTCTGGGGACTCCCTCGTCCTGCTGGGGGACTTCAACGCTCACGTGGGGAATGACAGTGAGACCTGGAGGGGCGTGATTGGGAGGAACGGCCCCCCTGATCGGAACCCGAGCGGTGTTCTGTTATTGGACTTCTGTGCTCGTCACGGTTTGTCCATAACGAACACCATGTTCAAGCATAAGGGTGTCCATATGTGCACTTGGCACCAGGACACCCTCGGCCGCAGTTCGATGATCGACTTTGTAGTCGTGTCATCGGATTTGCGGCCGCATGTTTTGGACACTCGGGTGAAGAGAGGGGCGGAGCTGTCAACTGATCACCACCTGGTGGTGTGTTGGCTCCGATGGTGGGGGAAGATGCCAGTCCGACCTGGCAGACCCAAACGTATTGTGAGGGTTTGCTGGGAACGTCTGGCGGAATCCCCTGTCAGAAAGAGTTTCAATGCCCACCTCCGGCAGGGCTTCTCCCTTGTTTCGGGGGAGGCGGGGGACATTGAGTCCGAATGGGCCATGTTCCGCGCCTCCATTGTTGAGGCGGCCGATCGGAGCTGTGGCCGTAAGGTGGTCGGTGCCTGTCGTGGCGGCAATCCTCGAACCCGCTGGTGGACACCAGCGGTAAGAGATGCCGTCAAGCTGAAGAAGGAGTCCTATCGGGCCTTTTTGGCCTGTCGGACTCCGGAGGCAGCTGACGGGTACCGGATGGCCAAGCGGAACGCGGCTTCGGTGGTTGCTGAGGCAAAAACTCGGACATGGGAGGAATTCGGTGAGGCCATGGAAAACGACTTCCGGACGGCTTCGAGGAAATTCTGGTCCACCATCCGGCGTCTCAGGAGGGGAAAGCAGTGCACCGTTAACACTGTGTATAGTGGCAATGGGGTGCTGCTGACCTCGACTCGGGACGTCGTGAAGCGGTGGGGGGAATACTTCGAAGACCTCCTCAATTCCACCAACACGTCTCCTCTTGAGGAAGCAGAGTCTGGGGACTCTGGGGTGGGCTCTCCTATCTCTGGGGTCGAAGTCACTGAGGTGGTTGGAAAGCTCCTCGGTGGCAGGGCCCCGGGGGTGGATGAGATCCGCCCGGAGTTCCTAAAGACTCTGGATGTTGTGGGGCTGTCGTGGTTGACACGCCTCTACAACATCGCGTGGACATCGGGGACAGTGCCTCTGGATTGGCAGACCGGGGTGGTGGTCCCCCTTTTTAAGAAGTGTGTTCCAACTACAGAGGGATCACACTCCTCAGCCTTCCTGGTAAGGTCTATTCAGGGGTGCTGGAGAGGAGGGTCCGTCGGGAGGTCGAATCTCGGATTCAGGAGGAGCAGTGTGGTTTTCGTCCTGGCCGTGGAACAGTGGACCAGCTCTACACCCTCCGCAGGATCCTCGAGGGTGCGTGGGAGTTCGCTCAACCAGTCCACATGTGTTTTGTGGATTTGGAGAAGGCGTTCGACCGTGTCCCTCGGGGAGTTCTGTGGGGGGTGCTTCGGGAGTACGGGGTGCCGGGCCCCTTGATACGGGCTGTTCGGTCCCTGTACGACCGTTGCCAGAGTTTGGTCCGCATTGCCGGCAGTAAGTCGGATTCGTTTCCGGTGAGGGTTGGACTCCGCCAAGGTTGCCCTTTGTCACCGATTCTGTTCATAACTTTTATGGACAGAATTTCTAGGCGCAGCCGAGGCATGGAGGGGTTCCGGTTTGGTGGCCTCAACATTGCATCTCTGCTCTTTGCAGATGATGTGGTGCTGTTGGCTTCATCAGGCCGGGGCCTTCAGCTCTCACTGGAGCGGTTCGCAGCCGAGTGTGAAGCGGCTGGGATGAGGATCAGCACCTCCAAATCCGAGACCATGGTCCTCAGTCGGAAAAGGGTGGAGTGTCGTCTTCAGGTCGGGGATGAGATCCTGCCCCAAGTGGAGGAGTTCAAGTATCTTGGGGTCTTGTTCACGAGTGAGGGTAGGATGGAGCGGGAGATCGATAGGCGGATCGGTGCAGCGTCTGCAGTGATGCGGACTCTGTATCGGTCCGTCGTGGTGAAGAAAGAGCTGAGCCAAAAGGCAAAGCTCTCGATTTACCGGTCGATCTACGTTCCAACCCTCACCTATGGTCACGAGCTGTGGGTCGTGACCGAAAGAACGAGATCCCGGATACAAGCGGCCGAAATGAGTTTCCTCCGCAGGGTGTCCGGGCTCTCCCTTAGAGATAGGGTGAGAAGCTCGGTCATCCGGGAGGGACTCAGAGTCGAGCCGCTGCTCCTCCGCGTTGAGAGGAGCCAGCTGAGGTGGCTCGGGCATCTGGTTCGGATGCCTCCTGGACGCCTCCCTGGGGAGGTGTTCCGGGCATGTCCCACTGGCGGGAGACCCCGGGGACGGCCCAGGACACGCTGGAGAGACTATGTCTCTCGGTTGGCCTGGGAACGCCTCGGGATCCAGCCGGAGGAGCTGGTTGAAGTGGCTGGGGAGAGGGAAGTCTGGGTTTCCCTCCTGAAGCTGCTGCCCCCGCGACCCGACCCCGGATAAGCGGAAGAAGATGGATGGATGGATGGATAGTTAACTAAAATTAACGAAAAAACTAAAATTCAAAACAATTTCGTTAACGAAATAAAATAAAAAAGAAGATGCTTTTAAAAAAAAGAAAACTAACAGAAACTACATTTTAAGTTTACAAAACTAACTATAGCTATAGCTATAATTATAGCAAAAATGTCCTTTGTTTTAGTCTTTGGTAATTAATTTAACGCATGAGCCTTTGGGGATGATTTTAAATGTGATTTTTAGTAGATTTATTTTGATATAAACCGAAATAATGACGTTGCGCTCATGGTGTTTTTTTAAATATTGCGCACAAGTAATACACATTAAAAAAATAAAAATAAAAATAAAAATAAGCATTTATTAAATAACTAAAACTAATAAAAAAAAACTAATAGACCCACCTTGAAAACTAATTAAAACTAACAAAATAATAATAATAATAAAAAAAAAACTCAAAACAAAATAAAAAATAAAAAGAAATTTTCCAAAACTATAATAACCCTACGGCCATATTACAAATATTGGAATAAATTGGTTTATATAATGTAGCATTTTTATAAATATGCAAAAGCACAAATAAATTATTTGTACAATTTTTAGAACTAAACACAATTTCTCTTCATAACATTATGTGGCCCTTGCGTCCTTCTGATTTTCTGTATGTGGCCCTCAAATGAAAAAGTTTGGACACCCCTGTGATACGGTATGTATAATTTCAGTTGCTGTTGAGCCAACCAACACCTAAAATTGATTAAGCACCAATAATAGCCATATAATCAATACTGTAATTTACAGACCGACAGGAAATCTGCAAAATGAAGTCACTGGTTGCGTACATTCAGAAGGTGGCAATTATTTGTGAACCCTCCTCATTATTGTAACTTCTGACATCTGCAATTTCATCCAAATGTAATGGTCCTCATTTTTCACAATCATACTCAATAATTTCACTTCTCTATAATATACATTGATATTATCAGACAAAACAGAACATTGCTATCTTTATAAAAGCTGTTAAAAAAAAAAAGCTACTAAAAAAACCTTAATATTTTAAAACCACTTTACAGATGCTGTGCCCTGACATGGTGAAATAATCATACATACAGTATATGTATATAAGTCAATGCTATGGTCAGTGTAGTCGGCAAGTAAAAAAGCAGATTCCAATATTTTAGTGCGAAAAAAAAACTTTTGCAGAACTTACCCCCCACCCTTTCAAACTGCAGCCACACCTCAAGTTCTTTTGGGTCTTTGCAGCAAACATAAAAATCACGCGATGGCGAAAAGCAGCACAAGACAATAAAGTGGAGGAGCGAGAAAGGTGAAAGGAAGACGAGAGGATGAGAAGAAGCTGTTTGGCTGGCTAACAATCCTCTTAGCCTGGTTATGTCATGAGACCAAGCTAATCCCACCTTCACTGACTGGCCAACACACACCCACACCCACGCAAGCTGACGAACAGGCAGACTGATCAATATTAATATACTACACACAAATGTGGTCAATGGCTGCCTAACGAGAATGTCTCAAAAAGTGAGGCAAAAACAATGAGTAACAGGGATCAAAATAGCTACTAGTCTGATTGACAACTACCTGACTATCATCCATCCATCCATCCATTTTCTTAAGCGCTTGCTCCTCACAAGGGTCGCGCGGGTTGCTGGAGCCTATAAACGGGGTACATCCTGAATTGGTTGCCAGCTAATCGCAGCTGACTACTGTGTATACTGTAAAATCTGTATGTAGTACATGTTTGTCTTACACTGGTGTTCGTGCCCTCCGTTGCTTCTGTGGTCCAAGTTGTCTCCAAATGCTGCTGACTTCCTGTGTAAAGAAGCAGAAACATTGACGTTAGCTCGCCTTGTTGCCAAATGGTCACACATCCATTTTCTGTCCTGCCTGTTGTTGGCATTTGGGTCACGGGCATAGGCCGCCCGCTGCCTATTTTGGGTGAGAGGTGGGTACATAAATACTGAAATAATCAATCAATCACCGTGCAAAAGTAATGAGTTAAAAATGCAGTGGAGTGATCTTGTCACAACGGAAAAGTACACAGACAGACACCAGTGGTGCAGTGATTAGCAAGACAGGGCATTTCCTCCCCAACCATGGAGCTTGCCAGATTGAAGTCACTCAATGACAAATTTAATATATTATTAGAATAATGTACAATAAAACAACTTGAAGGAACAAGATTAACATGCTTGAATTAGGCTACAAGACCTTTTAAAGAAAACAGGGTCAAGGGGAAAGGGACTCCCACCACAGTGACTACATTTTCTACGTTTTTGCATCCTTTTAAACACTATATATACATATATATATATATATATATATATATATATATATATATATATATATATATATATATATATATATATATATATATATATATATATATATATATATATATATATATATATATTTATAATTTAAATAAAACAGTGTCTATTTCTACCCATTTCTATTTATGGTAAACAGTATACAGTGCAGTTTATGGTGTAAAATAGCAATGAAAAAAAATTGGAAAAAGTTTTTGTGAGACTTGGAACAGATTTACATTCATTATAATAGGAAAAATTGTTTTGGATTTCGAACAATTCGCTTTTGGAACAGCCTTCTGGAATGGATTATGTTCGAAAACCGAGGTTTGACTGTACATATACATATATATATATATATATATATATATATATATATATATATATATATATATATATATATATATATATATATATATATATATATATATATATATATATATATATATATATATATATACATATATATATAATTAACATTTTCAGTTATTTATAATTAATTACAATTGTCAAATACCCTCTGCCCTCCCTGCTGCCCCTTTTCCACCCCCTGTCAAATTTTCTACAACCACTAAGGCCTCAGGCCTTATGTTATGGTTGAATGCACAACAATTGGCAGTGCCATGCATATGACTCTCAGTTTCAGCACATGTCATTTGATTGTACTGCTATGGAACATTCCTGTAACTGTAACTGTAACTGTAAGAAAGAAAGAAAGAAAGAAAGAAAGAAAGAAAGAAAGAAAGATTAAAGAAAGAAAGAAAGAAAGAAAGAAAGAAAGAAAGAAAGAAAGAAAGAAAGAAAGAAAGAAAGAAAGAAAGAAAGAAAGCCCAATAAAGGTTTATTTGCGTTGTGGCAATAACAGCCTATGACGCATTCTAAATTATATTCAGTAAACCACCCCCATGAATTACATTACATCAGGCTGGCAACAAACTTAGTTATCAATAAGTCTTAAGCGGACCTCCCCTCCCATTCAGGATTGCACCATGCATGTTATATAATTCTAATCATCTTATCGGGCTAATTACTGACCCAGCCCCTGACCTCACCTCTAAACCTAGTAAACAGTAACGCCACTCACTGTGTAATTTTCTTCTGCTCATAGAGTATATCCATCCATCCATTTTCTTGACCGCTTATCCCTCACAAGGGTGCTGGAGCCTATCTCAGCTGGCTCTGGGCAGTAGGCGGGAACACCCTGGACTGGTTGCCAGCCGATAGCAGGGCACACAGAGACGAACAACCATCCACACTCACAAGCACACCTAGGGACAATTCGGAGCGCCCAATTAACCTGCCATGCATGTCTTTGGAATGTGGGAGGAGACCGGAGTACCCGGAGAAGACCCACGCGGGCACGGGGACAACATGCAAACTCCACCCAGGAAGGTCCGAGCCTGGACTCGAACCGGAGACCTCAGAACTGGGAGGCGGACGTGCTAACCATCATAGAGTATAATGTTGCCTTAATACTAATATTGATCACAACCATACAAATCCAGTACAAGAGTTTAAAAATAAATCACAGTAATCGAACTGAATTAATTAGAATTTGATGACAAATTGACAAAAACATGCCATGGCATTAAATGTATCATATAATATACAGTAGGAATGGCCAAGGCATAATATGTGTGCTGTACCTTGTGGCAAGGAAGGACAGTGTCGCAGGTAGAAGCTGACCTCTGACCTCCTTGCCCCCCACTGCTGAAGGAGGTCCAGGAGTAACAACTGCTGAGGAAGAACTCGCTCTGACAGGAGACACAAGGAAAAGCAACTCGTCAGTAGGGGTAGTGATTGATAAGCATTTACGGATTTCATTATTGATCCTCTGATTGATTTTCATTAGCCGGGTTTACATGCAGATTTTTTTGTCATTCCAATTTTATTCATTCAGTCAATGACAGTCACATAGTGTGACAGATCGATGTAAACACCACATTGATATATCAAGATGGTGGTCAGTCCTCTATTAAACACAGTAGATGAGATTGTTTTTACACTTAAAACCAAAAGCAAAATCTTGAAAAAAAAAAAAAATCAATCGTTTGATTAAAAACAAGTTAAAAGTTGTCTCGATTGCCTTATTTCGTGCTTGAGGGATTAGAGTCAAATAAAATAGCATTTGAAACACATCCGGATTACCGATACATGAAAATGGTCAAGAACAGAGACAGGGTGGTCAAACAATTATTATTACTTTATAGTATTTTTTTAGAACTCTGAAACAATTGTAAACAAACATATAAAGAAAAGATGTGAGCACTATATTATTCACTCCATCAAAAATAACAGCAGGACAATGAAAAAAATAAAAAACATGTCTGCCAGCCAGCCATAAGGCAGCAGCCTTGAGGCATGACCTTTTGTCACAACGCGTCATTTATCGTTTCCGTTTATTGTCTACTGCTTTACATGGTCAACCTTTCAAAAACATTATAGTACTCGAACCTTTTATAGGCTGAGCATTGAGTCACATGTAATCTGTGATGTGGATGTGGATGGCTGCTCTAAAACTTTGGATTGAATGAATGTAGGCCACCGCGGTTGCCAGTGTCTGCATGATTGTGATGGACTGGTCCGTTGAGTTTGACAAGGCACAAAATGAGGTTATCTTTTCATGGGCTTGCCTTTGTTTGTATGTTTGCATCCTCCGGTCCTTTCCGGTCCTATAACATACATAAACCCAGAATTACGCTGGGTGGGGATTCTTCCAAAGATGCCCCATTATGTGCTTAAAAATCCACAAAATGTATAAATGAGCATGATTCTTGTATTGCTGTCAATTTTTACAAGATTTGAACAATTATGTACTATGTATTAAAGGGATCGTTCGGCTTTTTTAACATGAATCTCAATTTGATCCTCACCTCCCGTGTGTGCGATCAGCACTGACTTACCCCTGACAGCGTTCGGTGACACCAGTTCTGGTTCGGCATTGGATGAGAGGAAAATAGTCCAGCAAGCTGGCTGGGGTCTCGGAAATAAAGCGTTTTTCTTCTAAAAACTATTTGTTTTCAAAAGTGTGATAAATTTCCATCACAATACTCTTTCCTGAATAAAGTCAGACGCCATTACTGCCAGCCACTACTTTTCTGTTCGTTCGTATCACTGCGCGGCGCCCTCTAGAGCGCTAACCGACGCACTGCAGCCAGCTGGCTGATACTTCCGCCGAAAAGGCAAACAACTTCAACAATACTGCAATACTGTATGTGTATACCAGTGCTTCTCAATTATTTTCTGTCATGCCCCCCACCCCCACTAAGAAGAAAACTTCTACCGCCCCTCCCACCCCCGCGACTATAAATAGTATCACTTGTCTATAAAATTGTTATAAGCGCACCTCTGAATAATACTGTATCCATATTAACGTATAAGAGAATAAAAAAAGAAAGAAATATGGACCAACTTACAACAAAGAATAGCTTTAATAACTGTAACAAAAAAAGGTTTCAAGTGCATCTGAAATAAAAAAAAAAAAAATAAAATCCTTAATTAAACTATAAACATTTTTTGACTGACCATGTCAAACCATATGATACGGAAAAATAAAATTACATAAAATCAATAAATCATAATGCATTTAAACTGATCACCAACATTAACTCAGGAGCACAATATTAAAAAAATAATAATTTTAACCTGCAAAACAAAAATATAAAATAATTTGTGCTTTTTTTTTGTTTTTTTTTTGCTGTGTGCAAAGCGCGCATGCTCAGTGCAAACAAAACCCCCACACCACCAAGCGAATGCTCCCTGCGCACACTCTGCCAATAATGAGAGCGCCACTGCCCCCTAATGTAGTGGAGGTGCAATTGCACTTTATTCTAGGACAATAAAAAAAAATAAAAAAATAAAAAAATAAAAAAGCATGTTCCCCGAGGTCAAACGCGCCCCTCTTGATTAGGGATGTAACAATATCCAAACATCACAATACGATATAATCACGATATGAAGGTGACGATACGATAATTATCATGATATTGTGGGGGCTTTGGCGATATTTAAAAAAGATCACAATATTGTAAAAAAGAGAGCTCATACTAAAAACAACAAAAATATTGTGCTTTTACACATAACAACAATGCAGATAAACCACCTACAATCTCTAATAACAATATTGAAGCACTTTCTTGCTAATGCAAGCACACATCGATCGCTTCACAAGCAAATTAGGTTCCCTTTTATCTGACAATTAGCATAGATTTTAAACATAGAAGGCAAAAACATCCCTAATGAAAATGAAATAGCACTAATAAACTAGCCACTAGAGCGTGCTAGAACTGCATAAATGGAAATCAACCTGACTTTTTCAACAAATGTGTTCCTTTTAAATATTGTGAACATGACGACGACGATATTGTGGCAGTTTTAATATCACAATATCACGATATTGCCCTTATCGTGACATCCCTACTCTTGATGGCGACTCGCTCCCCCCTGGGGGGGCCCGCCCCACTATTTGAGAAGCACTGGTGTATACAGATATGTAGCTCACATTGTAGTGTGCCGCAGATAGTTGTTCCTGCACGTAACTTTGTGAGATGTGTCTCAAAGATTAAATTCTGCTTTGAGGCTGGTTGCTTCAAATTAGTTTGGAAAATCGGGGTTGACCCTACGGGAGGAATTACGGGAAATGGAAAAAGGTCAACAAAGAAGAAGGATTTTATAAAGACCTGTTTAATGGAAATGCACTGGAAAAGTTCTACTTGTAAATGATTTGGTGCATGCTACAATGCATAAAGATTTTTATTTGGCCTTTCTCTTTGTGTAGCTCAAGACAAAGGAAAAAGAAGATATGCAAATGCAACTCATTGATTTCTGAATGTTTACACTGGAACAACAACCTATGAGGTGAAGAATTTATTGTTTTTTGTTGTTTTACTTCAAACTTTTCTAATGATGAACACGCATCTGCACTGTAAAGGTACTTGAAATCCTACTATAATGAAAAACTGCAAATCAGAGAAGTGACTCCAAGGACAGTATTTTGCTGAATCGCAACACACTTGTAAGTATTCTTCTTATGAAAATATATATTGGTGAAAGAGACATTCTTTTTGAAATGTGTGTAAATGGGACAAATAAGTGGTAAAAATACGCAAGTCCAAATTTGTTCTCATGAACAGTTTCCGAATGAGGTCAGTGCTTCTACCAATCCGATGTCAGCCAAATGTGACCGACACCTTTGACCTTTACCAGACGTTAGCACGTACCTTCAGCGCATGCGCGAGAAATAATTCCTTCCATACCATCGGTGACGGCAGTCATTATTCCTAAAAGCAACCAGAAATCTCTTTACGGGGGCGGGATAGAAAAACTTAACAATGCATTCAGGTTACTTTTTCTCCTACGATGTCCGCCCACATGAATGAAACTTTTTGCACAGTATTCCTAGTAAGTAAATCCTACCTGCTATATCCAGTCGCGTTCCTATGTCATGCCATAGTTTGGCATGGCATGATATTATCCTTTAACGGTAATATCACACAATGCCGGTCTCTCTTGAACCAAAGAGACAAATTCATCTTCCCGATCTTCTGTCCAAACAGACATTGTCCGTTCAAATGCGCAAAATGAGCGAAAAAAAATGTGCTCTGCCTTCGTCACTTCCTCTTCTTGTCCCGTGCGCTGATTTGCTAGCTTACAGCCAATTACAGTGATCAAATGCCCCGACGTCGAGTCAACATGTTGAATTTGCTGGATGATGTGACCCGCTTGGCCATCATTGGCTGCAGATGATCATGCCACATTATTTGGCCTTGGCAGAGGTCGAATTACAGTATGGCTGTTGTGATGGTACATCATATGATTTCTTTATGATTGTAATCCCTTCATACAATGTAAAGCATAAAAAGAATGTGGTTGTACGAATATCTGAAATGTGAATTCACATGTATAGCAACGTGTGGTGTTCCACAGGGTTCAATTTTGGGGCCGCTGTTGTTTTCATTGTATCAGCTTCCTTGGGTTTCTATCTTTACAAAACAGTGGTGCTTGTTTTAAAATCCATCCATCCATTTTCTTGACCGCCCATTCCTCACAAGGGTCGCGGGGGGTGCTGGCGCCTATCTCAGCTGGCTCTGGGCAGTAGGCGGGGGACACCCTGGACTGGTTGCCAGCCAATCGCAGGGCACACAGAGACCAACAACGAGCCACACTCACAAGCACACCTAGGGACAATTTGGAGCGCCCAATGAACCTGCCATGCATGTCTTTGGAATGTGGGAGGAGACCGGAGTACCCGGAGAAGACCCACGCAGGCACGGGGAAAACATGCAAACTCCAACCAGGAGCCTGGACTCAAACCGGAGTCCTCAGAACTGGGAGGCGGATGTGCTAACCACTCAAACACCGTGCCACCCGGTTGTTTTAAAATGCGCTATAAATATAGTGTTGAGTTGGGTCATGGGAGTCAGAGTACTAACTGCTTGATTTGCAATGACAAGTTGAGCAATTCTAGTCCAGCACAACTACTAGTAGCTATCTAAAAAACGAATGGAACACTTCCTTAAGCTGTCTGGAGATGGGGAATGCAAGGACACAACACTTTTTGAATTTAAGGTGAAAGGAGCCAGATTCAATGAAAAGAATCATTTTGTTCACTTGTAAACCCTATACCTACGTTGAATTTGGAAAAATACAAATAAAATAAAAATCTGATTTGATTTTTAATAAAGAAAAGTAAGTTTAAATAAATTGGTTTAAATAACTGGAGGAAAATACAGCATGACAACACACAAGTCACTCTGAAAGATTTTACAGCCTTGTACCAGGTTGGCAATAACACGTCAATCTATATCAGTGCTTCTCAAATAGTGGGGCGCCCCCCCCCCCCCCCCCCCCCCGGGGGGGGCGGGCACGAGGCTCCACCAAGGAGGCGTTTGACCTCGGGGAACATGCTTTTTTATTTTTTTATTTTTATTTTTTTACTGTCCTAGAATAAAGTGCAATTGCACCTCCACTACATTAGGGGGAAGTGGCGCTCTCATTGGCAGAGTGTGCACAGGGAGCATTCGCTTGGTGGTGTAGAGGTTTTGTTTGCACTGAGCATGGCGCTTTGCACACAGCAAAAAATAAATAAATAAATAAATAAATCAGCACATATTTTATTTAATTTTGTTTTGCAGGTTAAAGTTGTTGTTGTTGTTTTTTAATATTGTGCTCCTGAGTTAATGTTGGTGATCAGTTTGAATGCATTATTATTTATTGATTGTATGTAATTTTATTTTTCCGTATCATATGGTATGACATGGTCAGTCAAAAAATGTTTATAGTTTAATTAAGGATTTAATTTATTTTTTTAATTTCAGATGCACTTTAAATCTTTTCTGTTACAGTTCCATCCATCCATCCATTTTCTTGACTGCTTATTCCTCACAAGGGTCGCGGGGGGTGCTGGCGCCTATCTCAGCTGGCTCGGGGCAGTAGGCGGGGGACACCCTGGACTGGTTGCCTTCTGTTACAGTTAATAAAGCTATTCTTTGTAAGTTGGTCCATATTTCTTTCTTTTCTTTATTCTCTTATAAGTTAATAAGGATACAGTGTTATGCAGAGGTGTGCTTATAACAATTTTATAGACAAATGATACTATTTATAGTGGCGCGGAGAGGGGTGTGAGTTAGATGTTTCCTTCTTACTGGGGGGGGCATGACAGAAAATAATTGAGAAGCTCTGGTCGATATTAATGTATTTGATTTTTCTTGCCTTTTTTTGGAAACTGTTGGTGAACTTGTAACCACTTGTAACTAATTATATATTGTCACTGCTATGTGAAAAACACTTAGGTCCATGTTTTTTCAATGTTTACGTTTTTGGGGTTTTTGCATTCCGTTTCATCCCAAAAACATAAAACTGTTAAAAAAGAAAAGAAAAAGAGAGACAAAAATGGACATGTTTTTCACATAAGCAGCGGTGAACAACATGGTCTGTTTGTTAGACTAAGAGCAGACTCACCATGTCCATTCCATTTTTCAGCTAAGTGACACTCCCCTTCGCCTGCCTCTTTGCAATATTCCACCACATCGGCAACTCTGGTTGCAGGAGTAACCGGGACCTCGGTCAACATCTGTTGCGTGTCGTTGAGGTAAACTGTCAGGATCACCTGTAAGCATAGAAAGTGATTATTTTTCTTCAACCTCAATCTCACAGCTCCTGATGCCCAGTATTTAAGAAAATTGGTATCAATTCTTATATTCCCAAAGTTAGCATCACAATGAAGTCAGTATTTGCAACGTGACTGATGGTGTCATGTGAAATTGTCAGTCAACAGTTGGATGATGAATTGAGGCCATCTGGGTTAGGGACATACAGACCTGTCATCTTTATATATCAGTGCATCACTTACTGTACATACGTTGTCCACTGTTACATATTCCACATCCCCACAACACACATGCACACGATTACTAATCCCTCGTATTCCACACACCTATCCAGATCATGTGATCTGGTTGCATGCAGACAGACTGAGCAGGGATACGTTCTCTAAATCTTGGATTAGATACACACTCACACACATGCACATGCACATGCACATACACGCAAATCCTGAAGGGAACATAATTCAGCAAACAGTCCCATCGGGGATCTCATGTTTCATCTTAATATTTGTAAGGTTTTCAAAATGAAGCACTGCCGCACAACTTCCTGAAATGAAACACGTTTAGCCATTCTGGGACTAATTTGTGCTCATTTGCGATCTTACTCTGACAAGAGGCATCAAATATAATATTGTATGTCCAGTGTAAAATGAGTGATTATTGAAATATGAAATTGCAGTGGATGCAAAACGTGTGGACAGATTTAATGTTTGCACAGTATTGAAGTGTGACTTGAGCAATGTAGTATGATGAATGTGAGTGTTCTTCCCAGTAGAAATGATGACACACGCAGCTCAATGCGGGTGCAGCCCAGTGGGGGACAGAAGAGGGAAGCGAATCCGTGCCACGGCATGCTGATACTGTACAACTGGTCCTGCCTGAGTGCGCTCTGTCCATCAATGTGGTACCCGGCTAAGATTTTTTTTCAACTGTGTGACCACTTTTAACAAAAAGCGAGTGTGTGTGTTGTGTAAATAGTTGGCATCAAATCATATCTGAACTACATAACTACAACAACAACTATCATTGTCTTTATCATAACATCCATTTTTTGTAAATATAATTTGCTGCGAAGAGTACCAGTAATTACTAGGGCTGGGAATCTTAGGCTGTCTCACAATTCGATTCGATTCCAATTTTTGGGTCTACGATTCGATTCAGAATCAATTTTCGATTCAAACGATTTTCCATTCAAAATTATTTGATTGACAAATGATTTCTGCTTCAATTTACAGATATGCACAACATTGTCATGCTCTACTCCAGTCTGCTTTGCAAGACAAAATGACAAATAGAGACATTAAGGTGTCTTTTTTTTTGTTTAAACATTTATACATTTTGTATTGTAAGTGCCCTTTCCCACAAAAACAGCATGTGGGCTACAACTGCCTTTTCCCCTTCTTCTTCATTTCTAATTTAAATAAAATCGATTTTTGGATATTCATTTCGATTCAATTTGATTAATAAATGAGAATCTCGATTCTTTTATGAATCGATTTTTTGGCACACCCCTAGTAATTACCTCATCAAATGTTTTTTGGGGGAAAATACTTTCTCGTCTACGTAAATGGTCCTCACGCTGCCTTTGAAAAATACAGTTCACTTCAAATTATTGAAAAAGCACTTTTCATTTTTATACAATCTATCTAATAACTGTGTAATGTTCTACACTTTACTGGTTAATTAGTTCGAGCACAAGACTCGAGACATATTGCAATCTTAAAAATTCAGAGTTTTTTTTTTTTAAACATGAAATGTTGCAGCCAGTCGGGTCACTGAGGGTCAACAGTGACATGTTTGTCAAGTCATTGGTGGCGCAATACTGAAACACAACAAGAATGGCACTCACTTGTCATGCTTTGTCAATACGCAATTTGATCTTAACTATTTATTTGAAATTAATGTCATTGAAATGATTTGAAAGTGTTATATTTACTCTAGCTGTTCAATTAAGATCGTAGAGACGATTGTTTCTGAATGACTAACAATAAAGTGAGTAGCATTACCGGTAAGCGTAAATCAATCTTTGAAGACGCTAGTGTAAGCATTTGAAAGTGTTTTGGGATTAGGGCTGGGTTCAAAATATCGATATCGTATCAATATGCCTTTTCATATCCCAATATCTAAACATAAAACCATGTATCTGTCATGGTTCGGTTCTCAGCCTGTTGTGCTTTTGTGTGTGTGTGTTCCAGTGCTACCAACGAGGGGGGCGTTCCCCAGCCCCGCACCTGCATCGCGTTTGCAATCATGGCTTTAAAAGGACTCCGAGCAGCACAGCCAGCTGTCGGATTATTATTTGCTCATCTTCATGTCCAAGTGTTCTCCGCGTTTCCCTGTTGGTAAAGTTGTTTGAATCTGCCGTCGTCTTTAGTTTACTAGTATTCACGTGTGTGTTTCCGCGTCGCCTTTTGTTGTTATTCTTGTGTGATTGATTCCGTGTGCATTTCGTGTCGTCCTTGCCGGTTGCAAGTGATTTTGTTTTTTCTAGTCCTTGCTGTTAGCAAGTGTTTTTTGTTAAGTTCGTTCTCCTTGCCGTTTGCAAGCGATTTTGGTTATGTTAGTTTTCCTTGCAGTTGCAAGCGTTTTTTGTTACATTCGCGTTCCCTGCCTTTTGCAGGAGATTTGTGTTTTCCAATTCCTCCTTGCCTTTTGCAAGTGTCTTTTGTTATTTCCGTGTCCCTCGCCTGTGTGCAGGGACACCACTGTAAATTTCGCTTACTTGCCTGCGAGCAAGCTTTGTTTCCTCGGTGCATCCAAAGTGATTAAACGAGATTGTTTTCCTCCTCTGAGCCTGCCTTTCTGGGATTCGTTTTTCATCGACTCTGCTGAGTCGTGTCAGAATAATCCGACCATGGATCCCGCAGACTCAGAAAAGGTGAGACAGGCATTGACCAGTCAGGGGCAACGGGTCGGGCAAACCGAGACCACCTTGGCCGGTCTTCAAGAGGTGGTAGGCCGGCTTGCTCGTCGTTGTGAGGAGATGTTCGGGAGGCTTGAGCAGCTCAGTTCCCGCCCGGAACTTCCGCGTTCGGACACTGCCATTTCGGCGCTCCCGGTTACACATAAAGAACCCGTTTTGCCCCACCCGTCACGCTACGATGGACAGCCTGGAGGTTGCGGTCAGTTTTTGGATCAGTGTTCGCTCATTTTCGACCAGCAACCTTTTACTTACGCCCGTGATCAGTCCAAAGTAGCGTTCATTATGAGCCTCCTGTCTGGTCAAGCCGCTACCTGGGCTATGGTGGTGAGCAACGCGCGACCAGACCTTCGGTCCTCTTTTTCCAATTTTGTTGGTGAATTTCAACGCGTGTTCGATCATCCGGTTAGGGGGAGAGAGGCCGGGGGTCGGTTGCTTGATTTAGTACTGGGGGAAAAATCGGTCGCTGATTATTCAATCGAATTCCGTATTCAGGCCGCCGAGAGCGGGTTTGGTGACTGTGCTTTGCGGAGTGTCTTTCGTCGAGGACTGAATACACAACTCAAGGATGAACTGGCAGTCCGCGACGACACGAGCTCTTTAGAAGGTCTCATTGAGCTAACGATTCGTTTGGACAATCGTGTACGGGAACGTGGCAGAGAGCGGGCTGTTGAGCGGCGTGGAGCAGCCGTTAGCAACGACATGTCCAGACTCTCACTCGACGTCACCGAAGCACGCACCCTCCCGGGATCCCCGGACAACGGAGTGGAGCCCATGCAACTGGGTGGTGGACACCTGCACCCGGAGGAGCGTCGTCGCCGATGGGTCGCTGGTGCCTGCCTGTACTGCGGTCAACCGGGACATCGAGTGGCATCGTGCCCAACGCGACCCCCACGCAAGACGCGGCCGACCGCTCGCCTGGGGGGACGTGCCGACGTGCCCCTGAAGTCCGTGAAGGAGGCAAATCCGGGTAAGCATGAACCGGGGGGAACCGAACCATGCCCGCCGTCGGGGTCTTCTCTCAGAGAAAGACGACTAGAGTTGTCGGGGGAGCTGTCTGGATACGGGTTGAGTGTTAGGGTGAGTGCGTTGATCGATTCCGGGGCAGATGACTACTTCATAGACCCGTGTGTGGTGGAAGCTTTAGGAAGCCCGGTAGAGACTTTAGAGAAGGTCAAGGAGGTCTTCGACCTCAACGGGCACCTATTGGCGGAGGTACGACTGTCTACCGGTCCTCTGACCTTGAAACTCTCGGGAAATCATGAGGAGAGAAGGAGATTTTTTGTTATGCCGTCCCGTTCTGCGCCCTTAGTGTTGGGCCTTCCATGGCTAAGAACGCATAATCCGGAGATCGATTGGGAGAAGCCGGCTTTAGAGAACTGGAGTCCCTTCTGCCATGCCCACTGTCTGAAATCGGCAGGAGGGACTACATCGGTGCAAGCAAATTCAACTCCAGAACCGGTATGTCTCGATAACGTTCCCGAGGAGTATCGTGATTTAAGTAAGGTCTTTAGTAAAGATCGGGCACGAGCATTGCCGCCTCATCGTCCGTATGATTGCGCGATTGACCTGATTCCCGGTGCCCCATTGCCGGGTTCACGTTTATATCAGGTGTCCCAGCCGGAGCAAGACGCTTTACGGGAGTACATTAATGAATCGCTAGCGTCTGGTCAGATACGCCCGTCCAAGTCTCCCGTGGGAGCTGGTTTTTTCTTTATCGAGAAAAAAGACAAGACACTCCGCCCTTGCGTCGACTATCGTGGTTTGAATGAGATCACGGTTAAGAACAAATATCCCCTTCCCTTGCTGGACTCAGCGTTCGCTCCATTGCAGTCGGCCCGAATTTTTACTAAGCTAGACCTGCGAAGCGCCTATCATTTGGTGAGAATACGGGAGGGGGACGAGTGGAAGACTGCTTTTAAGACGTCACTCGGACACTTTGAATATTGTGTTATGCCTTTTGGTCTGACAAACGCCCCAGCAGTATTCCAATGTCTAATTAATGACGTCCTTAGGGACATGTTGAACACTTTTTGCTTTGTTTATCTCGATGATATACTGATTTTCTCACGCGACATTCAGGAGCATAGGCAACATGTTCGCCTGGTCCTCCAGCGCCTCTTGGAAAACCGGCTCTATGTGAAGGCAGAGAAGTGCGAGTTCCACGCCAAGTCTGTACAATTTCTGGGATTCATTATTGAGGGAGGGCAATTACGGGCGGATCCGGTAAAGACTCAAGCCGTGGTCGAGTGGCCGACTCCCAAGAACCGAAAACAGCTACAACGATTTTTGGGATTCGCTAATTTTTATCGTCGCTTTATCAAAGATTATAGCTTACGGGCTGCCCCCCTTACTAAACTGACGTCAAGTAAAGTACCCTTTAGGTGGTCACCTGTTGCGGAAGAGGCATTTTTGAAATTGAAACAGCAGTTTGTAAACCCGCCAGTGCTCATCCACGCTAATACAGATCTGTCTTTTGTGGTCGAGGTTGACGCGTCGGATTCAGGAGTGGGGGCGGTCCTGTCCCAGCGGTCGCCAGAAGACGGGAAGCTCCATCCCTGCGCCTTCTTCTCCCGGCGACTGAGTCCAGCGGAGGCGAACTACGACGTCGGGAATAGGGAACTTCTGGCTATCGTGCTGGCTTTACAAGAATGGCGACACTGGCTGGAGGGCGCCAAGGAACCCTTTAGGGTGCTGACGGACCACAAGAACCTGGCATACCTTCGGTCAGCCAAAAGACTTAACTCGAGGCAAGCACGTTGGGCCTTACTGTTCACGAGGTTCAACTTTGTTGTGGACTACCGCCGGGGATCCCGGAACCAGAAGCCGGACGCCTTGTCCCGGATCCACGATGCGGCCACGCCGGAGGCAGGAACTGAACCGATCCTACCCGCACATTGTTTCGTGGGGGCAGTTCGTTGGGAGGTCGAGAAGCGAGTCACTGAAGCCCAGGAAGGGCTCGCAGTGCCGGAGGAGTGCCCGGCAGAGAAACTATTCGTTCCTGACCCGGTGCGGGCTGACGTCCTACGGTGGGGTCACACCTCACGAGTGGCATGTCACCCAGGGATCAACCGGACTCTTGCCCTGATTAGCCAGCGGTTTTGGTGGGCCGACATGAAAAAGGACGTCACGGAATTCGTCAAAGCATGTACCGCTTGTGCGTGCGGGAAGTCGTCCCACCAGCCGCCGATGGGACTACTGAGGCCGCTACCCATCCCGACGCGGCCTTGGTCTCACATCTCGTTGGACTTCATCACCGGCCTCCCCCGGTCAAGGGGAAACACGGTAATCATGACCGTGGTCGACCGGTTTTCGAAACTGACTCACTTTGTTGCTCTTTCCAAACTGCCATCATCCTGGGAGACTGCTCAACTCCTCGTCCGTCATGTCTTCCGTCTTCACGGCATTCCGGTGGACTTGGTGTCCGACCGGGGTCCTCAGTTCATCTCCCAGGTCTGGAGGAAATTCTGTAAGCTGTTGGGCGCCACAGCCAGTTTGTCTTCTGGATATCATCCACAAACCAACGGCCAGACGGAGAGGGCCAACCAGGACCTAGAAGCAGCTCTACGATGTGTGTGCCTGCACAACCCGGAATCCTGGTCATCGCACCTCTCCTGGATCGAGTACGCCACGAACACTCTGCCGTCCTCTGCAACCGGTCTCTCACCCTTCAAGGCGGCGTACGGCTACCAGCCACCTCTGTTCCCTTCTCAAGAAGGTCCCATCGAACTGCCCACCATCCAACACCACCTCCGGCGGGCCCACAAGGTATGGCAGGAGACACGAGCGGCGCTATCTCGCTCAGCGGCCCGCAATAAGGAGATTGCGGACCGTCGGCGACGTCCGGAGCCCACTTACCAGCCAGGAGACAAAGTCTGGCTCTCATCCAGGGACTTGCGCCTGGCAGGGTGCTCGAAGAAACTGGGTCCGCGCTACATTGGTCCCTTCGAAATACTTACTGTCATCAATCCTGTGACTGTGAAACTCCGTCTTCCGCCTTCTCTCAAGGTGCATCCTGTGTTCCACGTTTCCCTCCTTAAGCCTGTGACTCCCAGCCCACTGAACCCGCCTGCACCCGCTCCGCCTCCTCCCCGAGTGGTCGATGGGGATCCTGTTTACACGGTCAAGGAAATCTTGGACTCGAGGTGCAGGGGCCGGGGCTTCCAGTATCTGGTCGACTGGGAAGGTTACGGACCGGAGGAGCGGCAATGGATCCCCCGCTCCTGGATCCTGGACCCGTCTTTGCTCGACACTTTCTACGCTGCTCATCCTGATAAGCCAGGTGGTCCGCCAAGGGGCGTCCGTTGAGGGGGGGGTACTGTCATGGTTCGGTTCTCAGCCTGTTGTGCTTTTGTGTGTGTGTGTTCCAGTGCTACCAACGAGGGGGGCGTTCCCCAGCCCCGCACCTGCATCGCGTTTGCAATCATGGCTTTAAAAGGACTCCGAGCAGCACAGCCAGCTGTCGGATTATTATTTGCTCATCTTCATGTCCAAGTGTTCTCCGCGTTTCCCTGTTGGTAAAGTTGTTTGAATCTGCCGTCGTCTTTAGTTTACTAGTATTCACGTGTGTGTTTCCGCGTCGCCTTTTGTTGTTATTCTTGTGTGATTGATTCCGTGTGCATTTCGTGTCGTCCTTGCCGGTTGCAAGTGATTTTGTTTTTTCTAGTCCTTGCTGTTAGCAAGTGTTTTTTGTTAAGTTCGTTCTCCTTGCCGTTTGCAAGCGATTTTGGTTATGTTAGTTTTCCTTGCAGTTGCAAGCGTTTTTTGTTACATTCGCGTTCCCTGCCTTTTGCAGGAGATTTGTGTTTTCCAATTCCTCCTTGCCTTTTGCAAGTGTCTTTTGTTATTTCCGTGTCCCTCGCCTGTGTGCAGGGACACCACTGTAAATTTCGCTTACTTGCCTGCGAGCAAGCTTTGTTTCCTCGGTGCATCCAAAGTGATTAAACGAGATTGTTTTCCTCCTCTGAGCCTGCCTTTCTGGGATTCGTTTTTCATCGACTCTGCTGAGTCGTGTCAGTATCGATATATCAATATCCCCCCCGAAGCCAGCTGGGATAGGCTCCAACACCACCACGACCCTTGTGAGGAAAAGCGGTTAAGTGGATGGATGGATGGATGGATGGATGGATGGATGGATGGATGGATGGATGTCACAACAATGTGAATGGCGTGATTGTCAGGGTTTTATTTTGTCATTTTATTTACACAGCCTGTACTGTGGTTGTAATTGATTTAAATTATTATTTGTTTTTATAAGGCCATGTTAAATCAAATAAAATAATATAAATAAATGATCCCAATTTGGGATCATAAATTATGATATATTTATGCTTTAAACCAGGGGTGTCAAACTCATGTTAGCTCAGGGGCATGGAGGAAAATATATTACCAAGTGGGCCACACAAAATAACGGTATATAACTTAAAAACAATTGCCGTCATTTGTACACAGATTTGTGAACCAACCCTAAATTTACGGAGTTCAACTGTGATCATGTTGTTCCTAAAAATAACACAAATGCAAATAGAACGCGGCAATACTTTGCCGGTATACGTTCCGGATGTATTAAATCGACCTGTTTTGCACATATATTGTTCCCAGAATGCATTGCGTGGCGCAATTAATGACGTTATAAGGACGCTAATCCTTGTCGTATCTATTTGTGGTACCAGTAATTGAATTTGTGTCGTATTTAACACGTTTATGTCAGTCTATGATTTAAAATAATAATAATAATAATAATAATAATAATAATAATAATTAAACAAACCGTAACTTTAAGTTGTGTGTAAAATAATGACGTCCAGGACAATTACCCTGTACAAGTTGCATTCCTCATCTGAGGACTGCTTGTGAAATTACAAATTTTATATATTTTGATTGTGGCCGGCTGATTAATTAGTCCGACATTATTTATTTATTTATTTCTTTTACTTTACAAAATCATCTCATGGGCCGGATTAAACCCCTTGGCGGGCCTAATCCGGCTCGCGGGCCGTATGTTTGACACCCCTGCTTTAAACTATTAATATAGGCAATCACTTTTAGGGAAACATCAATTATCCGCCAGAATTTTCTGCTCACTGTCAGGCCAGCTTCCTAACCCTCCACAAATAGTGTGGTTCCACTGTATCAACCATTTGATAAAAATAAATATGAACCTGACTCATTAAAACTGGCCAGTGGTAAGTGAGACTGTCCAGACGCAGCAACTATAATTGTGAACGGGAGAGATAAGAAAGGACACACTACACCCAATCAGGAATGAGACACAGAGGCTACATTGGCAAGAAGACTTGCTGCATCTCTAACATATACACAAGGTCACATGTTCAGACAGTGCACATGCTTGAAACGCATAGCGACTCTTTCGTTAACATCTGTTGTAACAGTAGACATAAAGTTGGCTTAGCAAAGCAGAGGACAATGACAACAAGCAATGGAAGAATAATCTGTTACAACATTGACTCCATTACATTAATGTACATTCAAGCTCGATGGGAGCTTATGTCATTATTAAAGTCCCAATGTTGTTGTCTTCTTTAGCTCATTTATTTCCTTTCAATTCATTCAACACATACGCACGTACACGTACATGGACGCACACTAAAAATAAATCTCCCATCACAGATTTGTTGTTGCATGGATCTAGCTGATATATACATCCCACAATCCTTTGCAGCTGTTGCTTGGAGACCCCTTGCTAAGCTTTTGCTATGGCGGCCAGGATAGCAACTAATACAACCAGGCCGAAATAATCGCTTGGTTGCATGTGAGATCTCAATGTTGTGCTTTAAATGCAAATGAAACTCTGCTTCAGGCAGGAAAGAGGAAGAAGGTTCTTGGAATTTGTTTCATGTGTGGAAATACATAATCATATTCTAGCAGGCATATCGTTCACAGTGACTGAAAATGGGCTTTAGTGTATGCCGCTTCATGTGCAAACCTAACCTAAGTCGCAGTTGAATTTAGTCGTGAGCGTAACCCTAATGACAGACTCAAAGTACCTGTGGCTGTCATAAGGCTTGAAAGGAGGCTACAGCAGGGGTCTCCAACCTTTTTTTTCCCCGCCTCGAGCTATTTTTCGAAAAGCAAAACAGCAGCGAGCTGTTCATGTTTCACATTTGTTTTAAGTATAGACAAATTTGTGTTATATTGCCTTTACTTCAAACACAACAACAAAGCAACAGTGGCATATACTGTATATAAGTGGTGTCCAAACTATGGCCCGGGGGCCATTTGCCATCCATTTTTCAGTGGCCCGCGACATATGCTACAAATGGCATTTGACTCAGTTCAAGTAAAATAAAAACAAAACAAAAATGTTTGGAGATGGTCAAAGTAAGAAGGGAGGGTGTCAAAAAACAGATGCCATTAAAGGTTATTTTAGTTAACTAAAAATAATGAAAAACACTCAAACTAAAATTCAAAAAACAATATTTTTACCGAAATAAAATAAAAACGAAAATGCTTTAAAAAACAACAACAACAAAAACAAAAAACTATAATTATAGCAAACATGTCCTTCATTTTAGTCTTTGATAATTAATTTAATGCATGAGCCTTTGGGGATTATTTTAAATGTGATTTTTAGTAGATTTATTTTGATATCAACCGGAATAATGATGAAGAAGTGACAGAAGTGACGTCATCTAGCAGCAGCCAATAGAAAAGCACCTTCAGATGACGTTGCTCCCATGGTGTTTTTAATTGCGCACAAGTAATACACATAAAAAAACTAATACTAATACTGAAACTAACTAAACTAAAACTAAGCATTTTTGAAAGAACTAAACTAATAAAAACTAACAGAACCACCCTGAAAATGAAATAAAAACTAACTAAATTGAAAAATTCCAAAACAAAATAACCCTACTGCCATAATTACAAATACATTGGTTTATATACTGTCGCATTTTTCAAAATATGCAAAAGCACAAATAAATTATTTGTACAATTTTGATTTTCTTCTGATTTTCTGTATGTGGCCCTCAAATGAAAAAGTTTGGACACCCCTGCTCTATATAAAACAAAAACTCCAAAATTGTGATTGATATGCATGCGCTCAACCATTGCCTATTAAATAAAGGCCAGAACAACAACAAAAAATCGACACGCATCATTCACAGAGGTGGGTGGGCATCGTCATTTGAATTGATGATTGATGGAAGTGCCCACCTTTTGGCGTGCACTTCAGCACTTTCAGCGAATGCTTGACAATGCAAAGCCTAGAACAAAATGCACATACTGAGCACCGAGTGAAGCAGGATTACGTCTGTCGGTCACGGTGAGTACACGCGGTCCTTCTCAATCCGTGTACTTTTGTGAGGCTTCGCATTGTCAAGTATTCGCTGACATGAAGGTGGGCACTTCCATCAATCATCAGTTTCAGTCAGATAATGCCCACCTCTGATCATTCATTAATTTACTCTTGACATGTACTCAGTGAGATGCCTGACTGGATGGAGGAAACAAGAAAGCTGTACTGTGGGATGTACTGACTTAAGTTGACCATAAGACATTCAGTTAAGTGTTCATCACTCAGCCTTGTCCTGAACTTGGACCTAACGAGTCGACGTTCATATTACTTAATGTGTATTGTTGTAAAGTGGCGCCCCATATTGTGTGCCTGCCGACTGTAACGCGGGCGCCACAGAACAGACATACGCACTTGACGGTGACGTTCGCGAAACTTATATTTCCCATTCCTGATGAAAATGATGCTTTTTTTTTATTTTTTTATTTTATTTTATTTTATTTATTTTTTAAGCAGCGCTCAAGTTTGCAGCGAACTGGGAGCGCCACCAAACTACACACGGCTACACATGCTAGCTCAGTTTGATTAACGGCAATAACGTATTTGGGAAATTGATTGGTGGGCTGGATTCCCGTTCATTCCTGTTTGGCTGCTTCCTCGAGCCACCGAGGCAAGCTACTATCAATGGCATATGCAAATTTCCTTGTGCAAACGCCCGCTCCTGATTGGTGGGCTGTTTTCACGCTCGTTCTTGGTTGGTTTCCTCAAGCGTCAGTTTTGAATTTGTGTTTACAAGCAGCAAAGGACATTTTCAGATTCTAAATCTTTCCGTGAGCTACTCGAAACAATGCTCGTGAGGTACCGGTTGGAGAAACCTGGTCTAGGCCTACCTTTGGGGATGTATGGCAAGCTAGTGACCACAAAAGTGCTTTTTTCTGACATGACGTGAAATATTTTGGTAAACTGCATGATGTTTCAAAAAGAGCTAATAACTGATGAAATATGAAAATATATTTCTAGGATTGGTTGTTTTTGGAGTGTGTGTACGTTAGGGCTGTGTATTGCCGCCAACCTCACGAAACGATACGTGACACGATACAGGGGTCACGATACGATACGTATCGCGATACATATGTATCCCAATACTTGATCTTCAAGGCGATACGTATCCCGATATATTACATTAATTTACTTGCATAACAGTCATATGTGCACCTAAAGGATATGTTTGTTATGCTACCTGACAAAAATATTTTTGTTAGCACCAAGTTTGTTTACCACCAAGCAGCATGCCTGGTCTAAATGTGTACGCACTGCAGAGCAAGGAGTGGCTTTCACATACACACCGGGAAAATTTATTAATATGCATGAGCCGATATGAGCAAAAATATCAAAGTATTAAAATTACAGCTCTAAAATGTGCTTATTTGAAATATTTGGGGAAATAAAAACATTTTTTCGTGTAACACATTCTATTTCGTTTTAAAACAAAAAATACAAAAATTGATACATTAAGACACGTGCCATGTTAAGTTTATAAGTAAATAAATGTTGATATTCTTCCTCTGTTTTCATTTTTCTTAGCAAGACAGTGTCCAATCACTGGTGAGCTATTTTTACATTAATTGAAGTCAATTAACTTCAAAGACGCTGCTGTTTTTTATTTTTTAGGTACAATGTAAGCTGCAAAGGCAAACGTTAACTGCCTATTTAAAGATAACGAGCAATATCGATTCTGACGCCTGCGTATCGATACGTGTATTGTCATGAGGCCCGCAACGATATATTGCCGTATCGATTTTTTTGAGCACACACCTAGTGTACGTTGAGAGCTGGCACGAAGCACAGCAGAACACAGAGACAGCTGAAGGTGATTTGCGTTCCATGCACTCCAGCTTCGGCTGCCCACACCCAAACACGCATGCATACATGGATACGTAGCCAAGAACCACATGTGACCATTTAAACACGAGCCTCCGCCTTATTGAGTCATTTTAAGTCACAAGTCGAGTATCTGTGATGGTGAACTGTTGAAGCCAATGGACCTCAAACGTAGCATCACAATATCACAGTTTGTACTGTCAATCCACAATGAATCAGTGCCAAAACATGATGTGGGGACTTTTCAAGAAAGAATATCAGATGACATCACAGTTTATTTTTATTGACACTTTCAGTACTTAAAATAGCGGCCTGAAAGAGCAGTTTAAAGGTCGAGTCTGACGCATTTCCCTCAGAGATAAACGTTGGATGTACTGTATACAAATGAAATGCATCTCAATCAAAACTTCAGGGCTTAGTTTGTCGGGAGTGACGGACTGTTCGGCGATGGCCCCCGTTTTGCTGATGAATGACGCAAAACTATGTGGGCAGACGTGGGTTTTCATTCGTCAGTGTACGTAATCGGCACTCACCGGGTCAAGTAGCAACGTACCTTTCACAGACAGACGGACGCCTGTTTTGCGGACGACTGAAGAAAGTACGCGCTACGTCGCTCTGGTGTGTTTGTTCGTGTGTGTTATTAAAAAGGAGTGAATATATGTGTGTGAGGGTGACTACTCCTGTGTTTAATAAAGGATCTCTGCTGAGACATTTTGCCCTGTCCCAATACTCGCACTTGTGCCCCTCAATGGCGGTATATGCCACGGAGGAGGCGGGACTTCTGACTTCCGGGTTTTTGCACATCAACTTTGATTTGGGTTCTGGTTTGCAACGTGTGGGCCGCATCCCAATACTTGCGGCGCTCGCGCCCTTCGGGTACGCGTTCCTGTCGACGGGTGCGAGTAGTAGTGTCTGTCTCACTTGTCTGAAACACTTCAGAGAGCTAAGACGCCTGCGCGGTTGGGGGTTGCAGGGGTGGGGATGCAAGTGTTGGAACGCGGCCAGCATTGGCCGGAAACGGAGCTGATGTGTGGAAACCCGGAAGTCGGAACTTATGGCATCTACCGCATTGCGTTTTCCCGTTGATGGGTGCGAGTGTGTCGTGTCCCAGTTCTCTGAAGTGTACTGTCACCTCACTACGCCCCGCCCCCTTTGCGCCCTTGTTCTCTGTATTACCCACAATTTACTACGGAGTTGAACAAAATAGTGGGGAAAATGGCAGCATTCAATGGTAAGTCCTGTGCCTTTGCCAAAAAATGACTTTTCAAGTGTAAGTATCAAAGTATTATTCATTTTATCATTTTTATATGTATAATTATAATCAAAGCTTAACGTCACCTGCATATTTTGCCCTAGTGCAGTTGCTGACCTTGTGCGCATATGCAGCAGGTCGTGAAGGGATGCAAATAAATGTCGATTGGGCTTGTTACTTTAGTACTACATTACTGCAGTTTTTATATCATTTTAAGCAGCAAAATTGTCAAAACAACAAACGCTGCCGCAATGTTTGATGACGCAAACGGACACAGTGGCGCAAGTCGATGACATCGCCCACACTTTCCCAATTATACAAATTTCTCACGCTTGTAACTTGTGCTCTCAAACAGGCAAGAATCCAGTGCGTACCCAATGTTTTGTCCAAGATGGCCGCCTGGTGGAGGGGTGGGGGTGTAAGGGTAATCATCCCCAAAGTGAATTGAATGAGCTGAATGTTTTGAATTTGAAACTGTGTAATGTGCAAATTGGCTCGGATATTGAGTGGCAGCAGAACACATTTGCCTGCACTGAAGTCAGGCAAATGTACCAGAACACCACCAGTGATACTGTAATATAACTATAATCTAATGTATTTAACAGTTATTCAAATTATTCAAATTTATCTGAATCATCTTTTTTATTACATATTTTTGTAAGTAAAATGAACTTATTACAGTGGCATTTTTATCTACACAACAAAATGAATGGGGTGCCCTACCAGGACTTTCTCTTACTGTCTGGTGTGTTGTTTTTTACTTCCAAAGACTTCCTGTTGTTAATAGCAAAAACAACAGAAATGATTGGTGATTGATTATAAAACTTCACAAATATATGCAATACAATTTTAATGGTGCATGAGATGAAGTAACTAGGGGTGCACCGATCGATCGGCTGGCCGATTTATCGGCCCCGATTTCCTTATTTTTGGAAGATCGGTGATCGGCCGATCTCATCTCCATCCTCAGAGGTCTGAAAAAGTCAGCCACTGTCCTCTTCTGCTGAAATGATTAATCGGATTTTCATTTTTATCTGAGAGAACCACTTCATGTGTTTGTTTTATTTTGCCGATATTGTTCAATGTTTTCCTATAAAACAAGATTGGAACACTGAATGTATATGCTGCTTGTAATGAAAAAAATCGGTATCGGCAATAATCGGGATCGGCAAGTCAGACTTTTTAAAAGATCGGGGATCGGCCGGAAAATTGTGATCGGTGCACCCCTAGAAGTAACATGCCTGACCGCTGTTGGCAGGCAGAATTCATGTAGCACATTCACAGTCATTTGTGGCCCAAAGGCATCTTGGCAGAGAGTCAGCAGGAACAAGATATACTGTACTATGGTCAAATACACACATGGTCTGGTTCTGTCACCCATCTTTCTTGAACAGATAAACAAATGCCCAGGACCCACCACTTCACATATGCCCATGACCCGTGCATCGCGGCCCAGTCGAGAGATTTCAAGACATAACTCGCACAGACAAGACGTTGTTCACTTTAACACTCTCACACATCGCTCCAAATACGACAGCAAATGGTCACGCAACTCAAACAAATTGCACCGAAACAACCATACCATAAATCAGGTGTTCAACATCACATGATGGGACTAAATTGAAGAATGTAATCCATCCAGTTTAAGTTGGGGAAAGCAAAGAAGGAACTTTTTCCTTAAGTAACATGCTTTAAAATCAACACCAAGCAGCCAACAATATGCAGATTTGGGCACTTTCGTCTCCCGTCACTTCCTGTCGTTGATGACAGCCATCTTTCGGAGAATGCACAATGATGTGAAGCCTCAAATGAATGGACTGAGTGCTCAGCTCTGCCAACATGGTTACATTTATGTCAAGTCATGTAACCAAAACTGATACAGAGCTCAACAAAACATGCAGATAAGGACACGGAATGTCCTTCATTGCACCACCACCAATCAGAAGAGAAACACTCAATCAAAAGAGAGACAGAAACAAAAGACATGCACCCCATTGCTTGTAGAAGCATCAAGAAAACAGCAGATGCCTAAAATCTGGGGAAAGTATTACGACAGCTGGAGAATAGTAACATCTCTTACAAATGCACTCAATAGTTGACAAATTCAGATAAAGTGAAGCAAACCTCAAGTTATGCTCGGAACTAACATCGATGCATGAAAACACGAGACAACAGAACATTAAGGCCTCCGTAATTAAGTGGACTGTTTGGTTGTACAGCATACACACACCCATGCATACACACACACGCACGCACGCACGCACGCGCACGCACACACCGAAAACGCCTCTTTGTGTCTCCTGTCAACGCTGAACAATGCACTAAAGATATAAGGATGTGTTTTACTGCTGGGAGAAATGCAGAGACAGAGAGGAGTTGTACACTCACTTTTGACCTTATCTTCCTTCTTTCTTCTTCTTGTACTGCTGTTTTGAACCAACCCCCATAGTGTTTCAAAGTACTGTAGAGATTTTGTAGTATTTTGTGTGCGTGTGTAAAAGAAAGCCAAAGAAGCAGCACGGGAGTGCTTTATCGCATCACTTAACAATCACAACACTGTTTAAAATAATAAAAAAGAAAAAAAAACTACAACTATGAATCGAGATTATGGTTCAAAAATTGAATACTGTACAGTGTTTCAAGTTAACAAAGACATAACTTGAACTGACTGAGTGGTAGGGATGTCACGATAAGGGCAATATCGTGATATCGTGAGATTCAAACTGCCACAATATCGTCGTCATCATGTTCAGAATATTTAAAAGGAACACATCTGTTAAAAAAAGTCGCGTTGATTTCCATTTGTGCAGTTCTAGCGCCCTCTAGCAGGTAGTTTATTAGTACAATTTAATTTTCATTAGGGTTGTTTTGGCCTTCTATGTTTAAAATCTATGCTAATTGTCAGATGAAGGGGAACATAATTTGCTTGCGAAGCGATCAATGTGTGCTTGCATTAGCAAGTAAGTGCCTCAATATTGTTATTAGAGATTGTAGGTGGTTTAAATGCATTGCTGTTGTAATGTACAAAAGCACAATTTTGTGCTTTTTTTAGAATGAGCTCTTTTTTTTTTTTTTTTTTTTTTTTTTTACAATATTGTGAGCTTTTTTAAATATCACCAATCCCCCCCCACAATATAGTGATAATTATCGTATCGTGACCTACATATCGTGATAATATCGTATCGTGATGTTTGGATATCGTTACATCCCTACTGATTGGCAGGGATGCATGTGACCCCGGGTTTTCACCGGATGCGGTTGCGGTGCGGTTGCGGTGCGGTTGCGGTGCGGTGCGTCTTGACTGTGTGCTCCGGACGGGTCAATTTTTTTGTCAATCCACACCGGCTCCGCACAGCTGCGGTCCGGCAGCTCCGTCGCCGCCCACTTCCCAACGTGTCTCGCGGGACCGCGCGCGCGCGATCATGTGGCATTTCACGACAAACATACAGAATGTCTGTGCTCAACAGAGAAGCAGAAAGAGAGGTGGACTTCTTTTGATTTAACCTTTTCTTCTTCTTCTGCTATGAGATTCCATGCAGCATCCTTTTTTTGTTGTCCTTGTAAAGTATATTAATAACGAGAGTCGGGTCAGTGCGGGTCCACTCTTTATTTCTGTCTTCCGCGTCCGGCTGCCGCTCAGTACGGCAAGCGAGACGGGCACAACAAGCAATCGCGAACATCAAACTCACAATACATTACAGTCCTTATAAAAAGGATGTGCCGTGTCATATATTATTTTGTGGTTTTCCACCTCCAATATAAACCTCTCCTCGTCCATGTTCGCTGGTGTCTAAACTGTGAATGAGCACATGGCCCGGCGACGCCCACGTCACGTTTTGCTGAAAAACTTGCGAAATAGGAGCTGGCGAGTGTTTTATTCTGAAAGGTAACCGGAAATTTATTTTGAAACTGCCTCGGTCTTCCTGTCCGCTCGATGTGTTTTGTGCTAGCTTGCCATTTGCCGGAGGCCTACCGCTGCGGCGTCCGGCAAAAATAGAAAATAGGTCTATCCTTGCGGAAGGCTTGCGGCACGCCGCAGGCCTTCCGCAGTCGACACGCAACGCACCCGCAAGCGGTGTAAACTGCACCATTCGAATGAATGGAATCTAATTGCTTGCGTCGCCGGACCGCACCGCAACCGCACCGCAACCGCAACCGGTGAAAACCCGGGGTTACACTGGGGCTAGGGGGCGCTAAAGGCCCATCAGAAATCTCTTTATCCTCAGTTAAGAAACCTCAGAATTTTTACAGATATTCTACAATATATTGGTCAAATATTTTCATATTTTCACCACATATTCATATTGTTCTCCACAGCTCAATCTAGTTTTTCAGCACTCACACAAGTACTGGAGCATAGAGTCAGCAAAGGACACACTGACTGGATGAAATAATATTGGATGCAAACGCAACACAGGACGGGGGTTCGAGTTAAAACTGTGACAGATGACAAATGGGTAATAAACATGAACGTTCAAGCTCCGGAGCTGGATTTTAAAATAGACATCAGTGCAAAGGACAGCACACTGACCCGAGCCAGCAATCACAAGAGCACCCAAAAGAATTGAAATGCTCCAAAAGCATCCCGTGTTCATGTTCAAACCACACATTTATACCAGCTGCTGCAAACAGGTGTCCAATAAAATACACAGGTACAAGCTAGACATGATATATTGCGAAGGAGAATGCACTCAGTGATGCTGCAGCTGTCAGGACTTGAGTGGTTGAGGAACCAAGTGCAGGGAACAAGAAAGGCAACACAAGCATGTTAAAACTCATTTGCTCCCAATAACGTGTAAATACGTTTTTTTTTGTTTTAAGTGTCCCAAAGACGTATTTATGCGTTTTTGTTGTTGTTGTTGTTGTTTTTTTATGCTAAAGCATACAGAAGGCTTTGATGCAGCCTCTCAGCTAAAAAGAACGGTTACAGAAATGGTAGTTATTACACAAACGGCCAGCAGGTGGCAGCAGAGTAAAGGAGATCAACCAGGGCCATGTAGAAAAAAAGCTAAATAACTTACAATTTTAAATAGATTTGTGAAAACTAATGAAACTTAGCTCTTCTAATGCTAATTGCTGCAAAACTGAAACAGATAGAAACATACTTTTTTTCCTGATGAAAGAAGAGACTTTAATCTTTCTTTTGGTAGGTTCCATGCTTTTATAACAATTGAACACAATATTCTGTGAGTCTTGCAAAATCAGTCAAAATCCAGTAAAACAGCCGGGAGCAAACGGGATTGCTTCTGTGAAAATGGCTGGGAGTGAATAAGTAAGAAAGAAAGAAAGAAAGAAAGAAAGAAAGAAAGAAAGAAAGAAAGAAAGAAAGAAAGAAAGAAAGAAAGAAAGAAAGAAAAATAATTTAAGTACAAAAGAGTAGAAAAAAAGCAAACAAGGTAAGTGGATTTATCAAAATACTAAATTAACCAAAGTCCACCCAAAAGAACAAAATTCAAAGTAACAAACATTCACCAGGACAAGACTTGACATGACATGACATGACTATTGATGGCTGAATGGGATAAATAGTTTGTTGTTCTGGTTAACGCAGTCAGTCCAAATCATGTTGTGTTATGTGAACCTATTTCAAATAACTAAAAAAAAAAAAGTAACAAGACAGAAATATAAATAAATATCTGTTTCAAATCTTGGAAATTACGCTTTGCTGTTGACGGTCTATCTCTCCATTGGGCTCACCACTTGTCGAATGATGTCAGATTTAAACCGGTCAGTGAAATCTGCGTCCTTTTTTTCCTTTTTTTACTCGGACGTACAAGTTGAAAGGAGCGTTCCCAGTGCTCAATTCCTGGTATGAAGTCGGAAAAGTCCGACTTCCCAATGTCCTCGAGTACAACATAAATCCAAGCAAACTAACCAGACAAGAAACACCTAGACAAGACACGAGCGGGTGGAGGAGCCGATTGGTAGACACAAGCAAGGGACTCGGTTGACAAGCACAGATGGAAAAGAAAAAATCTATTGAACAAGACACAAAGATACCACAAGATAAGAGCATTAAACCAAATACAAATCTAAAACACAAATTATGACAGCAGTGAAAGCGGTAAACCTCCTTGTGCGACTCACCTACAAGATGGTGTTGAAAGATAGCACACTGAAGCAAGATATACCTTTAGGGTGGTGTCTCTGAGCAGTGCTTGTGAGCACACCCTCGCAAGCCCGCAGGATACGGGCTTTTGGGCTGGATCTTTTTCTAGAGCCAACACGCGTGACACAGACTTGGCCAGGTAAATAATATACAATCAAAAGTAATGCAGCTAAGGTAGACCATCTTTATGGTGGCACACAGAAGCAGACAATCAGTATTTGCATTGAAGCAAACAACCTCACAAAGACCTTATCAGTCTTGGATGCTTAATCTGGGTTAACCCAAACCCCCACGGGATGTTGAGATGCAGAAACCTCCCGTTGGTATCAAGTGTGCACCCGAAACATTCCAGTATGGACAAGATGCTGGAAGGCATCAAATGGAGCCACAGGTGTCATGGAGAACAGCTTGACAGCAGCATAAACAGAAAGGAAGGAAAAATATCACGCAATACTTGTTGACACGGGTCGAGAGAGCCACAAAATACAGTTTTGAACTCAATTTGACTGAGTTTCACATCCATCAGTCTGCAGTGCCATATCTACAAGAAACCTGTGTTGTCCACTCCCAAGCACATCCATAGAACGCATCTTCGACTACAGTGATCACGGGCAGGTGAGGAAAAGACATGGAACTGCCTGACACCTCGTCCAGAGCACAACTGGATGGCAACTCAACAGAGACAGAGTTGGTCTCTCAACAATGACTTCATGCTTAACACTGTGTCCGTGCGTAGTCAGAAATATCCACAACTGTAAATCCTTCTCTAGAAGACAATCCAGAAAAGCAGGAGCGGAGTACCTGCTCCCGTTCAACACACTTACTGGCACTCAAAAAGAAGAAGAAGCAACAAAGGCCTGTCCATACTGGTGTCACCATTGAGTTCATTTATCTGCGTCATCTAGGAGTGGTAAAATGCAATCTGTGAGCACATGGAGTCCTATACTGGCCAGGAAATAAGTGCTGAGATTGACTACATGGTCAGGAATTGCTTTAAATGTGCCAAAATCCAAAACACACTTCCCACAAAGCTTCTCAAGACTATCATTTGAAGAGGTGGCCTCGGACCTATTCACATTTGGAAGAAAACAACTTATCAAACTAGCGGACTAATACTCAAAATACACCAAAGTGGATGAAATCATGAAATCATCATCATCTGCTCTGAACTCTCTGATCCAATACCTCCCACCGCAACGCAAAACCCAGTCCCATTAGAACTGCGTTCTTTACCATGTAGGGTGCCACAGATCTCTGCACAGCCTCACTCAAGTGATGGTGTGTAAAAGTCATATAACCATCTGATAGTCTGAATTTGCCATTTTTGGTAGAAATAATCAGGACTGGAAAGAGGCCAGAAGAAGATGTCTGGCTTATGTGCTGTGCTGGTCATTTCTCTTTTCTCATTTCTTTTCTGCCTACAACATGTTTAGTTATTACATTGATGTCAATTATATCGGGTTCAGCACGGTGACGTTGAAAGTGAGCTGCAGAACGTTTACATTTATAATTGTGTTCTAAGTCAAAAGGAACATTAAAGTATTTCGTAATACTTCGGTTTGTAAACATGTCATTGCAGTATATTAAGGAAGATGTAACGTAATCAGGATTCACTTAACTTCTCCAGCTGCTTCCAGCAGTGTGTGTGTGCTGTTGGGGGACATTTATGAGTGCAGGAAGTGGAATATTAAATCAGACTACAGCGTACTTGTTCGGGTCTTGTGGTCTGCATTTTAAAATAAGTATTTTACACACCTGCGATTGGCTGGCAACCAGTCCAGGGTGTACCCCGCCTACTGCCCAAAGCCAGCTGGGATAGGCTCCAGCACCCCCCTGCGACCCTTGTGAGGAAGAAGCGGTTATGACAATGGATGGATGGATGGATGGATGGATATTTTACACACCCCCTAAGTGTCGCCAGTCAATCACAGTTAAAGTGAGACAACTATTGACATTTGACAAGCACATTCACACTGTCACACACTGGGAACTCACTTGAAACCAGGTGAGTGAACTCACTGTCCTGTGTAGACTGTGCGATCTTAAAAATAATTGAAAGTTGTGGTTTTTACAGTACAAAAGTTTATTTCATTTTTTAAATGCTAATGTAGCCTATGTTAAGATGAGTAATTTTGACATAAATAGATTAAAATATAAATGGACACATCTGCTGGGAAATCAGAATTTATTTTCTTGTCTGTATTTATTTATAATATCCAGATTTTATATCTTCACCTACCAAACCAGACAGCATTTCACTCAAATCAGGCTATAATGTTTGTACTTACTGTGAAAATTCTTTATTATGGTCCGGCAAACACAGATTTAAAGATTGATAGATAGGTCCAATTTTAGCTAGTGGACCACTTAAAAGGGAGAGAGTTATATTTTCCTCCAACGTGGGCTTTAAAACAACTACTGGGCTTATCATTTCATGAACGGTTGTAGTTGGCTCATGTCAATAATCCATCAAATGTGTGGCTCATCCCATCATTGGAAAAACTCACCGGCAACATTCCTGCTGCTCACAAGGCTCCTCGTGCCCGTTTGAAAAACAACTTTCTCCTTAGTTCCCCTCGCTGCTTCTTCCCAATTGTAGCCCTCGGTTCTCCTCCGATACAGTCCCAGACTTGTTACTCCGAGTGCAGCAGACATCCAGATGCATATGCATGCAAAACCCAAAACTCCTGCTCCCTTATTTCCTGTCAACCCCTCCCCCTCTCTCCCTCCCCTCCCCTCTCCCTTCCTTCCTTCCTCTCTGTGATCGTTCCACCCAAGGAATCCTCACATGGTCTTAAAAAGCAATATAGCAGTTGAAGGAAATAAGCACATTTTATTCTTTGCTCATCATTTGGCCGGTTTCGAGTGTTGCAGTTTGAAGTGGGCCACCGTCCCATCATCCGTCACATCTCACCATCCAGCACATTGTGCGGCTTGTGGCTTCGTTCAAAATGTAAAAAAAATAATAATAATAATAAAAAATAAAAAAGCACAATATTCTTCGGACGTGCAGGTTTATTTATAGGACGCCCCCCCTTGCTGGCGGACTGTGGATTACTGTTTTATGCACGTCATCGCCCAGCGTCCCAATTAGATTTAAGATTATTAAATGATGTATTAACAAGAAGTCTTCAGTGTCAGCTATATAAGTTTGTTGCAGCTACATTTAATGGGTTTTATTTTCGTGCTCTAATTTATTGTATATACAAGTCAGGACAGGTCTTAGATGATAATATTCCATATTAAAATAAATCAGTGCGCGTGCGTGAGATGTTGGCGCCCTCTACTGTCCACGGGAGCTAACAACACCAATGCTGGAGACGTTGACCTCTCAAGTCTGTTGTATTTTAGGATTCATAACTGAAAGCTATTTTAGGATCCTCCGTCTGTCTTGAAAACGTGAGATTCGCTTACTCAGCCAACGTTTGTCCACTGCCGCTCTTTTGTTGTGTTGTCGGGTCAGTCAGGAAATTCAATCAACCTTGAACCACACATTTGGTTCCATCATGGAGCCAATCACATGGACCTTCCATGTGATGCCACTCTGGTATTGCAGTACACAATTATACAACACGCACGTAGCCAGAGGCAATCAGTTACCCCTCACCCACCCTCTCGTCGTCATTGGCGGCTGGTGGAGGAGGAAGAGAGAGAGAGAGAGAGAGAGAGAGAGAGAGAGAGAGAGAGAGAGAGAGAGAGAGAGAGAAACCCCAATTTGGGACGTTATTGCAAACTGTAAGTATACCATTTTTCCTTCTGATAATCTGCTATTCAAAACACAGCCCAAATAGGTCACTTCATCCTTTTGTCATGTGTGGGTCCTGATGTAACCATCATCTGGTTTCAACTGGAAAAATGCTAAGTGATGTCATGAGCTTTGTGATGTCAATCTTTAACCGTTTACTTAGTCTCAACCAATCAGATCTATTCACTGTCTGTAGTATCTGTCTGAGAAGGGTTTGTCGGATTATTACCTCTGTTCCTGTGTGCAGCTCTCGTTTCTCGCCTTTCGATGTGAATAAATAGTTAAAATCTTATTTGTGTCTGCGCTTTGGGATCCAACCTCAGCACATAACACCTTTGCTGCGATCTCACAATCACCAACATTACTCTAGACTAAACCCTTGACCTTTTTTCAAATGAGATTTTTCTAACATTTGTCACCCATGAGTTGATCGACTAAACTGATGACTTCGGGGGGGTTTTCTACCTCCTTTTTGTCCAATGTGAGACTAGCAGTGCAGTATCATTGGCCATCAGAGAATGTTTGGCCATCAGTTCGTGACTTCAGACTTGGGCACACTCGGGTTCTGCAGCAGAACAATGATCCAAAACACACCAGCAAGTCAAATTCTGAATGGCTTTAAAAGAAAAAAACAAAACAACGAAATGATAATTTTGGAGTGCAGATTTGAATGTGAGTGAAATGCTGTGGCATGACTATAAGAAGGATGTTAAAAAAAAACATCCACTGTTACTCAACGAAAGCATTTCTGTAGAGTGGGCCAAAATATTTCCCTGGAGATATGAAAGACTTGTTGCCAGTCACAGAAAATGTTTGATTTAGTTTACTGTTGAGAATGGCCCAACAAGTTATTGGGTTTCGCGGTCAAGTACTTTTTCCACTTTGAATAGTTTTGTATTTCAATCAATAAAATCAGCAATAAAAATAATGTGTTTTGGGGTTCACCTTGTCTGATATTTAAATTCATTTGAAGACCGTAAACATTAAAGTGTGGAAACTATGAAGGGGATACTGAGAATAGGGCAAATACTTTGTCATGGTAATGTCTATCCTAGGTAGATCAATGTTATTTCATTTATAGACTGACCTATCAGTTATTGAACAATATACTTAAATATTACAAAAAAGGGACAAAATAAAAAAAAAAACAAATTTATATATATATATATATATATATATATATATATATATATATACATACACACACATATATATACACATAGGGCTATCAAAGTTAAAGCGTTAATAGATTAATTAATCACAGAAAATTGTCGCATTCATCACGTATTAACGCAGATTAATCGCACTATTTTTTTCGACCGCACTTGAGCCTTGAACGTAACCGCGGATGGTTACATTGAAGGCTGCGCAGGTCAGTGATTAGGTCAATGCACGACATTTCCGACGCCTGTTATTCCAAAATGAGCGGGGTGACTCCAGTCGGTGTGCTCGTTGGTAAATTTCACTTTAAAAAACACCCCGATGGGACTTTAGATAAAACAAAAGTAATTTGCGTTTCATTAATTAATAATTGCTGAATTGCACCCAATTGATATGTTATCCATCCATCCATTTTCTTGACCGCTTATTCCTCACAAGGGTCGCGGGGGGTGCTGGCGCCTATCTCAGCTGGCTCTGGGTAGTAGGCAGGGGGACACCCTGGACTGGTTGCCAGCCGATAGCAGGGCGCACAGAGACGAACAACCATCCACACTCACAAGCACCTGCCATGCATGTCTTTGGAATGTGGGAGAAGACCTGAGCACCCGGAGAAGACCCACGCGAGCACGGGGAGAACATGCAAACTCCACCCAGGAAGGCCGGAGCCTGGATTCGAACCGGAGTCCTCAGAACTGTTTTGAGAAATGTTTTGAGCAATACACACATGCATGCAATTGCGCACATGCATTTAATCAATGTTTGCAAATGACATTCAGATAATAGAACGCGTTAATGTCAAAATATTACGGTATTTTGTATTTATTTTATACTACGCGAATACACAAGTAATTTATCTGATTAATCGTGATTAATCAAAATTAAAGTGTGATTAATCAGATTAAAAATTTTAATCGTTTGACAGCACTAATATATATGTGTATATATATATATATATATATATGAACTGAGGTACACCCTACAATGTACGAGTTATGGACCCAAATAAAAATCCACGGCGGGAACTGCGAGGTACGGGGGGATCACTTTAAGTTAGCTTAGTTTGTAATGTTTTTTTTTTAATGTTTTTTTTTATTTTCAAATTGAGATACTTTTGATTTGTACTTAGAACTGGTTTGTTAGATTTTCTCTCTGAAAATGGTTTGTTTTAGTTGTGTTAGTTTCAGTTTCTTTTTAATATGTGGTATTTCTTGTACGTAGATTTAAAAATAACAAAAACAAACATCATAGCAAGTGTTGTCCTCAAAATTCTACAGAATATTTAAAAGAAAGGGCAGATAACCAAAGGTTCCATACAGTTGTGAACTGCACAGTTGTCAAACTCCAGTCCTGGAGGGCCGCAGTCCTGCATATTTTAGATGTTTCCCTCCTCAAACACACCTGATTCATCAGAAAGCTCTGCAGGAACCGAATAATGATCCTCATGATATGATTCAGCTGTGTTTGAGGAGAGAAACCTCTAAAACATGCAGGACTGCGGCCCTCCAGGACTGGAGTTTGACACCTGCGGTTGTAAAGTAAAGCTGTTGAGAAACTATTCTGACAAGTAGAACAATCATAACAAGAGACAATTGCAAGGACAATTTGCTGTCATTTTAGTGATCGTTAGTTTTGTAAAAGGAAAATTAAGTTTAAGTTTTTTATATTTTATTTATTTTTAGCTATTCTGTTTGTGTTCATTAACTATATGGTAATAAACTTGGCTGTTTACACCGCGCCCAGCAATTCGGAGCGCCCAATTAACCTGCCATTTGGAATGTGGGAGGAGACCGGAGTACCCGGAAAAGACCCACACAGGCACGGGAAGAACATGCAAACTCCACCCAGGAAGGCAGCTGGTAAATGTACAAAAGCTAAATGTCACCATGAGACAAAAATGTTATAAATGGTCACAAAAATTCACAGGCAGGTCTCTACCCGTCAACTTCAACTTGTGAAAATATCAAAACAATTGTCAAAGCATTTTGGATTTTAAGGGCATTAAGTCTTTTATTCACCAAATTCATATGTTTGCACAAGCCTAGGGTACATATATTTTCAAACACAACCGTATATATGAACAAATAAAAAGGAACAGCAAAGAAACTAAGACAATGATATAATTGAAGACAAAATCCAGGAGTAGCAGAGATGAAGCAATTTTGGCATATTGGCAAAACTATGATTGGAACAACAACAAGAAGAATATTTGTGTACTGTTATGTTACCATCTTGGTACGTGTGCTCATGTGATTGCACCGAGGCCAGCTAACTGTGCAGCCAGGACGGTTACTATGCGCATCACTCAACAGTTTAGAGCATGGACAATAGTGATCTATTATCATGTTGACAGAACACTATCAAAGGCCAGAAAAGGAGGAAAATAATTTGGACTGTAATCACGTAATCACAATTTCTTCTTACAGCTAAGACAAGCAACAAAATAGTGAGCATACTGTGCCATGTAAAAAGTATTTACCCCTTATGCTGAGGTCTTTTTGTTGTGATTGTATTGTATTGGTGTTAATGTTTTATGTTATGTTTTTATGTTCTGTAAAGCGCTTTGTGACAGTTCAGTCTGTTTGAAAGCGCTATATAAATAAACTTGAGTTGAGAGTCTTAATGCCTTATTATACTCCTTCAAATTGGATCTTTATGGTTTGAAGCCTTAAATATGTCAAAAGGTCAAAACATCCAAGGGGGGTTCGGGCGCTAATTCACATTGGTTTGATGATTATTTTACACACTTGTGGTAAACATACCAAAAAATATATAAAACTAAGAAGTTGGCAAATACTTTTTTTCATGGCACAATTTTTACTCCATTGCCCATTAAAACTTGATGACCACTGTCAAAACTACAGTCTACAAAGAAACACTAACATGGGACAAATAGTAGTAGGTACATTTCAATTGTATATTATAGCAACATCTGCCTGAAACTAACAAGTAACATACATTTGAGAAATGAAAATATATTTAAATCTCTGCTCCATCTTGGACACAGGCTAAGAGTACAGATTGGAATTCTGCATTATATAACAAAAACATTCATCTGAATGTTGAGTGAGTTGGAGTGGGAAAAAAAAGCTTGACTTCATCATATTTGTCATTCTCTTCATGACAAGATTGGAAGGTCTTAATCATTTCTAAATTATTACCTTCAGTTGAATGTTATTTCTAAATATTTTGTCTCACATTAAGATGGAGGGAGGGGGGGGGTGTATATCAGGTATCGAACACGAGAAGGCCTGTAACTTTAGTTAACAAAATGTTTACACTGTAAAAGAAAGAAATTGTATGCCTACTCTTCTCTGCCCAAAGAAACACATTCAGAATTGAATTGAAATTTCAACTTCAGGAAGCAAAATTGAAGTGTATTTAACAATGAAGCTTTACATTCATTTCATACAAATATTATTGTACGGACTTTATGGACACAGTATATATCAGCAGTCTCCAAGTTGGGTCCTGGAGAGCCCCTATCCAGCCTGTTTTCCATGTCTCCATCCTTCAGCACAGCTGAATCTAATGATCAGCTCATCAGCAAGCTTTGCAGAAGCCTGATAACGATCCCGATGATGAATCAGGTGTGTTAGTGGTGAGAAACATGGAAAACAGGCTGGATGGGGCCCTCCAGGACCAACTTGGAGAACCCTGCTATTTAATATAGGACATAGTACATTTTTAAAGCCTACTTGGGTAGAACAGATTAAAATTGTTAAAAAACAAAAAAACAAAAAAAAACAACACTTAAATTGTTTTTGAAGATGATAGAACAATAGTTAATTTCCCAGAATACATTGCTTTATGTCTTTAAAATGGCTGTTTTTGTTGGGAACACACGGTCTCATTCTAACTTGTATGTGATGAGAAAGAGTTTCTCTTGCATGTGATTCAATTCTAATTCATCTATTGAATTGAAGTGAATTCTTACATTTTGAATTTTGCCACACAGCCCTGCTATGAGAGCATTGAATATTTCTTCACGTGCATTTACTGACATACTCTGTCAAGTCATAAAGCGATCAGCAGACTGAGTAATGATGAGACCAATTAATACTAGACTTGCTAATGCCGATGTCAGACTACACGAAAACAGCCCGATTTCAGCCCGACCAACGTGTCGCGGACAAACGGGGCATGTCATAAAGGATTTTGGGTTGACTTGACGTAGCGTCGTCCGTGTAGTGTGACACATTCAACGACTGGTCGCCGGTTGTCCGGGACGGGTCACGACCATCACAACGAAAGTAGAATTTTTGCTCGTCTTGACGCATAATGTGACATACCTCCGACGTCGTCCGTTTGGTTCCACAGCATTGACCAATAGCGAGAGGGAGCGAAACATCAATCACACACTGAACACTACAGCACTTTCTAGCTCTTTTTATTTGTATTTTTATTTTATTTTATTAGCATTTGTTTATTCGTTTATGTATTTATTTATTTATCCCCTGGATATTTAATGGGATGGGGCCAGACAGGTGCATCTCGAGGGAAAAAAAAAAAAAAAAAAAAAACGACCCGCTGCAGCTGCATGGAGCGCGACATGCAACCCGTCAGGCAACGGCGATGTGAATAGAGGACCAAAATATATTGTGACTGTTGTTCTAATAATTTCAGAAATTTGGGCATATGAGATGGGCACATATTTAGTGAGGATCGATCACATTTTCATATAGTCGGGCCAGGCCTCGCCGCCTTAACTGTCACCCGCTCTCACTTGAAATTTTCCCCCCTCGGAGTGAGTGGCCTACTGTCCAATGCACCGAACAAGTCAAATATGAATAAATTAAGCAGTAAAAAATTCTCAAACAATATAATATTTCAGTGTTTGATAAAATAATAAAACCAAATGTCATCCCGCAAATTAATTAACAAAATCAGCTATAATTATCCCGGCGCATATAGGCCTAAATAAATTAAAATACAGTGTTGGCTACTAAATCACATTTTAAACACTATTACGGAGCAGGGAGTGCAAGCAATGTGCTCACATCACACTTGTCCCATGCGTGCTCCATTCACGCAAACACTCCGTGTCCTTGCCTCTTTTTTTTTTTTTTTTTTTGGGTCCCACCTCCCCGACAAACAGTGCTGACGCGTCTCTCTTGGCAAGACAACACGCGATGATCGGCTGGTGTCTTGTCGCGTTCAGACGTGTAGTGTGACTACACACCCCGTCCACGACACGGAGCGAGTTTGTCGTGTAATGTGACAGCGCAACTGTCGTGTAAGACAAAAAAATCGCGTAGTCTGACATTGGCATAAGGTTGGTGAAAGATATTCGAGTCAAACCCGAAGGCCAAGCGCCAGAGTCTTCAGTAGAAGAGTCCAACGACGACTTGGCCCAAGTCAAAAGTCATTTGGATCGCATTCTTCAATGTGATAGACATCTTCCGCTGCCATTTCTCGCCACAGGGCCAGGGCATCAATCAATACATATAGTAAGACATTCTGAGCTTTGTTTGGTGCACAAGAGGATCAAAGAGTTGTGGCAGGACAGCTCAAGGTTGCTTCACCATGACACACGCCTGCTCACAACCAAAAGCTTCAGACAGGTCCTGGCTATCAATAGGACTAGGGGTGTTTAAAAAAAAATCGATTCGGCGATATATCGCGATACTACATCGCGCGATTCTCGAATCGATTCAATAAGGGCAGAATCGATTTTTTTTTTTTTTTTTTTAGGATTCACACCTTGAGCATGGAAGAATGTTATATGAACGGAACATTAAGCCTTAATATTTTATTTTAATGCTGTTCAAACATGAAACAGATTACAACCTCTATAAGACTGAAATTTCAGATAAATAAATAATACATTTTCATATAAATCTTACACTCTACAAGCTTACTGATTAGTATTTTCTAAATTTGAATGAAAAAAAATCGCAACAATCGACTTATAAATTCGTATCGGGATTAATCGGTATCGAATCGAATCGTGACCTGTGAATCGTGATACGAATCGAATCGTCAGGTACTAGGCAATTCACACCCCTAAATAGGACTAATTTTTTCCTCTCTCTCTCTCTTTCTCATACTCAAGAGAATCGTCAAGTGGATACGCTTTAAAGATGTG